>NC_089878.1:17850714-18191785 GCF_040182565.1 Anser cygnoides | reverse complement strand
AACTAGTGCTTTGATATCCTGCAGTTTCTGTTACAATACTTTGTGCTGAGAGCATAGTGAATTCGAGAGACAGTACTTTTAGCGTGTGCTGTGCTAGTAACCTGCTAGCAAAGCTGTACCGTCAGCTGTCTACTGAATGCTTTATGTCATATTCTGATGGTTCACAATGTGCTTTAGTAGTATATCAGATATAATGTGTACAACTTACAGATTAGCTCACCATTTTCTGAAGTTCAGTATGCTTTGAAATGGAATATGAGGAAAGGTCATTGGTGTGTGGAACCTAGAGAGGCAGAGGAATAAGAAATTAATACCATATTTTTCTGAAGCCCGTTAATGACCATACCTAGTAAAAAAAACAAAAAACACAACCCTGTTATTTTGACATTTTATTCAAGAAGTTATGTCTCCAGCAAAGCACTGTTTTCTCAACGTGTGTGAGATATTGGTACCATCTGTTGTGCAACTGACATCACTTCCAGAAACATCTTCAGGAGATATTTTCTGCCATACAAGCACTGACCCTCCTCATATTGTCAATTTAATAGGCTCCCATCAGGAAAACATTGTCATTCCCTTCCATGTCAGATGGCTTACAGAGTCTTGGATAATAATTTGGGAAGAAAAACAGGAAGAAAATGAAGAAAAACACTTAACTCTTTCAGTCTATGGTGTCTTTCTTGTAGACTTTATTGAATTGACTGGAAAACAAACAAAAAAACCCAAACAACCTTCATTTTTGAGGTTTCTTAAGTTAAACCTAGAACATACGGTTGGAAACAGAGAATCTAGTTTTTTTTGCTTAGATGATCATTGTCATGATAGAACAAGAATTAAAATTTTTCACTACCATATTTATATTCTTTCCAACCCATAAACACTCTAAATTGTTACAGGGTAATCATTTTCTCTAGCAGATAAATAATTGTACATAGTTTAAATTGCATCTGCTCATGAATAAAGTAAGGTGTTTTTTCTTTTTTTTTTTCACTTTCAGAGATTTTTTGTCCTGGATAATGGACTGTTAAAATATTCAAAGTCACCAATTGATGTAAGTAAAGTTGCAGACTATTTTAAAATTTGTATTCAAATTCAACCTGCTAGAGCGATTAAACCTCATTCTCATACTAGGCATACTTATGACATCACACCCGTGAAAGTTGTTGATGGATTCAGAGAGAGAGCTATATAAAGTGTGTAAGGTTTTGGTTGAGTTATATCCCCCCAGTTTCTGGCTTTTCTCACTTCTATGAAAATACAAGCTACATTTCTTAAAGTAATTTATTCAGTGAAGGTGCTTGAGAGATTAGCCCGACCATGTATTTTACTTTTTCAATTTTAATGTTAGTGAGAGCTGATTATTCTGAGATATGTGGATAGGACAGAGAAGTAATACAATGTACTTGAGATACAGGGGGTAGCATTAAATTAGTTACATTAAATACCAATAACCATCAAGCTGTAACAGCAGGGAGCTAAGAGCTGTCTAATTTTCTCAGCTTCTCACCTGTAGTTGTGTGGTGGTGTGAACTAACACATTTTTCATTTGGAGTTGGGACTGCACTAAGCACTTGTGTGATGTTTTTCTCATCTATAAAAACGCTAAGTGCTTAGTCTGATTGAGGTTTTAATTTTTATGTGGCTTTATATTAAAATATTCCTAAAATGGGAAAACACATCAGCACAAGATATTTTTCTCTTAACTGTAGTGAAGCGCATGATACTGCTAATTTCTTACCCTGCTTTTTGATTTCAGATACAGAAAGGCAAAGTACACGGGAGCATTGATGTAGGTTTATCAGTTATGTCCATCAAAAAGAAGGCTCGCAGAATAGATCTTGACACAGAAGAACATATCTATCATCTGAAGGTAAAAAATGGTGCAAATGTTTATTCTCATCCGCAGTGGAAATAAATAACAATAATTAGAAAAAAAAAACACAGTAAAAGTTAGGGGGAAAGAGTAATATTTTGAATACTTTCTTGACAGTGAGTTTCTTTCTAGGTGAAGTCCCAGGATTCATTTGATGCATGGGTTTCAAAATTACGCCACCACCGGTTGTACCGTCAGAACGAGATTGTGAGATCTCCAAGAGATGCTAGCTTCCATATATTCCCTTCAGCCTCTACTACAGAGTCTTCACCAGCTGCTAATGTATCGGATGGAAAGGTATGTAGTGTCCTTTTGTTGGAAACTCATGCCTTCTGGGCTTGCTTAAGGGCAGTTTCAGTGGGCTCTGCTGGTAATGCCAATAGAGGAGACCTTCTGCTGGGGGAACCAATGGCCAGCAAAAAGCTGAGAGCACGCAGCTGAAAGACTGTCTAATTTATCTGTACCATAGACTTCAAAACAGGCTGCTATAGAGATCCTGCAAAGAATTCAATGTCTCCAGAAAAATTTGCTCTAGCCCTTGGCATTGGAAATAAATCTATTTTTCTGTCTAAATCTGTCTAACACCATTTCATAGTGGTTAGCAAATGCAGTGTGCTTCTGAGTTTGTGCTTAGTTTGTTTCTTCAATATGCTCTACAGAAACCCCTGCATCTTGGGGAAGTATATAGTCAAATCACAGATACCACTGAAATCACAATGCCTATTTTATTTCTTTATTCGAAAGTAGTATGATCATTACACTGACTGAGCAAGACATGCAACAGCAAGTGTAAGCATTTTATTTTGTCTTAGGTACAACAAAATAACTTCCCATGGCAGTCTCCTATACCTTGCAGTAACAGTCTTCCTGCAACTTGCACTACTGGTCAGAGTAAAGTAGCAGCCTGGTTGCAGGATTCGGAAGAGATGGACAGATGTGCAGAAGGTTAGTCTTTACTTTTTTTGTTCCTTACTCTTTCAGCAAAACATCTTGTTGGTATAAAATAATGTACGGTCAATGAAAGTGGTTAAGTTTCATCTTTACTTGCACATGAGGGAGCTCTTGAGGTACTTAGATGCTTACGGTGGGAAATTCCCTCCTTGCATGTGGTGGGATGATGCTTTTAAAATTTATTTTAATAATCTATATTATCTTAATGGATGTCATTGTTAAAATGCAGTCAACTTTTGAGGTTCAGTCTTGTTGCTGACTCAAATAAAAATAAAAAGCGCTCAACATCTCTGAAAATAAGGTTATTAGATGCCTTACTTAGTAGGGTTTGGGGCATTTAACTCTTATACAATACAATGCCAATGATGGACATCATGGCAAAAAAATATGTCTGAACTGAAGCACCTAATGTATTTTTGTTTCATATATGTTAGATCTTGCTCATTGTCAGTCAAACCTTGTGGAACTCAGTAAACTTCTTCAAAATTTAGAAATACTGCAGAGAACTCAGTCAGCACCAAATTTCACAGACATGCAGGTAAATATGTTTGAGAATAAGTAATCATGTTGAAAAATTTGTTCTTTGTGTTAAGGGAAGTATAAAGACATTGTTTGTTGACTTAGAATGATTTTCTGAAATCATAGGAACTCTTGGATGAAAAGTTTATCTGAATTTTGTGTTTATCTTAATTGTATGTAATAGTGTTTAATGTGTAAACAGATAAGGTGTATTAATTTAATGTTATTTGATTTAAATAGGATGAATCAAATGATTAAGTCAGTTGCAAAAGCAGAACTAAGAACTAATGCAACAGAAATACATGTATGCATTGAAATTATATTTAAGGAATCGTTACTGTGCTGAGTAAGAAACTGTTTTAAGTTTTTGAGGAGTGGAGACCCAAACCCTCAAAGACAAAGCACACTGCATGTTCTAGAAAAAAGGGCATAGTCACAAAGGTCCTAAGGGGGTTGAACCATTTCCCAGTTCAGGGTGAGTTTTCCTTCTGACCACAAGAAAGCAATGGCAGATCCTAAGTCCTAAATACTTTCTTCCTTTTTTCACTCAGCCCCCTTGAGTACACAAATCTCCCAGTGGTGTTGCTGCATTGGAAAGTCATCCATATCTCATATCCAATGAGATAACGAGGCTTACCATTGGTTTCAGGAACAGGTGAACCCTGCATTGCTTGGAGTAGTAACAGAACAGAAGTACATAAGAGTTTCAAAATCTGGTCCTAAATATTGTGCACTATGAAGAAGGTATACCAATAGTTTTGCTGAATAAGTTAAATAAATCATTAGTTTATAGAAGTGTATGGGTAGCTACACCTGGTCACTGCTGTAGTTTTGGGGCCTTGCAGCAGCATTCTTTTCCTTACTTTCTAATTTGTCAATGTCTAACTCTACAGTTCTTTACTAACTTGGTGTACTTGTCTGTGTTGCTTGTGTCAACGTAATAGTACTTTGTCGCTTTTAACTATTTGTGTAATGTAGGCTAACTGTGTAGATATTTCAAAGAAAGACAAGCGGGTCACAAGACGGTGGAGAACAAAAAGTGTCAGCAAAGATGCAAAAATTCAACTTCAGGTACTGAATGCACAATGCTTTCTTTTTCACTGTACTTTTAGATTAATTTTTAAGCATGAAATGTTATATTAACTGAAAGTAGGAAGTCAATGTACTGTCTCTTATGGTTCTGATGATGTAAATTAAATCTCAGTTGGTTGTTTAAAACCTAGATAAGATAGTGAAAAATGTATTGATTTTACTTTCATTCATATGAAAACATTGCCATCTAGGGAGAGGAGGAGAAGCTGAACAGTAGTCAATTAAGGTGTAAAAAAGGCAATATGCATGCAGCACACGGGGATACTGATGTTCCATCTTAAACTTGCCAAGAAGGGCAGTTGGACAGGTGACATCAAGCTAAAAGTAGAAAACATGACTGAAATACTAAACATACCAGTTGTCTTTGTTAAGACCTATACTAGGAATGTTACCAATTAGAAGTATTCTCAAAAGCCCTCTCTTACGGAAAAGGCTACTATGGGAACAAATTGAATAAACTAAAGAATAAATTTCATGAAGAAAAAAGAATTTACCCCATCCTTACTGCCTTAGAGATTAAAAGTAAAAGCACAAAAATAAGCATACGAAGCTTAGATCACTGCTCGATCCAGGATGTCTTACTGTGTTTTGTCAGAAGTCAGTGTGTGTTTTGAAGCCTAATCCAAAAAAAAAAATATTTTTTTCATAAATCAGCAAGTTCTAATGAAGACTATAGTCAACTGCCTTCAGGAGCAGACAATCACCACAGTGCTGTCTGCAGCAGAATAAATAAATGCCAGCAACTTCTAATCCATTTAAATTCCTTGAAATTCATGCAAACTTTGAAAGCCTTTAATATGTTCCCTAGGGACACAATAAGGACTTTTCTGTGACTCAGCGGCACAATATAGAGTACTCTGTGGCTCATTTAAGACTGACAATCTTAAGGAAAGAAGAAATTGTAGTTGTGCCAGCTTTCTGATTGCAGCTGTTTTAGGTGACTTTTCTTCTAACAGTTATACTAGATAAATGATAACAGGTTGTACAATAAAGCATCTGTTAGGCTTAAAAGGCTTTATTTGTTAGGTTTGTAAAGCTTCATTTTGTAAAGAAGGAATTTTGGTGATTGATGTCATACCCTATCCCCAGCATTTGAAGGATCACTATGTTTTCCTGCTGCTGAATAATATAGGCTACTAATAAATACCAGAAAAATGGATGCAAGTACTTGGTGCCTGTGAAAAGAAAGTCAATACTGCATGTTCTTCGTTCATACCACAGTGGTCGTGGAGAAATTCCTCTCCACAAACAAATAAGTAAATAAATAAAATAATAATAATAATTAAAAAAAGATGAAAAAATGATGAAAGCAGTCAATGTATGATCATCTAGTGTGGTCCATGAGGAATTGCAAGTCATTCTTGTGTCGCCTGCACCTTGCCAAAGTGACACCATCTTGGGCTTTCTGTGGGAGACTGTCCTTTTGGCACCCGACTCTCAAACTGCTGTTGGTGGCTTGACAGGTCTTGTGCTCCTGCTCCTGAATATCTCAAGTATGGTCACTTTGCAGATTCCCCTGGCAGAGTTTGTGTGCATGGACTGCTCTGCTTGGGTTTGTCACTGCTGGGGAGAGAAAGAAATCTGCTTAACAGCAAAGTTAGCTCCTGGCAGGCATTAACTTCTGACAAGTTTAATGGTGGAAATATAAAGCTTATTTTATTAGAGCAAAGCATTACATTATTGATGACTGATTTACAAATTAATCTGCAGGGAAACAGAAAAAATAAAATGATTCTAAATTGCATGCAAGTTGAAGGATGTTTACTCCCTTTTGGCTGCTCTGGTATCGTAACTAGTTTTATGAGCTCAAATACATTTCTTCCAAGGGCTATCCTGTCCCAGGAAAGGTCTAAAGCTGTGATCTGTGCAAGATGGCCTCACTCTGACTGCTTGTGTTATTCATAATTTGCTCATGTTGCTATTCTACTGCCTTCACATGCCTAGGCTTTTTTAAGCTTGCAGTCCCATTTTGTTCTTCTTTTAGCCATGCCTTCTAGTTTCCATGGCCTTCCTTATAGGTAATTTTTTTCAAGACTGTGCCAACTCTTTATAAACTATTTATAAGGACATCCACTACTTAGAATCACTTTGTCTAATTTGTAATTGTTTCTTCATGGAAGCTACACATAATTTGCTAATAAGTGGTGTGGACAGATTTGATACCAGAAATGCTTGTTATCCTTTTCCTTTCCCCATTCCTCCATACATTTCACTAGGTTTATGGGAGAATGCTAATACTAACATTGTAACTTTCAGCTAGTTGTACTATTATTTCTATTTGAAATACTCGCACCAATGTATTTTAGAGTGATTGTTAACTACCATCAAAAGAGCCTTTGGCAGTATGATGTTGAGAGACGTCCTTCCAGAGAGCCTGAAAATTAGGGAGCTCTGTAAATAGCTGACCTGTTCACAAATAATGGGGAACAAAGCTGTAATTTTTTTTCTAGCTCCGTGTCCACTGAATAAGATGCAAGAAGAGAGTTCTCCCATTGAGGTTCTGTATTGTACTCATAATGAGTTAGTAAGATAGCTTTTGTATTCCTGCTGACACGTTCCTAGAATATGAGTGGTAGGTGTATAAAAAAAGTATATTTTAAACACTTTGTACTTACACAACTTACACAAGTTTGACTACTTTTTTTTTTTTTTTTTTACAAGTACATATTTACCATTTAGGTATACCAGTTCTGTATACGTTTAACTTTGCTCACACAGTTAATCCCCCTGACAAAAGTGGGGTTGCTTCCCCAGGTAAAATTGACCATAGAATATGTGTATACTTCTGTAAGATTTGGGGTTTAGTATTTCTGAATAAACAGCTTAAATAACAGGCTTAAATTCAAAAGAAAAAATACTTGGACTGCTTCTCTGAAGAAGGGTTGCTTACATAAAGGAGGTTTATTTTGTTTTTAAAGAGTCTTTTTTAAAAATGTCTTAAGAAAATAGTCTGCAACAGCAGGTTAGTTGATCTGTATTCATTCATTTTACAAATGATACTTTTGTACAAAAACTGACATTCTTTTTTCTTTGGGTAAAAGACCAATTTGTCATTCTCATGGCATTCTAAAGATCTTCAAAGGAAGTAAAAAATAAAATACTACTGAACAGTACTACTGATCAAAATGAACTATCATTGATTTGATTTCCTTCAGTGCTCCAAGATGTAAAGTTCCAAGACTGATTTAAAGGGGGGTGGAGGGAGAATTTGTTTAACAAAACTATTTAGCACAGAGTGACCTGAAAAGTCAGCTTGCTCTACTGAGGCTTTCAGCTCATAAACAACCAGACCCAAAGACCGGGTTGCTACCTTTTCCCTTAAATAAGTACTTATATAAATGTTACTAATCGTAACTCAGATTTTTACCTCACGTTATATTGTGTTTGGGGGTAGTGGTTCTGCAGAGCTCATTGTTCCACGTTTAATAAAGTATACTTGCATTCCACATCTTGCAGATTTTGAGTGCTTAATATATGTATTTGTGCATGATTATCTCTCTATACGTGTATGTATAAATTCATATATGTCCCTATTAAACTGTAATGTTCTTCTAAATTCCTATTCAGAGGATAGACATACTTCTGTAGGGCAGAGAGCTTTGTATTCTGCATATGATGCAGTATCTGCTTTAATGAAGTTGGTACTCTCTGTTTTAGAGGTTTTATACATGTTTTTAATATAACAGTTTTACAAAAAAGGTGCAAAGCAAGGCTTCTCTTACTGCCATCATCAGAAAAACCTTCCACAGTCCGTAGCATTGCCAGAAGCATCAACCAGAGGGTGGAGGGTATGGAGACTTCAGCTAATAATTGGACTACAGTATTCTGTTCTTCAGTATGATGTCCACGTGTCCAGTCGATACCATTGTTATTTCCATGGTGCCCATGTAGCTTTCAGAAAAAACATGTAAAAATGTATATAGATTTAAAAATACTGAAGTGGCTGTAGATGAAGATATAGGTGAAGAAGAATGTAAAGGAATTAAAAATTGTTTTCTATAAGCAGAAAGGTGGCTTTTCTAGTCTTCCAAATTCTTTAAATGACTTCAGAATAGTATCATTTTGATCAGACATAAAATAGAAGGGCTTTATGATAGGTGTGGAGCTCTTCTTCATTAGGCAGACTTCATGTACCATGTACTTGACTTTGATGTACCAAGATGAATTTTCTTAAAGGTAAAATACAAGTGAAATTAGGCAGGAAGAGGACACAAGTTAGGCATGCGGAAAAGGAAGTAGTTGTTAGAATACTTAGTTTTCGTTTGCATTGCTTTATCTGAGATTTTGCATTGCTTTGGAAGCCTTGCCTTTAGTAATGTACAGAAGGAGAAATCTGATCCTATGGAACTCAAAGAATGGTGTGTGGGAAAAATGAACAAATAAGCCCAGGGATGGACACAGAAATTCTAGAGCTTTGCAGAGGAATGTTTACATAAGCAAGCTGCCTATAACACACACCCCAACAAGTTTTACCATTGAGATGCATGCATCTCCAGTAAACGCAGTTCATGCACTTCCACTAATGCAAAGTGATCTCTTCCAGAATTCATTTTCTAGATGGTCAAGTGACCCCAAGAAGGAGTTTTGGTTTTGTTTTCTGCCATGCCATAGCATCCTTTTTGTTTTCTTATTCCATAATTGTCTTACAGCTCTGAAATGCAGAGCTAACTTTTATTTTATTTATTTATTTATTTATTGTAGTCTTAGTGAGTGCACTGCAGTCCACCTCTTATGGAGATAATTTTAGCAAAGTACCTAGCTATATAAGTCTCTGGCATACACAGGTGTGAACATGCTGTATGTTCTCAGAATGTGTAGGCCATACAAGTTAACAAAATTGAAATCCACTTAAAGACTTTCCCTCTCCCTTTTCTGATCACCTTTCATCTTCCTGTGTCCCATCACCCCTTCCCTTCTCTTTCTCTACTTCCTTCTCTTCTCGCATTCACTGTCAGGAAGGGCCGGCACCGAAGGGCCAGTTCAGCACAACACGACGCCGGCAGAGACTAGCAGCTGCAGTGGCTACAACAGTGAGTGGATTTAAAAATCAAGGGATAGCTCTAAAGATGGGAAGCTGTGTAACTTGAATGTGTAATAAGCTTATGAAGATGTTTCGTATGCTTTATGGAGGTGTCCATTCTACCCACTCTCAGCTGAGTCACTTAGAAGTGGTCAGGCCTGACACAACTGAATTTCACAGATGCGGGTCTGAGCTTGTTTTCGTGGTACATGTCCCTCCTCCTTTAGGCAAGTGCAGGTGGTGATTAGACTCAGGCCCTGCACTCTTTGAACATGGCTTTGATATACTCTCTCTTTATTATTCAAAATGGAAAGAAGTGATCAAATTCTGTAAAAGATTCTTGTGACAGTCCATAGCAAGACAGCAGAACCAAGGAGGTTTGCTACAAACACGAAATCATGAAATTTCTTGATTTTTTTTTTTTTAGTAATACAAGGTTAGCCTTTCCATTTAAGACGCTTTCTGTTTACATTCCATTATCCCCAAAAGTCATATTACTACCACTAATGTTTGTATTTCATTTTGCTAATTCTCCAAGTCTTTGAAACAAAATTTGGAGCTCTGAAATCAATGTGGGGGCTGCTAATTGTGAGGGGAGGAGCTATTTGTGAAATCAAATTAGCATCATAAGTATATCTTCAGCTGCTGCCTTGTCAGGAAAGCAATTATTGGGAATGCACAATACAGACATTAGGCTAGTCCCTTAGCTGATTAGTGCAACAGCTAGATAGGGAAGACAAAAACAAATCAGAAAAAAGAACTCTGTGTAACTAAAGAATAAAGTGAGCTTTAAACACAAATCCTTGCTGAGATCAAGCAGTGAACATCAAGCTAAAGTTTTCAAGGGTCTGCAGCTCTAGCCCACAGCTAAAATCCGCTAGATCAGACACAGCTTCTGCTTAAGCCCGGCTGCCTGAACCACAAACCTCATTTACTCTTAGGTCCTCATAAAAAATATGAGCGAAGTCAGTGCTACTCCAGTTCCAAAATTAACTCATCTAAATTTAATCTCCTGTAATCAGTTGATGCCGAGTGTTGGTGCAGCATATCAGTCAATAATTGATTGGTAGTCCAACCTCATCAGTCTGCCCACCTAGCAGCGGAATCTACCCCCATCTCAGTGTTCATGGCTGAGCAGTGTCAATGGGAGGCTCGACCAGAAAGTTCAGTAGGAGTTAAACAGCCTGGACAAGGGCTGTGCCAAGGAGTGCTCAAGTGGACCAAATACAGCTGGTCCTGGACTGCAAGGCAGCCAGCATCAAAAAGGGGTGGTAGATGTCCAGGGGATTGCTGAGTTGTCACCTGCAGCTGACGTGAGGAGCTGAGGAGGGAGGTCTTGGAAGAGCTGGAAAAAATGCAGGAGGGAGGAAAGCTGGAGGCACCAAAATGACTCCTGTACCACTGGTTCCTGTACCACACTACAATCTGTTCCTACATGGATATCTAATTCTGAAGAGGCTGATGGATGAGTGGGTATTTCAGCCTCTGGAGTAAAGCAGAAAGTCAGGACAAGGTACACCTGCGGTTATGTCTAGAAGAGTGAGGAGGAAAAAAAATAGAGGGATGCGTCAAGGAGCTAAATATTTTAAAAACAGAAAAAAATTAGACAAGTACTCAAGGCAGTATGAAGTCACCATAAGAGAAAGCACGGCAGTGAAAGGAAAAAAGGGAAGAGAAGTATGTGGCAGTGTTTCTTAGACTTCAAGGGAATGAGTTTGTTCAGTGTTGATGTTTTTCATCAGTTGCGAAAAGTAACTTGGAAACTGTCCTGAAAGATGCAGATGAGGAGAGTTCATATCAGTCAACAGTTAAGAATTTTTGTTTCTTGTATCTAAAGCGATCAGCAAAGCAGCTACTTGTCTCTGTCATGTAAATGTACATTTCTTGTGAACAGTGTGACAATATTTGTAGAACATGTTCTTTTTTCCACAGACCTCACTGCAGGAACATTGCTTTTCAGCCTGGCCAGCTGAGGTACAAGGCAGAAGTGATGACTCTAGAGCAGGTCTCTTCAGCCAGGTTCATCAAGAAGTGTCTCAGGAAACCCTCACGTGCAGGCAGCAGGGCCACAGCTCCTCCAGTCTGCATGGGGCTGGGGCAGCCTGCCCTGTCACTGTGGGCACGTGGAGCTGCGGGGCTCCCTCCAGCTCCTGCATTATAACAGGGCAGCTTTCTTTCCTGCCTTCAGGATGGGTTTGAGGACTGGGGACATGTTCCCCACACACAGCGCTATGCTGTAGCCACCTACTCTGCTGTCCTAGAGCCGCCTGGAGCAACTAGACCTTTGCAGTGCGCCCAGCCAGAAAGTTTTGGAAATGTATTCTCTCGTGTAAGAAGAGATAAGGTTTTGTAAAGGAAACTTAAAATTAAGCTGTGTAAAAAATATAAGGGAGTTTGGCTGCTGAGAGAGGCAGTCTGGTACTGGCAAAGAATATAACGGGACAAATGTCCAGCATGCATGGAAGGAATTTATTCTACATCCCTTGTTAATAAAGCCTTCTTGATATGAGTCAAAAATAATGTCCAATGAAAAATACCTACTTTGTTGGTATAGTTAGAAATCAAAACACATGAGAGAAGAGGACAAAGTTGACACTGGATAGGTGTCATAGGGCCATTAGGTTGTGCTGTACATACCTGGAAGTTGAAGAGCAGGGTGGAAAGTGATATTTTGCAGAAAGTGCTCCAGGTTGAAGTGGGATATGATGACTAGGTCCAACAGGATTTTGAGAGTTTCATCAGAGAATAAGAGACCTAAAACATGTGTTCATGGCAAATGTTATGGGATTTATAGAACCATTCTCTAATCAAATAACAAGGTACCGATTTCAAATACTGATGGCAGTATATAACTTATCTGTTGATTAAAAAAAAAAAAAAAACCTTAGTAATATGACTTTTTATATTATATGCCACTTTTATCATGCCTCAGAAGACACATTTTATTTTTTGTCCCCATTTTTCATATTTGAATAATTACATTGGGCTGCAGTGTGGAAATTCTTTATTTATACATTTGATGAATATCATAAAATAAATTAGATTGAATGTGTTGAATGTGGTTAAAAGTGTTTAATACTGAAGTAACAAAATGTAGTTCTGCATGCCTTCCCTTTGCATTTAGACTTGAAAATTAGGCTCTTGGCCTATTTTTTATACAAATGTATGTAAATGGTGAAATTAAAATAAAACATATACTCTCACACACACACATCACATATGTAACAGCAGTATCCATACGCTGCATATGGAGCATATAGGTAACTGTTCAGTACATATGATACATTTATATATATTACTTATAAATAAGGTATGCACGCATATATATATATTGCTGTACTTAAAAAGTGTAAAAAGAAAAAGAGAAGTGGAAATTATAATCTAAAATGTTTGCTGCATTTTACTAAACTGCATCTCTTTGCATTAATTTATGGCTTATACGCTTTAAGTGAGAGTCAGATGGAGTTTTGATTTATTGTTTGTTTGTTTCATTAGAAAGAATATAGAAAGACTACATGCTTTTTCCCTATTCATAGTTGCTAGTACAGTGGGTTTCAACTCAAGGTGTACCAGTAGTTTTGAAAAAATTTAATGATATATTTGAGAATATTGTATCCTATTTCTAGATCTGTGGAGGAACTTGCATACTTGCATACAGATGTTGGTATTGTAAAGACAGATTCATACGATATGGACTCTAAAATGCCAAAATATAAAGCAGCATGTTTGGTGGTTCAACTTTCCAATCCTTTTTTAAGCACTAGGAGCTGGTCCATTTTTGTAAATGTTAGAATTTAAATACTCTACTGTTAGCAGTTAGCTCTGTATTTAGGCTTTCTTTTGTCTGTTTCAGTGAAAATTTTCAAGAAGTACAAGGAATTCTACATCGACTGTACTGAGATTTTGGACAGTAAAAAGTTAAATGTTTTTTCTTGCTATGTTCATCACATTGTGAATCATGTATTTTTTTTTCAGAAGGAATTTATATTTTGCTGCAACAGAATCAAATGGTTGTTTGCACCTTAAACAATATTTATTTACTGTATCTCTCTGTAGGTCCCTTTCAGTGCTACGATGTCCCCTGTTCGGCTGCATTCATCCAATCCCAACCTTTGTGCAGACATCGAGTTTCAGACTCCCCCAAGCCATGTAACAGACCCTCTGGAGTGCTCTACTGAGTACATGAAACTTCAAGAAGAATTCTGCCTGATGGCTCAAAAAGGTAACTGGAAATGTCAAGCCTTTCCTTCACTATGCTTCTCTGTTGTGTTTCATTATTTCCTTCACTTAGTTATGACCAAGACATTCATCCGTATTAGATGATACTGTACGAGAATTTTTAGCTGGACACGTGGCTTACATAAAGATGACATGTGTTGTCCTTAATATATTTTCCATGGATGTTGTGAATATGGAGATAGGTAAAGTCTGTCTGATAAGGGATTTTTTTTTTCTTAGAAAACTTCCAAATTTCTTTTTGCACCTTGTAAATACATGATTGGATTTGCAAACATTTTTTTTACCTCTTCCAAAAGATGAATCAAAATGCCACTACTACATATATCTCTTGCAGGGTGTTTTTGTGCACAAGTTTTTGTGAGATGTTCTCTGCATCAATGGAAACAACAGAAGTAGTGCTTACTAGTAGAATGTACTTTAGAAATGTCATTGTATTGCTAATAAAAGAATGATCCTGCATACTGAAAAATGCGATTTTAAAAAGTATTTGTAGTCAGTTTGCTATCTGTTACGTAACAAACACAGGAAAAATGTGACACTACTTTCTTTAAAATTATCAAAAATCTGTTTAAAGACCAAGTAATCTTTGTTATCAGTGCAATATTAAGTTTTATGAGAACTTTAGATTTTATTACCCTGAAAAAAAAAAAAAAAAAAAAAAACAGGAAAAAAAGACAACATTGGACACAGGTTTTCTAAATATACAATTTTCCATACGCTCAGCATCAAGAATATGCTCAGATGACATAAGTGAACATATTGTATGCACATTACAACCTGTAAGCTGTAAGTGTTTGTACTTAATTTGGGCACAGATTACTTGAAGTTCAGATCTTTGTTATGAATTTATGTAACTGTGGGATGGAAATCTCTCTCTCTGTCTTTATTGCTGAAATATTTTAGTAAATGTAAATGTGCAGATCCATAGCTGAGACAACACTTGTTTTCTTTTTTGTTTCATTTTTCCTTAGTGCATTCTCTTTTGAAGTCTGCCTTTAACAGCATAGCTATAGAGAAGGAGAAGCTTAAGCAGATTGTTTCAGAACAGGATCTTACAGGTCACAATGCTCAAATAGCACACCTCAGACAGTCCCTCTCTCAGGTATGTTCTTGATTTGATTCCAGGCACATCTACTTTGCCAAATGCACTATTTCTTTTGTATTTTGGCCATTCCCTGAGGTAGAGGGAGCCAAGAAAATAGCCAGGTTCTTAACCAGAACTATGGCATATGTTCTGTTATGGACATGAGAACATAGGCCTAACCTCAGTGCATGTGGAGAATATAATTTGCTTGTGTAAGCATGCATTTATTATGGTTTTCCAAGGTAAAGTAAGGGCATCAAAGATTTTTATGCAACTGATATATATTTTTACTGGAGCTATTTCCACCACAGTCAAGGAGATAGTCTCATTTTCTTAATTAAGTTTTACATTTTGACTGTATATTTTCTGATTTGTTTTGTATGTCCATGTCTCCAACTGCAAAAGGAATCATGCTTTATTACATGATTACAGAATAATCATTAATAAATTGGATTTTCAGATACTAACTTGTTACTGGCTGGTGTCTCTCCCACTTAAGCCAAAAGGAAAATTGTCATTGGCTTTAGTTGGAAAGAAAGATGAAGCAACAGTAAGTGCTCTGGTGAACTCCTACCCTACACCATTCCATGAGATGTATCTTTCGGTCGCAAAATAACTCAAACATTTGATTTCATAGACAAGGAAAAGTGAAAGATTTTACTATAAAAAGTGGATATCTTTTGAACTTTGCATCTGCAAGAAATGAAAGCAGAGATTTAAAGGCAAACAGAACTTCACCTAAACGTGAAGAAAATTTCCAACACTATTATTGTTACTGTGGTTGTTTTTTCTTATTGCTGTGAGATTAAAATCGATGCATAATGTTTCTGTAGACATAGATGCATAACACATTATGCAGATTGAGTGCTGTATATTGTAATAAAGGTTAAGGCTAAAGATAAGGGCAACCATTTCTGGTTACTGATAAAAATTTAACCAGGACCTGTCGAGACTCACTAGTAACGTGTATGAAATAGGTGGTCACGTTCTTATAGTTGCTGGCCTCCAGTGTTAGTTTAAAAATAATTTTCAATTTTCAATATTTCATTGTCTCAATGGTGAGTAAGTGGAAATTTGGCACAGTCAGACAGATGGGTTTAACCAGTCTCGTGACCAGATTTGAGGAGTTTAAGAAGCTACAGCCCAGCTGTTGTTAGTGGTCTAACCTTGTATCTGCTCACCTGGTAGATGACAACTATGAACGTACCCAGACCATTTCAGAATAAAGCAAAATGGGATAATTTAAACTGTTTTCAGAGACAGTTTAAGCTAACCTATTGGTCCTACTTTGTCAGTGCAATCACGGGATCTATTTCAGAGTTTGCTCTTGGGGGAGAGAGAAGCAGATTATTACTGTATTATAAAAGACACTGTCCACTAAATCAGTATGTCTGTCTGCTGTTTGCTTCTATGATCCCTAGCACTGAGGGTGTATTAGGTTTAAGTCAGTTCATGTTCTGGGTAACACATTGTATTTTTCTGGATTTCAACAAACAGGTGCTTCTAGACATCAGGTGATGTGTATGTGCACCCAAATTTATAATCTAGCTTGGGCTTTAACAAAGGAGAAAAAACAGCAGATACCAAATGGATCAGTAGTTTGAACTGAGCACATACATGCAAATTTATCAGCTTGATCTCAATAGACAGTCACCTAGTGATGCTAGTGGTTATGGTTTTTTTTTATCATTATTTTTATTTTTCCCTGCTGGAAAGCAAGCCATTTCCTTTTGTGGGCTCTTAGCATTGATAACCTTCGTTCAGAAAGTGCTGTAGAGTTGTAAATCAAGAATTTCGCAGGTGGTTCCTGTTAGCTGTTTTGCAGTTTCATTCTTTCTTGCTGCATTCACTCTCCATTTTGGTAATGTACATAACCCACTGGTATAGCTGCCAAGGAGCTATCTGAAGAATCAAGGTAGAATGTAACTGTAATATTGTGGGAGAATATCCATTCCCCCTGACCCTGGAAGATTACTGAAAGCAAGCCAACGAAAAGGTTAAGTCATGTTAGAGAGGATCTCAAAATGGGTATTTATCTATAAACGGAAGAAAGGAAGTTCTGTGATTTCTTAGGAAATTTCTGAGAATAAGCTTTTTTTCTTTTTTCTTTTTTCCTGTTTAACACTTTCTTTTTAATTTTAAATGAAATGTGCAATTTTTATTTTAAGGCTCTCAACCAGAATGCCGAACTAAGGAGTCGCTTGAACAGAATACATTCAGAATCTGTTATTTGTGATCAGGTTGTCAGTGTAAATATTATCCCTAGTCCTGATGAGGTAAGATTTCAGCCTTTAATGGATTTAGAGTACAATCAAACCTTGCTAATTCTCACTGAAGGTGAGAAGTGAAAGTAAAAGTGCTGAAACACACCTGGCAAATTATCAAATCTTAAAGATTGGAAAGTAGATTTTTATAGAAATTTTCAGATTATATTTTTTGTATATAAAATTAAACTTCTGTATTTTGTGTATGTCAGAGCTAACAAAATAACTCTGGCCTCTGCAGAGAAATAGGGAAGGACTGCAACTTTGAAATATTAATTGTTGAGTGTGGGAATTAGTGAGGTTTTACTGTATTTGAATGTAGCACACAATAAGACACAGTAGGTAACCACTTCTGTATCTTAGTTTCTTGCCAAATCAACAGAACAGTGTATTATTTAATAGCCTGATCTTGCAAGTGCTTAAGGGCTTGCTTGATGTTTAATTTCTTGAGTGGCATTCAGACAGTTCAGTCTATGAACCAAGCACTAGATTAATAGCACGTTTGCAACATATAGTCTATCTTGTTTTGCTTTCTTGAGTCAACAGATTACCAAACGTTTATATTAATTTCAAATCAGTCTTCCTCAAAAGAAGGACAGATCTGAATTTGTGAGTTATATGTTGCAATTAATATTGTCATTTTGACAACATTCTGCTTGCATTTTACCAAAATACTTTCCATTTGTCATTTCCACTCATTATTTTCTATGCATACACTGTTTCAATTAACATAATGTTGTCTCCTAATTATTTTTTCCAACAAGAAAGGCAGGTGAAAATCTGTTTCTGGTTACTTTTGTTTATTTGATTTTTGAAAATGTCCATATAATTTTTCTAAAAGCCCAGATGTTGTACACTGGTAACAGAACATAGAGGTGATGCAGTGCCACAGCACAGCAACGTGCATTCAGATCATCTGGCAGTGAGGATCTGAGCAATGACCATCTCTTCTATTTTGTATTTTTTGTTGGATAGCTGTTTCCTTTCATTATATTCATAGTTACCTTGGTACAAGTTTATCTGACTGAGGGAGTATGTCAAAGAGGATCCCAGGTCTCCCTCTCACCTCTCTTGATTGCTTTAAAAATATAATGTTACAGTTTGAAGATATATGCATGAGTAAGCATCCTTTTCAGGTAGGGGCATGTGTATTTTTCCAAGTCCCTCCAGCTTGTACAAAAAATTAAAATTTTAATCACTTCTGTAAAGATAATACTGAAATGAGCTTCTGTTTTCATTATAATTCATCAAAAATCGAAACCCAGCCACAAGCCCAAGTGAAAACCCCAGGGAAAAATGAAAGGTTTTTGACCTCTTGGCTTGTTTGTGATTTTTTTATTGTTAGTGCATTTTAAGGCAACTGTATAGAGGCAAGATTGAGATGTCAACAAAATCACTTGCGGGACTTCTGTAGTAAGATGAATGGGAGTGGCATTCCCATCTGAAGAGTAATGGTGTTTAAAAGGGCTTCAGTAGTTTCGTCTGTATTATCCCTGAAGCATTATGCTGTATAAATTGGGGGATTAAGTCAGTAGCCTGTTTGCTTCCACAGCAGCAGCTACTTTGGTGGAATGGTACAGGGAGAGAATCTTAATTTTTTTTCTCCCTTCTTAAAGCTTGTTGGGTAACTTTTTGAAACGTGGTGTTCTTCCCATAAATAGCAAGAACAGGAAGATATGTCAAGCTATTTAAATTAGCTTCTCCCCATATTCATATACACATGGCACAGTTTGGGAATTCTTACCTTTGCTGTTAAATTCTCTTTATGATAAGCCATAAAGAGTACATTCCCGCTAGTAGTAGCAAGTCAGAATTAATTGTTTAATTCAGATGAGATTTGGAATACAAATATGGAATAAAGGCAAATAAATGTTTATTATAGCCATCCTCTTGAATATTCAAACTTTTCAAACATTACTAAACTGGTTAACAAGGCTATTTATTTTGAAAGTAATTTATAACTTCCTGGTCTTTCTGAGTTTTGGTTGTATCAAGGCTAGGTCCCAATAATATTAGTTGTTACGATCAGATATCTTTTTCATCTGAATTTTGTGGTTGAACTTGTCTGACACAATCCGGTTATCGTCCACAAAATTGTTCCTCTGGATACAGAACTAGCTCTGTGATTATTCATGCTGCTAAAGCTTAGCAGTTGATGCTAAGCAGGCCTCAAATGAAGACATGTATGTCACTGCTCAGATTGCACTTCATTTCGTACTTGTCTGAGTTTCACATGTTTGGTACACAGAAAGTCCTGCTAAAATGCTGTCTTTACTGTATTTGACATAGAAAAATATTCAGATGATTTACCCCTTTTATACATATTTCTTTATTATTATTGTAAATAACACTTTTATTTTTCTGTGCTTTATTTGCAGACAGGTGAACAAATTCATGTCAGTTTGCCATTGTCCCAGCAAGTTTCTAATGAGAGCAGGCTCTCTATGTCTGAATCAGTGTCAGAGTTCTTTGATGCACAGGAGGTGCTTCTGTCTGCCAGCTCATCAGAAAATGAGGTAGGCTATGATGGCATGCTGCAGCTTTGCTGTCAGATGGATTCAGGTATTGCTGCCTCTAGTGGATGATTATTTTTAATGCTGCTTAGAGTAAAAAGGTGTCAAAATGCATAAGATATAGATAAATTCACATGAGACTCACTCACGATGGGCTGCAGAGGTTTCCTGAAGTATAAAACTGAGCTGAAAGTTGTATAATTAATGTGTGTTCAGTACATGTCCTTGATAGACTGTGGCAGTTTCAGAGATGGATGACAGACAGGACCAAATAGGTCTGTCTATGCAGATTTTGATTTTAAAATATTCATTAAAAACAAAGAAAAGGTCTTCTATCATACATATAAGGTTATTCTCTGTAATCAGAGAAGTAGACAAGCATAAAAAGTTGCCTCATTGAAGCTCAAAGGTGAAACAGTTGGATACTTTTGGGGCTCTGTGTCATGTGGCTGTCCCCACCTTTCCCATGCAATTTATCTTGTTAAGTGACCTGGTATGTTGTGGGCTGGCACTTCAGCATCCTATTCAAGTTGTGCATCAGACAAGCGGAGATTACCAATTTGTCTTTTTTGTTGTTTATACTTAACCTGTTTTCTCCATGTGAGTTTTGGAAAATCATCTGTGATTAATTATAATTAATTCTAAGAGAGCTGTTTACAAAACTGCTAAACTCAATCACAAACTACCATGATTCTAAATGAAATGATTGTCTGCAGAGCAGACTGTTATAGTTTTCTTCCACCTTCATTATCGATCTCTTTAACTTGCTAGCAGATGAGCTCTGTCAAAATTTCACAGGTTTAGAGTTTCTCAAGCTTTATTTTCCAAACCATGCAAATTAAAAGCAAACCATAGTTTCAGACAGTGGAGAGCATCCTGTTTCTAAATTGTCACTGTCCAGTATAATTTTTTTTAGGAACAAATGGCATTTTTTTTTGTCCTGAAAATCCGGTTTCATGTTACAAATTGCCAGTTCAACTGGCTTGTGACCATAGCAGCTTCATGCAGAAGATGAGCTTGCCAAAGGGGTGGGTTTGTCCAGAACTGCTGCCTTGTAATGGGAAACAATTGCAGTGTTAAATTCTTTTATGTTATATGGAGAGTGCTGTTGCCTGTTGTCAGGCATATGTCAGGCAAAGACCTCAGGGTGTCTACCTGAAGCTGACAGCTTTAGTTTCAATTTCAGCCTCAGCCATAGCTTGCTCTCATAGCACAGAGAGGAGCCTGTGGCATTAGAAGTAAGCAATGTGAAGCAATGTTGAGAGAAACAGGATAGGGAAAAGGCACATTCAAGGCTGAAAGCAGTTGAGAGTAAAAGTATCATTTCAAAAATAAACAAAATGGGGACATTCTCAGACCTTCCAGATTATGGAAAATCCAGAGTTTTCCCTTTTGACAAAGAGTTTAAATATCTAGAATGTAAAGTGTGCAAAAGTCTTCTATACTTTTTTTGTTGCTTGTGTCAAGGGGATGATTAGGTGCTAAAGGTGCTAAACTCTTCAGGAAATTTGGCAGAAAAAAGTGGTTTATTTTCCTCAGCTGTAAAATTGCACTGCCCTTCTAAAGCAAATTTTAAAATGAGCGATTTCATCCCATTTTGGGCTCATGATAAACTATTAATTTTTTCTCAATATCAGTTTCTCTGGATTGCAGTAGAAGCCTTTGAATCCCCAAAACTAGAATCTGTTTTTGGCTCACTTCAGCTGATCTGAATGGCAGACACTCCATCAGACTCCAATAAAACTTTTTTTCTTAAACTGAAAATCCTTTCTTTTGTAATTAAATTTGTCTAATAAATGTAAAAGAATAAGTCATTTATAGAGTTTGAGAGCTCGGGCTGTTCGTATGTTTAAAAAAATAATCTTAAAAGTAGTCTTAATGCTAATGTCGTTCTTGTTTTGCAAAATGATAGGTCAATGTCTATGTATTTTTTTGCTGACATACAAGCTACATTTTAATGTTGGATTCTGTATAAAGACCAGGAGCCTGACTGTCTCTTCTCACCACCAACCCCCGTGTGTTTTATTGTCAATTTTTTGTTGATCCATGATCTCATTTGAAGTCACCCTTTTGCAAATTTAATGCCTACATTTGGCTTCGTAATAGCAGTTCAAGAACATAAGGAGAGCATAGCATTTGTTTTGACACTGTTAGCAAATTGGCAGTATGGACTGATTGAAACATCTAGTTAATTTAGTTAAAATGTATCTAATTGGGTACAGATGATTTCTTTGAGTATTAGTGTTTCAAGTAATTATTTTTGTCTAATTTGTCAGTATTCTTTATATATATTTGACTTAATTGATATTTTATTTTTTAGGCTTCTGATGACGAATCTTATATCAGCGATGTGAGTGATAATATATCAGAGGACAACACCAGTGTTGCAGACAACATTTCTCGGCAAAGTATATTGCTATGTTTTGAACTTTGGGAAATAATGTTGGTTTTGTTCATGTACCAGACTTACTGCTTCTCTATACAAGACCAACTCTGCTGCTTGCTTGTTCTGGTGGTGAATTTGGTTCAAGGAATAAATCTGTTTTTCTTAATGTGGTGCTTTATTGTGATAATATTTTTTTCTCTTCTCAGTTCTCAATGGTGAGCTAACAGGAGGTGCATTCAGGAACGGACGGCGAACTTGTCTCCCAGCTCCCAGTCCTGACACCAGTAACATCAATCTGTGGAATATTTTGAGAAATAACATTGGCAAAGATCTTTCCAAAGTATCCATGCCAGTTGAGCTAAATGAACCTCTGAATACCTTGCAACACCTCTGTGAAGAGCTGGAATACAGTGAACTCCTGGACAAGGCTGCAGAAACAGATGATCCTTATGAACGCATGGTAATCAATTTAGCGTAGCGCTTCTTATGTCTATATTAAAAAGGGAGCTGTTGTGTGGAGGTCTGTGCAGAGTCCCCTCTCACTCTTCCTGTTCACAAAAAACATGTGTGATACCCTACAGTGATGGTACATGCACAGGAATCTTTGCGTATTTTTTCTTATATTCTTGTCTGCATTTCAACAGGTTCTAATAGCTGCTTTTGCAGCGTCAGGTTATGCCTGTACATACTTTAGAGCGGGAAGCAAGCCATTTAACCCAGTGCTTGGTGAAACTTATGAATGTATTAGAGAAGACAAAGGATTTCGATTTTTCTCAGAGCAGGTAAGGCTTATTTCTAGATGGACACTGATGGTTATGTTTAGAGGTTGGTTTCTTTGATTAATAGATTGACCTTGTTTTTATTTTCTGGTTAAAAAAGGTTTGTTTTCTTGATAGTAAAAAGAGGTGGTAAGTATGTATGAACTTCATTAAATACTAGAAGGTATGTTTTCATATTAATCACTGTAGTAGTGTTGTTTTAAGTACATAGTGTAAAACTGAAGCATAAGTTTCATCTGTTTTCATAGCAACATAAGCTAATAGATAGTGTGGGCTATTTAATATTGTTATATTGCAGTAACAGTTGTATTGTCTTAGAAATGAAAATTAATTGCTTTTAACTCAGCCAAACTGTTTTTCAGGTTAGCCACCATCCTCCCATTTCGGCCTGTCACTGTGAATCGAAGAACTTTGTGTTTTGGCAAGGTATACCTTTTTAATTCAAAAGCATAAAACCTGTTTTATTAGCAAGTAAAAACTTTGTACAAGCTGAGCTTTGTGTTTGGAACTTACCCCAAATTTTTATACTTACAATTTTTGTAGTAACATATTACAAACTCATGCTCTGAATTAATTCACTCCAAATTCTCATTTTGAAGAGTGAGTAGATGTGTTACAACTTTCCTTGTCACTTGCAGTCTGTTTATACTTTTCTGCTTAAAAGATTTTTACCAAGAAAATTGTTATTTCTTATAAACACAAGCAGTTCTTTTTACACAGTTGAACAAGCAGCTGTTTCTTTTCTTGTCTCTACTGGCATTTGCATTTAATTTATATGGAATGTTCTCATGAGAGATTTGACAGTGATGTAACACAGGCATAACTCCTAGAAGAAAATCAAAATTCTCTTTATTTTTTCTGACCTCATGTCATTTTCTAGGTTGTTTTATATTTATTTATTTATTTGTATTTTCATGACAACCTCATATGGTCCTGTCTTAAACTGGATGGTGTAGTATAGATCACATCATCTACCACAGATCACTACGAATGGAAGACTTCGGTCTTCTTGGTTTTGTACATCTTTCACAATCTTTCACTATTATATTCAGATATCAGGTGGAAAAACAAGTTTTGGGGAAAATCGATGGAAATTCTGCCAGTTGGAACCTTGAATGTGACTCTTCCAAAGTAAGCTCCTTTTTATTTCCTTTTGGTTTGGTCTTTGGTGTAGTCTAATCTAAACTGCTTTGTGACTGGATTGGGTAACGTGTATGCAGAGATCGCATGAATTGTATGGGTGACAGCACCTAGCTCAAATTTCTCCTGAGTCTACAGATGGGGATACAGAAGCATTGCTAAGCCTGAAGATTCATTTGGGTTTTTGGAGGGAAAATGTATGAACTCTCTAGAAACTGACAGACAGGAGAATAGAAATGTTTTAGGAGAGAAAACACAAGTTCTACATATACAGTAGTGATCAACTGTTCAAAACAAGGCTGCAATATAGGGCTGTCAGCAGCTAGCACTGTCCTTACTAAAGCTCTCAGTAGTGCTGTTTCCTCAGAAGAACTGATAATGCAACGTCATTTTTCAAAATGTCAAAGCCCAAAAATGTTCTTCAGATGTTGACTGAATAGTGAGAGGAAGAAGTTTCAATACAAATAAAGCTGGTTGTAAGTTGAGATATGCAAGGAGAGGATATTTTAAATACATCTGCAGGTTTTGCAGTACTATTCCTGCTCCTATACGTTGCAGCCACTTTTCTTTCTGACTATACCAGTACGGCATTCTTTGGGACTCCATTTCACCTTTTTATTCATCTCTTGAAATTCAAGTAAATGCACTTGTGAGCAGCTTTGTCTTCTGTCTCCGTATTTGTCCCTCAGTCGTTGAAGGAGAATGTGCTTTGCACAATAGAATTCCCTCATTTTAGTCCCTTGTTTGACAACAGAGGTGCTCTGAGTGCGAGTAGTTGTTACAAAGGAAAAGGGATGGTGTGCCAATTAGCTCCTGCCTACTTCCTTTCTGTTCTTTCCTTCCACATTTATTTTGTTCTATTTGTAATTCAATTGCATTGTCTGCCTGTGGCCTAAATCCAGCCTTATGTTGATCTTTGGGTCCAGCACTCCTGGAATTAAGGTCAAAGCACCTTAATGCTCTGGGGAAAGTGAATTTGCCGTGCAGGACTTCAGTGGCTCATGCTATCTTGATTTGTGGTTCATAGCATCATTCCTCAGTTCTCCACACTAGACCATAGGTGACTTCCTCCATGGAGGATCAGTAATGTGCCCAGAACCTATGATTTTAATCAAGTAAGCTATTGTTTCAAACATTTTTGAGGAATATGAAATTGTATAATGGCTTACTTTTTTCTTACTTTTTTTCTCGTTTATGATCTTGATTAATTTATATTACCAACTACTTGTTAATCTGTTCTTAGGTATGGAGATTACTATGTCTGGAACAAAGTCACTACATGCATACATAACATCCTTAGTGGAAGGAGGTGGATAGAGCACTATGGAGAGATAACTATCAGAAACACAAAAAGCAGTGTTTGTATTTGTAAACTCACATTTGTCAAGGTAGTGTATGTATTCTAATGCATATCATCTATTTATAAAAGTATACAGTTAAAGTATGCATAGAGGTATTTCTTCAATATTCCGGAAATCCACATTCCACATTTTGTCTTACCAACATTTGAGAATATCTAAATCGTCAAATAAGAGTGCAATGCCAAGTAGTGTGACTTTTCCATTGAACTGGTATGTTTGATATCAATGTCTTACATTGCTATACACCTGTGTGCTATACTGTTGTTGTTTTTAGGTTAAAAATAAAATGACAAAATTTCTTATCTGTTAATACTATGAAAATGCAAAGTCACGATACAGACTTCTGTGCCATAGTACTTCTGCTTTTGCTAGAATTTGGCCATTGGTATTTTATCTCTTTGGCTTCAATAGCTCACACTATTTTAATATCCAGGCAGGAACCATATATAAAAACAGATGAATGTATAGATATGTTAGTATCAATTATTTTCCCTAAAGCAAGTTTGTCTTTGTATTGTGACAAAATATATTGATACCATTGCAGTGTGACCAATGGTGTATCACTGCAAATCTGAAATTCGTGTCTTGTTGGATGTTCTGATGAGTGACCAACACTAGATGAAGGTGTTAAATGTGTCTAAGAAAAGCAAAACAGAAGAGAGAAACAGAAAGCAAATACCAAGTAATACTGGCTGAGAGTCTTCCCTGCTACAAACAGTAGTGTGCTGGACCCATCAAAGGTTTCCTTTATATATATATTCAGTATCTCCCCATCTGGAAAGAAGAGAATTAGGTGCTTCTGATCTTGCAGCTTTCAAAGTGTCATTTTTACTGCTCTATTTTTTGGGATTTGGGTTAATGAACAACAATATATTTCCCCTATGTTCTGATAATTAACTGTACTTGAATACCTTATACCGAAACCACATATCAAGTCATTCAAGGTTTCTCAAACTAAAGCAATTAATAATCAAATCATCTGAATTTTGAATACTGTTATTTTTGGTTTCAGCTGAGCATTTCTAATACAAAATTTGGGCATTTAAGATTCATGCAGTAACTGTTTTGGTACAGAGTAACATGATAGCTGACTAGTAATTCTTCATTAAACTTGCAGGTAAACTACTGGAATTCAAATGTAAATGAAGTCCAAGGTGTTGTGATAGATCAAGAAGGGAAGGTGGTGCATCGCTTGTTTGGAAAGTGGCATGAAGGTCTTTACTGTGGGGTTGCACCTTCAGCCAAATGTGTATGGAGGCCAGGTAAGAAGCTTGTGATAAACTCTGGCGAGCACCATGGTATAACTCTAAACTTTGTAAAGCAGTTTGAGCCATCATTTTAAATACACAAAATACTATGGGGGAAATAATTTTTTGACTAGATAAATAAATAAGAATTTACAGGAGTTTATAATAATGGTAAATGGAAATGCTCCTACAGGGCCTAGACTTTCACATCTTGGTCTGACTTCTGGTCATATATTTTGGGGGACAACCTAAGAATAAAATTAAGAAAATAATCAGGTGTCTGGGTCTGCCTGACTGCTTTCTCACAGAGAGAGGGTAACTTGTTTGGATTCAACAGAATAGGAAATACCATTTTACCAAGTTTGCTGTCTTAGTCCTTTATTAAACTGAAGGATTGGTCTTCAGAGGTGGTGAGCTCCTGTAATTTCAGTAGTTGAATTCAGCTTCCTTATTGCTTGCTTAGAGACTTTGGTGTTAAATTACTCTTCCTTTGCACATACAGTATTTTTCATATGTGCAGAGTGATTATCCAGGAATTGTCATTATTGCTAATGCTTTGCACCCACTCTGCTCTGATTGCTCTTAGTGCTAAAGGTTCAGAACAGTGCCCAATCAGTCTTCAAGCAAGTGTATGTTCCAAAATCAACACTGAAGATTAGCTAGGGTTAGCTTTTATATAGATGTCTGATAAGCCTGCTTTCCTAGGAATGGGAAACTGTTTAGCTTAAAAATCTTAAAAACAGTAATTTTTATTTAAAAATGAAAGATCGTAAACATTTTGAATCTATTAGCATATAATTACAACCTATGAAAAATAAGCAGTTGAAATTAATACTGAGTGAACGTTTTCCTATCTAGAGAATAGCTCTTGATGCTTAATAACTGTATATAAGGGTAAAATATATTAGTATTTTTTGCTTTTATAATTTAATAAATACATGAGTCTCTTGCATATTCAGAGTAATAGTAATAGTAAAAACTTCTTTGTTTCTCATGCATATGCATACAGGCTCCATGCCAACCAATTATGAACGTTATTATGGCTTCACGAGGTTTGCTATTGAGCTCAATGAGTTAGATCCTCTGCTGAAAGATCTTCTTCCTACAACAGATGCACGATTCAGGCCAGATCAAAGGCAAGAATGCTTGTTTAAACACTTAATATTTGGTCATTTTAAGGCTGGGTTTGGCTGAGTATTGAATTTTGTCTGTCTTCACTACAGTCTGAACTTGGAGGATTCTGCTAGCAGAGAAGGTACTCAGTACTGCAATCAAATTTCTGCTTTACCCAGTTGAGGGAGAGTAGAAAGTATCCTGTTTGTAGAGCTATAATACAAGTCTTTTAGCAGAGGTAGGATTCTTCATGATGAGCTGGAAAGACGTGCTCTGTAACGTCATGCCCTCCAGCTGTGAACGGAGGCAATATTAATTCCCTCCTAATTCTCAGTTCACACTACTTCAGCATCTGTGATAACACTGAAGTAGCTAAAGAAGTTGTATGCCTAAGGGTGAAGGTCAGGTACATGCAACTGGGGAGTCAAATATCAGTTATTCTCATTTTATGGGGTTCTGACTAGATCTTAAAGTGAGTAAAACACAGACAACAGGCTTGGTTTCTGCTCGTCTTTTGTGATGACTGTTGCTGGAAAATCCCCTGTTCTGGATACTGTATGATTGCTATAGGGCCTGCTGTTATCCATACAGGCTTCTGGAAGAAGGAAATGTAGAAGCAGCAGCATCAGAGAAACAAAGAATAGAAGAACTCCAGAGAAGTCGGAGGCGGTACATGGAAGAAAACAGCATTGAATATGTACCCAAATTTTTTAAGTGAGTCTTTTCATTTCAGTAGAATTCTCTCTGTTTTCAGTGGTGTAACTGGACGAAGAACTACATGAATTACCACCAGCATAATCTGTTTAATCGTGAAAGCCTGGAAAATGGCAATTGTAATGATCAGATACCTAATCTCAGTCTGAAGCAATTTTTATGTAGTTTAAGGCTTTGTAATGGAGAGTATCTGATCATTTTCTCACAATGGGCAACAGCTAACAATTCTGCTGCACCACATGGCCAATGGTTTTTGAACTTAGAAATGGAATAGAAGTATAACATTCTAGGAGCTGTTAGCTTAGATTATTGCTAGCTCTTAGGAGGCTATTGTTTTAAGCCATTGCATAAACAAAGTAATAAATAGGGACCTGAACAAAAAAAGCATACATACACACACATACATATAATGTATATATAAATGTATATATATGCATTTAAATTGCAGTTGATTTATTTTTGAGAGTGGAGTTTTTTTTTTAATTATTCATTCTTCTGAATCAAGAATATCAAATGTCAAATAGTGTGATAGCTTGGGGAATCAGAAGTGAACAGATTGAAAGTGATTGGTGTGTTATTTTTAGTGGAAAATGAACATAATCCAGAGCAAACAATCAAGTATTCTGCAAGCTAGATCTCTTTTTTGATCCCCTGCACAGAACCTGAATCTGTTATGACCAAAGAGGCTTTTTGTAGCTCTAAAAACTGCTTACCAAGATCAAACAATGGATTTGTGGGTTTGATTGTTTTCTAAACTTTCTACTTCTGGCACAGAGAGAGATTGATTTTTGTTTTTAAATCCCTGACTGTTCTTGCCTCCTTTTGAAATATTAAATCAGATTTAATGTTGAGGTTAGATCAGAGAGGTATGGGATTTGATTGCATATTGTATAGGAGCAGAGATCTATGGTCAGACCTTTATCTTTCTTTTTTCTTCTACAGAAAAGTTATCGATGCCAATCAAAGAGAAGCCTGGGTTACCAATGAAACCTACTGGGAACTGCGAAAGGATCCTGGATTTAATAAAGTAGAAATTCCCGTGCTCTGGTAAACTGAGAATGTAGATCTAGTAAACATATCACTCTCGGAAGAAAAAATAACTATGCACAATGTGATTCTTATAGCTAAGCGTGGTTTGTGGGTCTACGGAAAAACCTATCATTTGCATTTATATTCATCTTTATAACGGACTTTTGAAAGTGCATTAGACCAGGCCCCTGACCACTTCTGGATCTTTTTAATTTTGCAGCAGCCATTAAAAAAAAAAAAAAAAAAAAAAAAGTAAAGAAAGAAAAAGGAAAAAACAGAAACCTTTTAAAGTTTCATACACTGAAAAGTCAGAACAAGAGAAGCAGATGAGTTATCCAAAATCACTTGGAAGAGGTGGTAAACACAAAACTGCAACCGGTGCTTTAAACAGACATTACGAGTAATGTAATTTAAATTAAAAAAAAAAATGAGGACGAAAAACAGAAAAAATCCATTTTGTTTCAACTATTTTTGTTAAAAACTCTTGCGTCACCACACTGTCATTTCTGGCTTCAGGTTAGTCCTTTGGTGTGATGTGCTTGGACTGACCTTGTCAAAAAGATATGCTTTTCTGGAAGCTGTTCCCATTCATATGCCATTGTTCATGCCTTAAACAAAATATGAAGATGTACAGTAAGTCATTTTAAAATATGTATGCTTAGGCTTGTGTGAAGGGCAGATTTTTATAGCACTAGGATTTTATCATGCTATAAATATTAGAGAACCTGTATTATTTAAAATCAAAAGACAACCAAACATCTTAACTGTATTTCAGAGAAACGAGATCTACTGTATGCTTTGGGAAGCTGACTGTATAATCAGACTGAAAAGAAGCTGCTAACTGGTTAAATTTGAGGCAATTTTAGTAAATGCGTATGAATAGCTAGTCAGAAAATTCATATTCTGAATGACTGATTCTGAGATGTGATCATCTCTTACCACAGAGTGGACATGGTCTTACAGCGAATCTCATTTCTCTGTAACTGCTTATACAATTAGGATTCCGTGAAGCTTTGCAACAGTGTTAAAGCACAGAAAGATTTCATGGGAAGGTCTCTGGCTTCGCTCCAGAGGTTGGATAGTACTTTAAATGCAACTGATGTTTTCTGCCACACATGCTGTTTACTGGCTCCATTCTTTCCCCATCCACTCTTATCTAAGTTTATAGTTGAGAGTAGGGAAGAGGCTCCCATGCATTGTAGATAGCTACTACTACTTGTGTTGCCAAAATAACTTTTGTGCAAAATTATATTTTAGTTTTTCGTAAAGTGATCCTATATTTTTTGGTTAGGAACCAAGCCTCATATGTGTTGCTAAGCCTCAGTTAATATATGTGGGAGAAGTCTTGGCATTTTCTGTATGAAAATCTTGGAAACACTAAAGACTAGAAAGACAGATTTTAATAAAAGAAAAAAATGACTTTATTAGGTAAAAATTACATTTCATATGGTATGACGTAGTCTTCCATTCTACATATGCACAGCACACATAATGCACTCTTTTTTTTTTTTTTTTTTTGTATTTAAGATTGATTCCAGTAATGAGACCTAAAAGAATGATTGGGTAGCTATGTGATCCTGCCAGTAGAGTTGTGTGAACAGCTCTCAGTGGAATACCACATGTACCCATCCCTCTACCTGCCTCTTCCTTTTGCACAGTCAGGTCCCCACAGAGCTGAGATTACTGTGATTATTTAATACCCATTTAGTTCTCGACCTTGTTTGTAAGGCAGAGCAACTAGCTACTGATGTATTCCAGCTTCTTCACACAGTTATGTTATCAGGAACAAATATGAAAACCTAAAGAAAATATAAGGTAGAATTTTAAAGAATTTTGAATACTAAACATTGCTTATGAATACGTGGTATAAAAAGTTGTGTGCAGATTACCAGGATTTCTTCCAAAGAAAATTGTGAATTATTTGAATAATGATACTTGATTAATTCCTACTTGAACCCATTTTTTTCTGCAGTTATTATAAGAAAATGAAAATATATAAAGGTTTGTTTGTTTTAATCATATTTAGTTGACTTCGTCGTACTTGCTTTAATGGCGTTACACTATGAATCAAATTGGCACAGTGTCTAAAATAACAATTATTTTACGTCACTTCCCTTAAATGCAACCTTATTATTTGCCCACATTACACTCCAGTCTGTGTGCAGTTCTCTGTGATATTAGAAAGTATTACGAGTGCATGATTGCAAGTACATTTGAGGGACAGAAACTGCATGTTCTCTCTTTTTTTTTTAAAGTTGTCTTTTAATTTAAATATAGAAATAAGGTATTTAGTTTTAGTGTTCTAGTGTTTTCTGAATGCCATTCTTTGCAATGCAAACTGAAACTTGGTGAACAATGAGGTTGTTATCACTGCTTGAATTATTCTTTTACAATTATTTATCTGATACTCATTGAAAGAAAAAAAGCTTTCAAATTTTTAGAATTAAAAAAACACGATGTGCTTAATCTTTCTATTGAAGGAACTGTTTAAACCTACTGGATGTTAAATTAACTGATTGTTAAATTAGTTAATTATTAGCTAGAGGAATTGCAAAGCAAAGTGTTGCAAGATATTGTTGTCTTTACCAGAATTCTAACAGTGCCAGCAGGTGTGCCATAGGGCAGTTTCCTATAGTACAGAATTCTCTGTTTTCTGTGTAAAATCGATTACTTTTTTCCTGCAACCTTGGGGAGACACTGGGACATATTTTGTGCTGTTTCTAGAGAATGGATTACTAAAAGGCAGGTCTTGGGGCTCGTGCCCAAACTATGATTTGCAGACATCCTGTGAGATTTCACCATCTCTGAGGTGAGGGGGGATGGCAGGCTGCCCACCCTTCTGCCAGTGCAGTGCACTCGGATTTCCTGCGGTGTGGTGGGAAGTCTCCTTTGCAGCCTGGCACCTGCTGTAAACACTTGCTGCTTTTTGGCAGGGTTGCTGCTGCCTGACCGTCCATGCCAGCTTGTGGGATTTTTGTGCGCCAAGTGGAGACCTTTCCATTTCTGTTGAACTTCACAAAGTGTCTTATGGCCCAGGGCTCAGGCTGAGCAAGGTCCTCCTGACAGAAGCTCTGCCGTTTGGTGTGCCATCGAATCCTCATTAAATGCCAACTTGTTAGGGTGTAATCTGTGTCCTTGCCCAGGTCACTGGTGAGATATCCATCAATAAAGGCCCCAGAATTAACCCCTCCTTGCTGGTTGCCAGTGGGGTGTAAGCCATTGGTCAGTGCCCTTCAAGCCTTGGGATTCAGGCAGTTTTCAGCCCACTGAAAACTCCTCCATTCAGCCAGGCAGTATTTCCTTTGGAAAGGCATAAAAGCTGCTTACTTACTCAGTAGATTTAATTGCTACAGGTTTAGTATACGGTGAAAATTAGTGTATTTAAAAACTCTTAAACAATTTAAGAAGTTCTGACTTTTATTACAAAGCCATTTTCGCTTTTTCCTGTTTTCTCAAAGTACATATTTGTGTATAAAATACACAGCCCTTATACTTTAGTTCAACAATAGTGAAATGTACTTTCAATTAATATTTTAAAGTGTACTTCAGTTTGTTCCTTGTTCCGGTACTGCAGATATGATTGGTTAACAACAGCTATTCTCATCAAAAGTCATGTCATCTTACTTAACTTCATTCCTATTTTGGATCCATATTAACAGGATGGCAGATTTTTCTGTGTATTAGAAATCGTTACCTCACTAGGAGATAAAATTTGAATATGAGTTGATTTTCATAGTTTTACTGTGATTAAAAAGTCATCTCAACACCCATTCTACTTCTAGACTGATATAGGTTGCATGAAATAAACTATTTTTGTATTTGCCTTTAAAAATGTAATCCCACTGTAATACTCTGGTCATTTTACAAATACCATTACCCTTTTTTCTCCTCATTTTGATCTTCTGACTCTGAATGAACTTTTATGTTATTTGTGAGGTCTGTTTGAACAACAGATACCAGGCTGATGTCAAGTATTGCAGGACGTGCACATTGCCAGCACTGGTGAGATCAGAGACAGAGATCAACACTAGCTGTTTAAAATGTCATTGGCTGCAGTTGTAAGCTGAGGAATTACCTCTATTTCAGTTGTCAGGATTAATACTGGAGCTGCATAATGAAAGCAAGAAGAGTTTTTAGATTAAATCTACCTGAAAGGTAGTTATTTGTATTCATACACTAAAATGGAAGGATTATGTTAAAGAGAGTTTCAGGTGGCTAGGGGAAAAGCGATCAGCGTTAACAAAATTGTGTAAGAAACACTGGAATGTCCTCACCAGTCAGCCTGTGTTATAAACAGACCTTGGAGAAAGCTAACAACTTTCTGCTTATCTTAGTGACTACTGGAGCTGCTATCTAGCATTTTCTTCTTGGCTGGCATTAAGTAACAGTCATCAAAATAGTATAAAACTTTAGTTTGTTCTTTTGAGCATATATTGTTAAAAGTAGAGGTGGTCAAGGATACAATTGCTACTAAATTTTTGTGTTCATCTGCTAAAATTGCAAGGGAATGCCTGGTTACTTTTATTATAATTTCACATCACTCATAAGTTTCATGGAGAAAGTTTATTTTTTTTTTTTGTCATAGTTGTTTTTAACAGAAGAATCTAGACTAAGTGTGTGAATAAAGGTTTAATTATTCCTGGGGAGGATATCTCCCTGAGCTACCTTGTAAAAGTGAATGGCATCCATAAGAATGTTAAGAATCTCAGTAAGCTGAAAGAAATGGCATATTTACAGCAGTTTATTTTATTTTTGTGTTATATACCGTAAAGGAGTCTACTTACAAAAGCAAACACATTCTTCGCTCTTTAAACTTGAGTGTATAAACCCTCTTCATTGATGAGCTTTGGTACACATTCCATCTTTCTTCCACTAAATTTGAAAGCCTCTTTCTAAAACCTCCTTTGGAAGATTTTTATACAGTATCTTGTAAGTTAAAAAGTGGCAGCAATGTACTTGTAGCTGCTTTATATACCCATCTCCTCCTTTGTGAAGTTTTGTGGTATTACTAAACCCATCATGTCTTTAATTCTTTTTCCCTTGTGTTCTCTGACATACCTCAGAGAAGGGAGAGAAAGACTGCAACAGAGAACAGTGAAACTAATGACAGCAATTCTGTCAGTGACACCATTGTAACAAAATAGAAAAAAATAGGAAAATTTCAAACTTGCATGAATTAAAATGTCAGAGCAGCTGTTAAATCTGTTCCAGGCAGGTTATGTTAATACCATTTCTCTTTCCACTGATTCATGACAGCATGAGAAAAGGGAGGATTGGTGACATTTGTTCAGAAACAATTCTGAAGGTGAGGGAAAGTTTTATTCCATTTATAAATAAAAAGTACTGTAGACAACATTTTGGTAAAAGTATATTGGTAATGTGGACAAAGAGAGTTATAGATTTTATAAACAGGGAAACCATAAAGTTGGAACATATATTCCAATCAGCAGCATGTAATATATTCTGTCATGACCTTTGAACAGTTCAGTGGCAAAGCTACCTATATATACCCTTAGAGCAGTGATCCAGATGTTGTCTCCCATGAAACACTAAAACGTATTTCCATATTTACTGCTACTTGTAATAGTGTGCATTAGTGAATGAGGGATATCTTATGCTAAGTTATAATCTTCCTGCCACAAACTATTAGGGATGCAAAATGTGAAGAGGTGAGCAGATTCCTGCAAAAATGCAGAATTGGGTAACTTAATTGTTTATACTCTGGGCATCCTTATGATGAAAGTGTCATACACAAGCAGCACTTAGAGTGATAAATATTCAACCAGAACAATTCTTCCTTGTGCCAGTCAGTTCAGCCACAAATAAATATTTTTCCTTTTTTTTTTTTTTTTCCTGGAACTGTATTGCTGTTTATGATTGCATTTGTGACAATTGGAGCCTATTGGGCTGATTTCTCATGCCCACCAAGGACAGTCAGCAGTAGACAAGATTGCAAGTTCAGATTTCTTTTCTTGTAATCTTGTGTTCCTTTGTCTCACAGTCCTCTTCCTTTGGTAAATTCACCTCAATCAGGAATATTACAGTAGCATTTAAAAAGTTAATTTTAGTTTAACCTTCAGTATTTTCTGGGCAGAGGAGAATTCAGGATAGCTTCTTTAACTGTGTTGAATAAATAGAGATGTGATGTACAACTATCATTGTATTTGCATAATATTTTACAAAAAATATTTTGAGATCAGACCAGCAATAATGAAATAATACATAAAAATTTTAAACCTGCATTTGTCACCTGTCTTGAAGTCAGTGTTGAAAATTATTCTAATATGAGGATAGAATTGAGGTCTATTTAGTTCTTAAAATAAGTGTGACTGATATTCTTTGGTGGTTTAAAGGTAGCATAACAAATTCAGATCACAACAAAATTTAATATTCAGCTGAGTTTCAAACATGATGTGACTATGAGCTGAGAACAGATGTTAATGAATGTATTTTGGTATGCAGGCATATATGCAAAGATAGCAACTAATAGCTTAGTTAAGCTTTTGCTATAATTAGTAAAAGCGGTGTTCTTGTTTCTTTAAAATTATTTATAGACTTAATTATTTTCAAGCATTCATTCCCCACTAAGAATTAATTACTTGTCAAGTTTGAGTTTTAAAAATTAAACAGTGTTTGGAACTTGACAGACATGGAGGATGGTTCTCCTGTCATGCAATTGATGTTCAGATCTTGCTAAACCTCCAGTTCCCAGATCAAGGTAGACCTAGAATAATCATTCACTAAAATTTTGTGTGGACCCAAAATAAATACTTTTCGGCTTTTTTTCTGGATGGGATTCCTTTTTGTATATTGATTTGTGTCTGTTATTTACTATATAATAAGTGAGAAATCAAGCTGTTGGCATCTTATGTCTGAAATCTTTTCCTTCACCAAACTGCTTGTTCTTTAACTGTTACAGCAGGTTTTCTGAAGCAGATGCTTTACTTAGTGTATAAGAACCCATCATAAAATTGAACTACTGTGGCATTCAGAGAGATCATTAAGATAGTTTTGTATTAGGAGATTAGGTATATTTGCTTTGTTGAAACCAGTAGCAAGCTTTCTTCTTTCAGTCTGTATCTACTTTGTATAATTATCTTTTTGGTGAATTGCAATTTCTGAGCATTTCAACAGCAGAGAATTCTGTATTTTCTCTCCTTTTGCACAAAGTGGGAGCAATGTCACACTTTATAGTGAGATTAGTTCCCATACGCACATATGTGACGTAGTAAATTCCAGTATTTATAGATTGCTCACGTGCTGAAAATGCCATTATAAGAGTAAGGTTTAGATTAGCTGTCAGTTTTACTTTGCTTACTGAGCTTCATTACTTTTATCAGCATTTACTTTCAGATGGGAAACAACCTTGCACCATTTCTTTGCTACGTAAAAATGTCAAAACATAAATAGCTAAATGGGCATTATTTGCTGATTTTCCATATCTCTGTGCTTATTTGACCAAAAAAAAAAAAAAAAAGAACAAAAACCCCCACACCAATAACTCTGTTGATTTCTTGTGCACCTTTGTATAGCATCCTTGTAAAAGGAGGTCCTCAGAGTCTTTCCACTGTGATTATACTATTGTGGTAGCTAGAAAGGTATATAGAAACTTGCTTCATCTTTTTTTTTTTTTTTTTTAAGATGAATTTTAAAAGCAAATAGTTGCTTTCTAAGAAGCCCAACATAAAGAGTCAGTGCTGCTTTTTGAGTAACAGATAGACAGTGATTGTTCTGGAAGTCAGTAACACTAACTGCAAAGGGTCTATGTACCTTGATGCACCAGACAAAAAATTTTATGTTGTTTAAAAGGAATAGAAAACTGTCACTAAAGGAAAAAAAGAAAAGAAGAAGCATTTATGTATCCAGATACAGAAACATTGCCGAAAACATTATTTTTGAACACTGCAATATTAAACTGCACCCGCAGCACCCTTCATTTTTTGCTCAGAAGTTCACTGTGGACTTCCATAAGAAGATGAAGGTGAAAAGGATACTGGGAAAAAAAAAAGTCAATACCATAATTTCTAAATGACTCAATTGAAAATTGATGTGCAAATCTTTGTGTTAAAAGCTGTATAAACTACTTAAAGTATTGCAATTCTTAAAGGTTTAAATTTAGTGATTCATAGTACGTTCAGTAATTTAAAATAATAATAAAAAAATCTTCATCTTGATTGCTTTCCTGCAAATGCTCACTCATTTTTGCTTGACTGTTTGCCATTTTGGATCTTTCAGGATGATGATTCTTTACATCTTCTTGATCCTATGCTCCAAATACTGACTATAATTGTGCCTGTAAAAAGCACTTCTACTGCTTACAGTTACTAAGCATCAACAGTTGATGAAAAACATAGGTAGGATATAATTTGTATTAGACCTTTAATTCAAATGAAATAGCTAATCAGCAATGTACACCCCAGTTTTTTTTGTGCTTGGACTCTGATCTTGCACCGGCGCCAGTACATCCTTAGGATACCTATTGCAAGTTGTCTCATTGAATTCAGTTAAAAAGATGTAGGTATTCATGTTTAAATGAAAAGGCTCAATGTTGACATTTTTAAGAAATCAAAACAATGTACCTGGTTGCACCAGGCTTTGTAGCACTCGATTTCTAATCCCTATGTGCTTAAACAAATGAACACCAATGCAGATGAGGCTGAGCAGCTCCTGTTGATACTCCATTGAACTCAGTGAGCTTCCAGGGGAGTGGATGGTCTGGCTGCCCAAATCATATTTCAGTTTCAGGCTTATCGTACAGTCCAGCATAGATATTCAGCTACTTATACTTGAGCTTATTTTTGACCATGTGCACAATCTCATGGAAGATCAATGTGTGAAATGCAGCTGTTTTCACTGCTTGCCAGTCAGAGCAATTTATTCGACTTTGGCTCTTTTACATTTTGGGACCTTATTCTGGGGCTTGCAGTGTTTAAGAATCAGTTAACTTCACATCTCTGCAAAGATCAATTATGTATGACATTTGGAAGAAAAAGCAGGAGATCAGATCATTGACAATTAATCATACTATGTCTCACTCTAGCAAGCTTAATTGTGTGAATATTTGCAATTCCTGTCCCTGTTTCCCTGTGCTCTCCTCAGGCTGGTGTGAGCCAGAGCAAAGGCTGCTAGTGCCATATGCCGAGGGGAGCAGGAGACTACTTTTGCTGACTTGTGAAGAAGGGATGGCTAACTAAGAGCATGCTCCAAATCTCAGCCTGCAAAAAGCATGAATGTGAGAAAGTGCCTCCCCTCTCCCCTGTTAGGCTTTAGCACATCAGTAGAATTACTGTTTTTGGGATATTGAGTTCTCTGGGTACTTCAGAGATCAAACCCGCTCGCTAGCTGGGAAACAGCAGTGAAAAAAATAATTTCAAGTTCTCACGTAGCGCAGCTGCAATGCACTTACTCTGTGTCTTTGCACCCATGAGTTGTTTTTGACCATGCTGTTGTAGTAACCCTGAATGCAGATGAGGCCTCACGCCGACTACCTCTCGTGCAATAAATAACAAGCTCATGCAGCAGTGGGTGTTGGTGATGATCCTTTGGCAACAGGAGCATCTGTTGGACACGTGATTCAGGGAGGTGGTAGTGGAGGCAGTAGTAAACAAGAGAAATTACTTTAATTAGGAGTTCAATCCAGTGGTGTGTGTGGTATAGACAATACCCACAATACCAACTCCAACTGAGGAAGGTCCTACAGCTTCTAGTAGGAGATAAAGGTGAACTTGGCTATGCTATAGTTTCTGTTGTGCTCTAAAATGTAACAAAAGATGTCATCTGTTTCCTTCAAGCTGAGCCGGATTTATCAGGATATTGTGTCCAAAAACCACACACACAATTTTATTTTTTGAGGAAACATGATGCTCTTTTACCTGTTGCAATGTAATTGGATAATGCATGTACAAATGACTTGTTTAGCCTGCCAATGAATGTTGCTAATGCCTTACCAAAAAAAAAAAAAAGCATATTTTTTGTATTTTTTTCCTCAGAGGCAAATCCAAACAATGCTAGATTTGGGAAACTGTTTACTGAAAAGCATTTTCTAATAGATCTCTGAAGAAGTGCAATTGTATAATTATTATTGTTCAGTGCATACAGTACATTGTCTCCATCACTCTGTACACTGCTGCTATTAGTGCTTGTTCTAATAAAACTCAATGTACACTGTTTAAACTGCTGTCATCTGCGTTCTGATTTATTAACATGAGAAATGCCTCAGAATAAGAGTCTTGAATGACTTGTTTGTAACTAGATAAGTGGACTGGCTATTAATCGTATAATTCTGAATATACGTTGTGCAGATTGATTTTGTAGAGGTGGGTGATAGTGGCACCAATAGCACTGAAACAGCTGCTTCTCAGAAGCATCATCCTGTTCCTTTCTAACCTGTTTCCACTGCAGGATTATTTTATAATACTTGTGCCACCTGACTCTGTGCAGTTCCTTTAAATCTGGCAGGAGCTACCAATTGCGGCCTCAAAGAAGACAATTTTCTTTTTGGCAGTTCCTAGTTTTATCTTCATGCTACAGCTGGTAAGAGCCTTTTGCCTTTTTTTTTTTTTTTTTCCACGTCAGCTTGCGTTTTGTGATTAAAAGGAGCTTGTGGTATGTTTCTCAAGTTGTGTGTGAGAGAGTGGGGGAAATGGGTTCCTGATGTTCTCTAATAGAACTGAAAAAAAAAGGTGTGGAAATAAAGGGGAAAAAAAGTTACTAGACACCCACCCATTCTGAGATATCTTGGAAAAAATAACAGTATGTGGGATTTTTCCATTATGTGTTCTTGTCTGTTGTTCAGCCCTTAAATCAATTACATTTTATTTAAAATGAAAACACAGTAAAAAAAATGTTTTGGGGCAGAAATTAAAGTTTGTGTTGTTTCTTGGCATTATAAAAGAACAAGTGTTCAAGCAGTCTGGAAGGCTGCCTGCCTGGAAGCAACAGCAATGGAGTAAAACCACCTTTTTTCATGAATGGCAATTAAAAAAAAATTATTATTATTATTATTGTGTGTGGTGGCAGAGTATATGTCTGATGTTATCCAAACAGATGCTCTGAGCATGGTTGTAGGCCCTGAGCTAATTTTCTGTTAAACAGTTCTTTTAGTGGAATTCAGCTTGGGTTTCACATTTCTGTAGTTTGGACCTGTACTTTCCCTCAATGTTTGGCAAAAACAGTCTAACTCTCTTCAGTGACGGTTGCTCAGCAAAATCGGTGTGCATAAATAAAGTGGGAAAAGTTAAATGTCATTACTTAATTGAAAAACCAACCACCAAACCTTTGGGAAGAGATGAGAGTGCAAGAGGCCCGTGAGGCAGCACTGCTGTTCTGCCTCTCTCTTGACATCTAAAGTAGCAGAAAAACTATTCCTTGAGCATGGGAATCAATTTTATATTTAAATTTAATCTAACCAAGAGACAGATGATACTTCTTCTTCACCACAAACATGTAGGCGCAGTGGTGTGGTGAAGTGAGACCGTGTAGGAAGCTATTGACAGGATTTCATCCTGACTCAGCTAAAGGAGTTGCCTACAGAAAGCCGCTCCCGGTGGCACTGCCGGTACAAAAATCTGTTCTGATGGGATGATGCACAGCATTTTTTGCCTAGCCGACATATCAAGATGCATGGCTCTCCAAGTCCCTATTAGCTTATTAAATATTTAAAATAGTCTAAATGTTAAAAACCACAAGTAGGCAATGTTGACTGTTCCTGCACCTGAATATGCAAATTTATTTTTTCCCATTAAGTGATCATTACTAAATAAGATTAAAAGACACTAACTTGAAACGTTATTCAAAACTAATAAGGTACAATGGGTTAACTAACAAATTACCCTATAATTTATTTAGACTGAGTGGTGAGTCTAATTTTACTCAAGGCCAGTAAATAAAATGTCATACATTTAGACTGTGCTTTTTATTTCTGAAAGTTATGTGCACGTTGTAACTGTTAAGCTAAGTAGTGAAGAGGGAGGCTAGGTTCTGTATCCATATCTATATCTCAAGTGCTTTTTGTTAAGGGTAAATTTAACAAGTGTTCAGGGAAAGTTAATACAGGACAGATGAAAGAGTGTTACAGGCATGAATCTGATATGAAAACAGTTTTACCTGTGATTAGATTACATTTGTAATCAACGCCTATTCACGTGGAAATCTTCCAAAGTAAAATCAGACACTTAGTTGCTTTTCTTGTTGCTGTCTGTCTGGGTATATGTCTTTCTTCAGCAAAGAAATTACAGTAATTAGTAGCTCAAATTTCACAGCTACCCCAGTTTTCTTGACCAGGTTTTCTGGTGAGTATGTGGAGGAAAAAATAACATTTCCAAGAGGTTACCCTTTTTCTACTGTAAGTGTATAGCAAATTCTGGTAAGGACATTCCAGCTTTTTTATTTTTTAAATGTTAAAATTTAAGGTATGGATTGTCTTTTAAGTACATTATTTTTGAGTGCCAAGCATGCCACTTAGCAGTCAAAGAAACTGAAGTGATACAGCACAAGGGCACATGCATTTTTCAGTTCTAGTTTAGGAGCTGATTTCACTTAAATGCTGAACAGCCAGCCCAGTACAACAGTATTAGTCAGCCTGCTTCTTATGTTTGGTGGCAAGAATTTTTTATGTGATCTGTCTGTTATTATGTTTAGTATCTGGAAACTGCTTAAGTATATTATTTTATGCCTATATGGGGGGGGGGAGGCGGGGGAGGGAAGGAAACTAGATGAGGAAGTGTTCTTGTAGCATGAAAAGAAACAACCTAAATAAGACTAGGATGGTTATGAAAGAGGATGCTGAATTCTTGCACGCCCTACAAACACCTACGTCATTTAATCTGTTTATAAATAGTCTCCATCCAAAGATCTGAGAGTACTTTACAATACTAGTCAGTTCTTGCAGGATCCTACTCGGGGAAGTGATGTCTTACCACAGCCGCATACAGTGGGTTTCATAGGCTGAGGTTAATTGCCCAGTATCAGAGAGTGGCCAGTGGCAATGCCAAAAATAAATACAGTTAAGTCTGCTGCTCGGATGAAAATGTAACAAGAAGCAAGGAGCACAATGTCTATGCTGAAGGACATACTGTATAGAGCTACCTTTACCAGTGCCCATCAGACAGACCAGCATGGACAGTTTGAATTATATCACAGTAAACAAGTCCTTTGTTTTGTAGTTTTTCTTCAGACATTGTGACACAGCAGCTACAGTTCTGCAGGTGGTTGCTCAAGCCCACAATGCTGTCCTCCAATGCAGAGATGCCTGATCACAGATGCTGGCAGAAGGACTGAGCCTGTAGGGCAGCATCCTCTAAAGGAAAGGCAGTGATAAACCCACAGTAAATCACACTGGGATGTTTGTTTCCAGGAGATCTGTCTTCACTAACCTAATAATACTAGATGATGAAAGTAGCCTCGTTATGTGCAGTATTGTTTATGTAACAAATGACAGACCATTTATTTTGGCTGAAATACGTGCCCTCTCCTCGTAGTTAATAAGTTTAAATGCAAGCATGCTGTCTCAGCAAATCTCTCCCTAAAGTACTACTTTTGCATTTCTTACTAGTAAATGCTTTACAGCTAACACATCCATCTGCCCATTCTAAACATTGCCAATAAAATTAGGGCAATTAGAAGCAAAAGCTGGTATATTTTGTACACATCAACCAGCAGTGGTCATTTAATATTGTGTTATTGCGATATGTACGCTTGAAGCACGGATCAAGTAATCTTCACATCCACAGCTACGAACAAAGCTCTGTGACCTGAAAGGTGAGTCTGTGGAAGAGATTATGAAGCTACCACCAGAATGTATGCTTCCTGATCTCTTTTGTGTTCCTTCCTCATCATTTAACATGACTCTTACAGAAAGGCAGCGAGGTAGTACAGAGGACCCGTCTGTGCAACACTTTCCCTTTTCATCAACTCAACAGAAGCTGCTTGTGTAAAGGTGAGCAGGGGATGATGCCAACCAGAAGCCATAAAGGAGCGAGGTAACGCCACATCTTGCAGCCTTTCATTGGTTTAACACTTACTGTAAAGGTCAGCTTTTAATACATTGATTGCTGGGCAAGTGCTGCACTGTAATACAGCACCTCCTGACACAAAATTTGCCTTTTGTATGTACTGTAGGATGGGCTATGAATATGCGTTATCACAGTCTGTTCTGTGACACAGCATACAAGGAGGCTCCAGCAGTTTACTTGAGCTGTCAACCTGAGGAGTATTATAGAAGAAACAGTTACAGTGAGTACGTGTGCGCCTGTCTTCCAAACGGAATGTTAAATGCAACTTAGATTATCCTGATCGCTGACTTAAGCAGTACTACTCAGTTAACATTCCTGTGACATCGGAGTAGTTATCTTTGAAGGTGTGCTTATCTGGAGAAATGTGTACTTACTCACTTGAGTAACTAGAATGAAGTAAGGAGCAGAACAAGGGACAATTACTGTAAAAGCTGTAAGAGAGATTTCCCTTCATGGTTATATCAGATAAATACATTTAAAGATGACATATATTCCACTATAGAACAGCCCTAATGATACATTTTGGTATCTGTTGGAAGAGTGATAGAACACTATAGAACTGGACAACAGTGTTTCCCACACCTTTTAATTTTTTTCTTTTCAGATCCTTTCTAATTGGTGAAGAAAATGATCACAAAGTTCCCATATACATAAAACATGAAAGTCTATTAAAGTACCTATCTATTGAAGCTTTTCATTATTACTATTTTTTTTTTTCCTGGGAACATAGATAGTAGTGGAATATTCAAAAGGATCTGACTCCACAAGTAGAACATACTTTAAATGTGGGGACTTAAAACTGGGCTTCCTATGAGTTGCATCCTTTAATTTCTGAGCTCTCTAATGATACGGCATATTTATCATGCCGCCTAGAGAAGTTTCCATAATGAACTAATTAAGTTTCAGATACACAGGCAGTAACTTTACCAAACTGAGAGTTTAATAAAGTAAGTCTACACAAAATTAAAATACTGCCATAGCTAATTTAATTGTTCCACTATACTGCATAATTGAAATAGCATTTGTGAACTGATTTAAAGTTTCACTGCATTTGAATTAGATAATAAAGAAATCCAACATGCAGGTATATGCATGCTGAAGCCAAGTCTGCTGAAAGCTTTCATCTGGCTTTAATTTGCTGTTCTTCCCATAACAGTCTCTAAATACCATGCAGTTTTGGGAGCATCAGTCAGTGTGAGCATCATGCCAAGAGACCCCAGTGTCCTGGCAAACTGTTGGACCAGGAGTTTATCATGACATTGGTGCTGAGCTCCAGAGGGATGTAAGTCACCATATTAAACTGTTTTTGCTTATACAAGAGAATTGCTAGACAAGCACCACTTTGGGGAAAAAAAAAAAAGTAATCAACTGATTTGAAAACTGCTTAGAACAGCGAAAGAGTCTGAATTGTGTACTATACTCCTTGACAGCATTCCCATGCGGATGGGAAATCCAAGAGGAACAGCAGGACATGCACTGCAGTCCTATGGGCCTGCAGTGTCTATCTTATTCCCTGCCCCTTGTGTGTTTTGCACACGTTCTGCATGAACTGTGGCTAGAGCAATTGTCAGCAACGTGGAAAACAAAATTACAGTGTGTTACTTTCTTGTCCAGCACATGAATAAAATGCCTCTATACCAGGCTTTAGATGTTTTTAATTATCTCCTAATAACTGAACTAAGAGTTTTTTGGCAAGCATTGTCAGAATATATGTATATGAGGGTGTAAAAGCATTTGTTGTGACATCTGTATTTGGAGGACAGTATTTTATAGTGCTAACAGCATCTCAGCTTGAAGCCAAAAATCTTTGCTCACTTTGGTACTGGTAGTCCCATCTAACAAGGAGAATATCTCTTTCTTACCTGTAGAATGTCATGCTGCAGCTCAAATAAAGGCACTTTAAGAAGGGAGAGAAGAACGGTGTACGTAAGAGAAAACTGAGAGACAGCAAAATGAAAGGGGAAAAATGTTAACAGTCTAGCAGGCTTGGTCAGACCACGGTGAGTAGAACTGTCAGTCTTCAGCCATCTCTGGGACAGGCATAAACAGAACAAAAATCTAAGGTTGGCCAGCTCTGGTGTACAGCAGTTCAGTCCTAACTCTGCTCACAGCATCACAGTTACCACGACATACAGACTACTTTCTTTTGCATCTAGATAGATTGAAATGCCACCCAGATCACAAAAGAGAAGTGTACCAGTGACTAATAATAGCACGATATAAACATGATCTCTCCAAAATATTTGATAGCTACGTTGGAATACGTTATGTCACAACATACCTACAAAGCACAGAAAGCAGTATTGCTGACAGAGTACCCTCTCATGGTCCCAGGGGAAGCCCACCCCTTCCTCTGGGTTTCTCCTAGTGCCGGTGGTGGACACTAAGACACTTTTTCCTCACCTGTTGAGCTCTGTGGAGGTTTGGTGACAAACTCCGTCTCCCAGCCTCTGTTGCTTTAGTGTCCCCTTCTTCTCATACAAGGCTTATCTCCTCTCTGCCAAGGGTCTGTGGCAGCTTCAGGCATGTCCAGGCTGCTGAACGTCACCTCCAGCTCTATTCTAATAACTAGATTATACCTAGTTATTTAAATGAATGTAACTTTTAAATCGGCTTACAAATATGGGTATAATATAAAATGATGCATATATGGAATAAGTCCCATAAGATGGTATTTTTGTTAGCTTCTGAATTATAACGGGATCTACATTGCTGAGAACCTTGCTTTTTAGGGAAATACTCATGCCATCTGCTGGGAAGTTATGGAATTCTGCAAGTAATTTTTCACTAGCATTTTTTCCTTTTTTTTTTGTGTTAAATTCTTGCACTTTTTTTTTGGTAAAGATCTTTGGGTAAATGTAGTATAGCTCAAAGGCACTTACATCAGGAGGTCTGGCAACTGATCGCACCTTTTCGTATGCTAAGAAGGTATGAAACAATTTACTGGCATAATTTGGTACTGTTTATGTGAGCTTAACTCTTTCAAGGCATACACCATCTCAGTTTAACTTAGTTTTCACTTGGATGTGCAAAATTGGTAAATGTTTTCTGAAATGGCAAAGTTAACATAGTTGCACTCCAGTTCTCTAACCTGTAGCATGAGAATAACAAGCAGCTGCTGTGGCATTTCTGGTGGACATTCTGGGTGTTGGAGTAACATGAGTACCACATAAACATATCCAATGAAACCACTATTTACAGAACTAGTGCTAGGATCAGAATGAGTATGGTCTTTTACCAAAAAGATGTTGAATAAACAGAGGCAGCAGAGCTTGGTAGGCTGTAGAAAAAATAGTCTTCTGTCAAACAGTTATTATAAGACATACGTGAGATGAATCTAAATCATAATCAATTTTAATTTAAATATTTTGTTAGCATTTCCTTCTCTTTATAGCTTTTTGAAGTTTTGTTGATTTGTTTTGAGTAAATATGTACAGTTTTTTTGTTGTTGTTAGTGTTGTGTAATGTGAATGACAGTCAGACTGAGCTGCAGCATTTCACGAGTTCATTTCAAAGTTTATATAGCCAGCTTCGATTTTTCAGCACCCTCTAGAGTAAGCAGGAAGCTTTGACAGCCTTTGCCTCCATCTCAGGCAGCTGAGGAACTCTGTTTTTCTTTTTCCCTTTGTGTTGGACTTCCCGATAGTCTAACCATTTAAAAAATAATTATGAAAGTATTGGAAAGAACAAAATTGAAATGTTTTATATTATTAAATAAATGATATTATTATTAAAACAGTTTAAAAATGTTTTCATGTGGAAATTGTACTTCGGGAAAAAAAGCCAACCAAACAAAACTTTTCACCCAGCACCAAGTGATAATGTTCATATCAAAGTGTAACTTCACAGGGCTGTGGCTGATATTTTATCTTCTGTAACTGCAGAAGTACCAAAAAGAAGTGCTCCAACACCAAGCAGCTGTGTGCTCACCACTCTTGCAAGAAGTAAGTAGTTCAAGTCCCTGCCAGCTGGACCATCATCATTACATGGGGATATGTCAGTTCCTGCAGCATCCACCACAGTGATGCCTACTGACCCTCTTTCTTCCCTTTACAATTTATCTTTTTGTACTAATGTTTTTCCTCTAGGATCCTTGAGCTGCTCCTTAATATCAATAATCTCACTTCTGTCTGTAATTTTACATTTATTATTTTCCACAAGTACACTCTATACACTTTCTGAGAGCTCTTACTGAAAATTTGGAAATTTCAAATTCAGAGCCAAATATATGCAGCTGGTATGTCTCAAAACCAGTCCTGTGTTCCATGGGAGGAGCATACCATGCGCTGAGTGAGAGCCCACCGCCGCCTTCCAGCAATTTCCAGCCTTCGCTTGGCCTCTGTGCTTCCACAGAGCCCCGTGCCACTGACTCCCTCGCTGAGCTTGAGCAGGTTCTGTTGTGCCGCTGCTGCTGAAAGGAAACACCACCTCAGCAGGTCTGTTTGCTTCCACAAATGTGTAATTGAGGCGCTGTCCCTGATGCTGGTGGCAAAACATGCTAGGATTTGGCTGTAGCAAGGATGCAATAAACAGCAATGCATCAATAACTCCTGTCAGGAAGCTAAGGATTGTGGAAGTTGCTGTCTTCTCATTCTAAGATTTTAATTTTGGTTTCCAAACAGTGGTGTTAAACTGCAGAGGAAAGGACAAGCATTTCCCTATCAGTTTACATTGGTAATTCATTATTCATGATGCAGAACTAGAGAGCTTAGCTGAAGGTCTTTGGGAGAGGTCTTCAGCAACACATCTACACATCTAGAAGCTGGATAGTTAAGATGCTTTCAAGTCTTTCCAAGTAAAATATAACTTGCTTTAAAAAAAAAAGGAAAAAAAGAAAAAAAGTTAGGCTTTTTTTTTTTTTTAATATTACTTTGTTTCAAAGAACATTGTAAAGAGAAATTGAACATGGGTTTGAGGTCTGGAAGTTACACTTGATGCAGAGGGTTTTATTATTATCATCACTAATGTTGTAATATGTTTGCTGCTGCAACCAAAAACTTTGTTAAACAGGTTGGTGATGGAGGAAGACTAGTTCCAGTGCCCAGTCTCAGTGAAGCTGATAAATACCAGCCTCTGAGCCTTGTGATTAAGAAAAGAAAGTGTTTGCTTTCAAAAAAATCTAAATTTGCATCAACACCTTTCACATTAAAAGACATTCTTCAAGGGGAGAAAGAAATTTCTGCAGGTAAGTTTTCTATCTTTCTTGAAAGCAGAATAATGCATGCTTTCCCATAAATACAGACCAGTAGTTATGGCTTAGTCTGTACTGGTAGTATGATGATTCTTTAGTATATGTGTAATATAATGTATCTTGCTTCGTCATATAATAAATATTTAGGAAAAAAGTATAAGTTAGACTGGTAAAACAAACAAACAAACAAAAACTTCTGGAAGAAGTATAAAAAAGTCAGTTATATTTTAAAACCTTGATAGGAACTAATACACAGCAGATTTAGTTAAGCTTTGTGTTTGTTTCCAAATCATAAGTTCCTGAAAGATGTATTGATGCATATTTATTTATGCATGTATGATTAATTGCTACTTAATATTTGTTTTTATTTTGCACCTTTCTCTATATTCTCACTTTTAAATATGTAGCAATGAACTCAGTTTGGTATCTGTTTCATGCTTGTGATCTCATGTTTTGAACTAAGCTCTGCATAGGCAGAAACATTTGACAGCAGATATCTGACTGAAGTAATAGGATTTCTGTAAGTTTTTTCCATGTTTGTAATCTTTTTCACATATCTAAAGAGCTAACACTATTTAAATTGCTTTTGCTATGCAATGTCAGAAAGTTTTGAGAAGATCCTATGACAATTAACAGGTGCAAAATTGAACTATATTTTCTTGTACCTTCCTTTGAAAAGTCTGTGCAATTTATAACAGCAGATGTTTTCTCAAAACAGTTTCATTGCTTTATTTTTTTTAAATACATTTAAAAAAAGGTATTAATTACACAACAAATGCATTAACTACAAACTCTAAGACAAACTAGTATGTGCACAGGAAGACAGAAATGCAACCTGACTCCACAGAGAGGTGATTTCAGGATGAAAGCAATATGAAACAAAATTGGAATCCTACCAATCCTACTAGTCTTGCATTCAGGACAAGTCAGCTGAAAAAGTTGAAAAATCTCATTTAAGAAGTCAGAGGAAAAGTCTGAGTCAAAATCTCATTAAAAAATCTCACAAAACCTTTAGTCTTTTCTGTAAAGGTTAGATGTCATGTGCAGAAGGTTTTGTCCTTTAGTGTAAGCAAAGACATTTCTAATTGAATTTTCTTTTTTTTTTTTTGTGACAAATATAAACATTTGCAATCTTTTTAATGTTATGAAAAAACGTGAACTTTTTTTGTTGTTGTTAAAAATAAAGACAAATAGGATTAATACTGGATGACTTTCTAGTGTCACCTTATCCTAAAAGCTTCAAAGAATAAGACAAAAATTAATAAAACCTGGATTCTTCAATGTAGTTGGATGCCTAATTCCCTGATCTACCTGCTCTGTTCATATTAATTTTGCAACCAATGTGTTCTAATCTTTTTCTGTTAGTGTAATGGTATTTAAAGTTATAAAGAAAATGTTGTATTATAACGTATTATATAAGAAAATTTTATATTATAAAAAAAAAAAAGCTTTGGAACCCACCCTTCTATTGTACAATAGAGCAAGATTTTTTTTTGAGTAAGTCAGAATTAATCTGTTTTCCTTCAGATTAAATTGACACTCTCTAGAATGACTAGGGACACACTGAAAGTGTGGCAAGACATTCTGATTGTGACCTATCAGGGAAAAAGGCAAAGTTAATGTTACTGGCAGACCTGCACTTTATACATGTATTGCAAAAATGAAAAACAATGTAAGGTTCATTTGTACTACATCCAGAAAATTTCAGAATTTCCTAACATTATTTTACAAGGGAAATATGTAAATGCAACTTTAAAAAACATTTAATTCTTCAAAAAATAAGAAAAAAGGAAAAATTACCTGTATATTCTATACACAGGTAATGTATATATATATTACTGTACAGTAAGTCTTCACAATGAATTGCTATGTACCAGAGCTGCACTGATGTTATTAGTAAATGGACATGATGCGTATCAGCCATGTTGGCTTTCTCTTTATTCCTCGTTTTCATATTCTGTGCAGTCTTCACTAAATCATTTTGTTTGTGTTTCAGAGTAATGTGTTTCATTAAACCCAGAACACACTGCGTATCTGTTTGTTCTGTATCTCCTGATATAGGAGAATAGCACTAAGCACAGAAATGCAGAAATATTCCTAATCACCATTTCATTCTTAAGGTATATCCCATGTGGGACTACGGGCAAAACTCTGTCAGTGAGAGGCACAGAGATCCCTCAGATCCCACACACTCTCTTTCCATTAATCATCAGTAGTAGCACTGATAAATAAGCACATAATGGAGCTGTGAATTTTATATCAAAATGGTTAAGTACAGTAGGAACAGTGCACTTTATTCTCTTCTTTACATTTATTCTGTACAAATTTAAAATAATTAAAGTGTCCTGTTACAAGCATATGACGTTATGTAAAAGTACTGTGTTCAGATCTTCATCACACAATGGTTATCTTCTTTTACTCAGGTGTCTCATCTTACCAGTTGCTCAATTATGAAGACAAATCGGATGTTACTCTCAATGGTAGAAGAGGAAATCAGATAATGAACGATGTTGGTTTTGATGTTGCTGGATCAGATTCTGTTGCCTTTAAAGCTTCATTTGGCATAGTGACCAAACATGAGGTTGAAGTACCGACATTACTTAAAGAACTCACTACAAGGTTATATTATATATATATATATATTTTTTTTTCTAGTTCCATAGTTATATTTCATACAGTTAGGTTGAATCTCTGAACAAAATCTATTAATACAAAAAAGGGTTAGGTTTTGGTTATTTTTAGGCAATAAATAGCAGTCACCATCAGATATTTTGCAGGTTTCTCATATGACTAACAAGTCTCAGATTAAATCACTGCAATTAGACACATGACCTCCAGTATAACAGAGGCTATAGAATTTATCTGAATTAATTCTGTTTTGAATTACAGTGCATCTTCCAAGAAAAAAAGAAAAAAATCTAGAGAGGACGAGTCCATCAAAGATCCTATGTATTAAATTTCCTACTATTGCAAATTTGAAATTTACTTCAAATAACATTAGGAAGAAGAGATCTTAATCTGATGATAAAAACAAACAAAAAAAATAATTCAATGTTATATGACTAAGAGCCAGTGCCTGTAGAGATTCTCCTAGAAACACACTTGATGATCATTTCATGTTCGTACTTCATATAGTATTTTGCAGTTATAGTTCATACACATCAGCTAGTTTTTAATCCATTCAGTGTATGCCAGCTTCTATAGTTATCATTTTAGATTTCTAACCAAAACTTTCCACAATTATAAGCTTTATGGAAGCCCAAAGGTAGAGCATTAAAGCTATTACTTCTACTTATAAAATTCATAACTGTATTACTAATATACAAGATATATATAATATACAAGTTATTGATTATACAAGATTTATGCAATTATGCAAATTGCTAATAATCTCTGAATGTCCTCCTTGTCTCCCTATTGATTTTAGAAAAATAAACTTTGATCACTGTCTAGTACATCAATCAAGAAAAAGTAGGATGGAGATTTTGTGCGTGGTCATGGAAAGTATTAGGACTACAAGGCAGTGCTCATTAACTGTCCATACTGGAATGCGTGGAGAAACAATGAGGGTAAATATGTTTGAGGATAAATAAAGTTCTGTAACTCAAATGAACAGGCAAACAATAAGCTCATTTTTATAGATTTTATGGCTGGATTTAATTGCATTTTTACAGAAGTAAGCTCAGAAAAATTCTAAAGTGAATCGATGCACTGATGAATAAAGTGAATTTATTGCACTGATGTAAAACTGAATGAGAACTTCTTTATTCATATTGTTTATGTGAGTGAGCTATGGAAAATGCATAAAAGGATGGCTAGACAATGAGCCGTTTCTTTGGGTGAAGTCTCGGCAAAAATGCGGAAATTTCTTCTTTTCAGTTTGAAACTCTGATAATCATATAACATATCTTTTATTACTATATACATCTTCTATAACTCATTACAACTTCAGGTTATTATTTCAAGGATTGGCATCTTACTCCCTGTCCCATTTCTCTCTCTCTCTCTCTCTCTCTCTGTCATCAATATGTTTGAATAATTGAAACTTCGAATCTTCTGAGTTTTGCCCATTGCTAGCTTTTATAACATTCACATAATTTTTGGTGACTGATGCAAGTTAAATTACTGTCTCTGTATAAATGCAACACTGATAGTATAAAATTCTTTATTGATGAAATTTGATCTTCAGTTTCAGAGCTTCCTCCTGGTATTATAGTTCTCAATATATACAATTAAGATGTTGTTTTGTTTATTTTTTTTATTTTTATTTTTTTCTCTTGATGATTTTCTAAATTATAGTTTCACATTATTGAAGACCAAAATTATAAAGGACGGGACAAAGCCATTGTTTTTCCTGCACATACAACAATTGCTTTTAGTGTATTTGAGCTTTATATTCATTTGGATGGTAATTTTGGTAAGTCATGTGCATTATTGTCATTACTGTCATTTTTTGAAGTGGTTTGAGTTTTTTCAACAGTTTTCTTGCTCTTCATTTACATAAGCCTCAATCCTATAAAATGGGTATGCCTTAATTTTAGGAACATAAGTAGTCTGAATTTCTGAGGAAAATGATTATTACTGAAAAGATAAACAAAGCAGATAGTGGAAAATACTTTGCCATGGAAATATTTTTAAAACTTAAGTATTACTGCCTTTTTTTTTTTTTTACATCCCACATGTTCCATTTGCAAGGAACAAAAATCATTTATTTATCTTTCGAGACTTTTACGACCATCTGAACACTTGCATAACATGGGAAAGTAAAAAGACCTAAGTAAAGAAGAAAGTGTGCAGAACTTTTAAGCAAAGCTAAGAATTTTTGTTGTTGTGGCTGTAATTTCAGTTTGATATATCATTACATGTATGGCTATCTGAAGATATTTACAAAGAAATAATCAGAATTACTGAAAACAAACATGGAAAGGATTATGCAGCTCCTGTAAGTTTGTCTCCTTTTGGAGAAAGGATAGAGTTTATGCGTTTATATTATTTACACTAACTACATTTACATGTGTAGCCTGTAATGTTATTGGTGTTGTTTGCAATAAAGCAGAAATTCAATTTTAGGATTTGATATAGAACTTGGTAAAACCAAATAACATTATATTGTGTTTCAACCACCAAATTTACACGTACTTAAATACAGGGACCTCTGTGAGAGTCACTAAATTGTTTCAGGAACTGCTCGACTCTGATTATCATTGTGGCCTTTTTAAAATAGCAAGACAAAAGATTAGGGAAGTGTTCTGTACCTCTGCAGATCTCTACAGCAGTACCAGTTTTAGAAGTTGCAAATAGCTCTGTATTCTTTGGCATATGCAGTATTCAAATTCTATGACAGAAACTCTGTGTTTTAAAGCACCTTTTTACTGAGCAGTGAAAGAACTTTACTGTAAAAACTTTAAATACACTCCCAATCAGGCTTAATTACTGGATTAAAAGTAGAAGAGAGAATACAGTACAGTAGTTCTTTATATTCAGTTCCATAAAGCTCAACATTAACTTCAAATTCTGAAGTGCTCGGATTTTATTTTACGTGTATGTAGTGGTAGGTACATGCACAAGAATAATGTTTTAGCTAAGTCATTGAAATCATCAATGAAGCTGATATCTGTCAAATTAAAAATAATTATCAATTGAAATCCTGCTTCTTCAGTTCCTTGTAATTGATTATCCATATATTTTGCTTTCAAGTTTTTCTTTCAAGTTATGGATAGAAACTAAGATGATACTTATTTTTATTTCAAAAATATAACTTTTGGCAGTTGAATCTCCATTGGAAGAGAGGACTATAGATCTCGCACCGTTGCTTATAAATTCTTATTTTTAGTTTCAAATGAGTCTACAGAGATTATGGAGATACTTCTCCTTAGAAGTGGGAGCTCTGTCAATATGTTTTAAGGAATTAACCCTTAACGTGGGCTGGAATTGCATAAAAAAAAAACTATAAACAAACTGATTATGTATGTTCGAAGCCATGAACGTTTAAAAAATCCTACTGAACTTGTCATTTGATTCTATGTGTTATTGCTGCGTGCAGACTTGGATTAGACAGTGGTACTAGCCTTCACAATTTTTAGCAAAGCTGAATTTAATCACTGCTAGCTTCATCAACTTATTATAGATTAGAAAAGCAAACTAAATTGTGTTGAGCAGCTCTTGCTTTTATGTTGCATTCTTCTAAAAGCTTATGTTTCATTTTTACAGAACTGTGTGTGACTCCAGTTTCAAAAGGAGGATTTGAAAAAGAGAAATCCAGATCATCTTCAATGAACAAATTAAGGATGTTAAAGAGTAATCTCTTCCATCGAAGTATGGCTTTTGATATTTATACACAAATGTCTTAGTTAATGCATGAAGAGTAGATATTTGTTTCTTTAGTTTGTGTGCAAGATGAACATTTAAATGAGAAAATTTCAGTGTAAAATGTGCTTCAATTTCTTATGTACTGATTGTCAAGTTATGACAATCTTTTTCACAATAACAAATTTATGGTGTTACTGTTCATTAAAACTAAAAATCTTAAAATATATTAGTCCATGGCTGATGATAAAGTGGTATTGAGTAATTATACAAATAATCAGTTAATATTAAGCTTATTTCATATGTTTGCAATTTACATAGCGCATTATGCAATATAAGTTATAATCTATAAATAGTATTTCAGGGCATACTTTTTATGACTAAGTTTAAGTATCAAACAATATTAATTTAAATATTAGAATGTACTCTTTAGGCTGTATCTTCACGTAGCAGGGATATGGGCAGGATAGCATCATAGTTCTCTTTCTCATTCTGATACAAATACAACATCCAACAATGCTAAGTGTCACTTTATGTAGCTATGTCTTCTTTGGGATATCTCTGACTCTGTAGTACTCAAATCTGGGGATTTGTTCTAGTGAATGTAGAACAATATTCTATTATTTTTTTTTTTAAGATTTCTTTGTCTAAGTGTTGTGGAAAGCTGCAAAGCTGAAAGTGAAGATAAACCTTAAGACTCAAAGACATCCTTCTAAAGGCTGCTCTGTCCATGTGTCCTTGCTCCACTGTATCCCATTCTTGATCAAAGGACATTTATGGACCAGGCCTTCAGTTCTGCTCCAGTATTACGCTAAGGGAACAAATCTTCTGTGGGTATGCTATGTATTGCTAGTTTTGGCTGTTTAAAAGTTGGTCATCCAATCTAAACTAATTAGTCCATGAAGAAAGAGGAGAAAAGCAGGTCGGTCTGAGAGTGACTTCTCCCTGGGGTGTTTGGATGCTCAGAAGTCTTCTAGGAGGGCAGCATAGAGTCCTCCAAATTTTCTAAATCTTTTAAGCAATGGTGTTTTTTTTTTCTTTAAATAAACAGAATTAACAATTTTTATAAAACAAAATTAGAAAAACTAAAATAAAAATGTTTAAACAGGAAAGTACACAGCTGTGATTTGGCGATTTGTGATTTATTAGGTGCATTTCTAAAAAAAAAAAATTTACTGTTATACAAGTCATATATAAAAATAATTCCAGCTTCTGCCAATGTCTTTTGTGAAAATAAAGGAAAATTTTCATCATGCAGGGCTTTTGATGAGAAGCCATCTATGGTGTGACATGTTTAGAATGGTTTCATGAATCAGTTGTCATTTCCATCAGCAGATTTACAGATTGTTTTGTGAGCAGTTCATAATGTAATGATAAACGATTGCTCTTTTTTGTGTGTCTTCTTTTTCAGATAAAAGAGTAGTGGATACCGTCGTTAACTCTGATGTTTACTTGGAGGACCTTTTTACAGACTATTATGAAAAAGCTGCAAGCCTGACCGATCTCTCTACAAGCTATCTCAGAGAAGGGGCTCATATCCGGATTAATTTACTTCATAATAACATCCCGAAAGGTCCCTGCGTCCTCTGTGGAATGGGAAGTTCTAAAAGGGAGACAGTCTATGGATGCCTAGAGTGTTCTTTTAATGGACAAAAGTATGTACGACTGCATGCTGTGCCCTGTTTTGACCTCTGGCATAAGAGGGTGAAGTAACTGATGTAGGTAAGTGCCTATTGCAGACATGGGCATAAAGAACTGTGCCACAAACTTTTCAGAATTAGTAAATGTGACTCATTTTATTTAAATGCAAAATAGTGAAGGTGCAAAACTTTTTATAACACTATTATTTTCAACATTATTTGCTTCACAATGACCTTAATTACTTGAAAATGTCCTAATGCATTCCCTGACATTTTGCTTTTCTTTTTTCTAGTACCTTCTCATTGTATTATCATAATTAAAAATGTGCTTTTAAACTGTATTTTCATAATGTCAAAATATATGCTAGAACCTACCTATAAATAAGTTGTTTACATAAATTTGTTGTTAAACCCCAAAATGTTGCCTTTATCTACACTGGCATAGAATGGTAAAATGAGAATATTTGTTAATAATTTAGTGTTCTCATGAATGTTTCATTGAAGTATCAGATTAAAAAACATGCTAAAGCTTAGCTCCATCTAATGTTTCATTCACAAAAGGGAACTAAAACTGGGGATGGGAGTTTCATATTAGAGTGTCTTTACTAATAAGTACCAGCCAGTCTACCTTTTTTGAGTTTTTTTTTTAGGTCATAGCTACTCATGACTTTCATACCATTTATGTGTTCAGAAAAAAAGTGTTTAGCAGGAAATGTTTATGAAAGTTACAAAGATAACAGAACTAAATCCTTCCAACTAGACTTCCGGCTGATGGTCTTCATCTATAGATCTCAACTATGACAAATTAAGTTTGTGATGTTAAGAATATATACTCCAGGGGGCACTAGAGAATAGCACCCAATACAGAGATTGGGAGTGCTGTTGAGTGTACTGTTCAAACCTTACCCACGCTATGTTAAAGCAGAAAGACAATTAAATTTTCTTTGTATGTTTTATAATGGTTTTAAGATAAGTCATATATAGAAATCTTTTTGCCTAGGCTGCCATTTTCACTGTGTACATCTCCTTATTTCATGTTGAAATAAATGATCATTTTTCTTACTAGAAAGGTACATTACGGAAGTGTTGTGATGACATCTACATACACAGAACAGCTCATTAAGCGGAAGTACCATGTATTAACTATCAGTGTTAGTTTGCATTTTTCCAAAGTGAGGGAAAACAGCTTCATGCCCGGATAATTACCTTATATAGAATATCTCCTATCATCTTCCACCTCATTCAAATAAAATATGATATTGTAGATTTTCAACGTTGTGCTGCTGAACAATCTGACTAACTGCATTAGTAATTTTATTACACTCAAAGTTTAAAAACTTCCTTGAAAATACTGTATTTTCATAAACACCAAACTTCAACTTAATATTACAAAGAGGGTATTTTAAGTTGCTTTAAAAACATTTGTGTTTTTATGTTGAAATTCCACAGACAAGATTCATTTATTTTAAGGCTTTTTACAGATAAATTTGCTGCAATGGCCAATGGCCTATGCAGCGTTTTAATGGAGTCACCTTCCTGGAATTGTTTTCTCCTTTTATTTTACAGGGAACTTAGAAGTATTCATCCAGTTATTTTCTCATTTTGTCAACAACTACTGGAACCATTTTTTTTTGGTGACCATTTTTTTTTGGACAGAAACAATTATTTTGATCAGTAATTTACACATTAAGGAAAACAACTGAACACTAGTGTAGATTAGGAAATGACAAATCAGTAACAATAGTTCTTGTTATGTTCCAATTGTATTTATTTCTTTTCCAACACCTAACACATTTTATTAGTTGAGTGTTAAAAATAAGATTTTTACAGTTACCTTAGACATAAAAAGATGCCACTATAAAAAATACAAAAGATTTTGTGATGAAATATTATTTTGGATTTTTTTTTTTAAATTCAGTGTCCAGAAAACAGCCAAAGATTTTATGAATGTTTAGAGTTCATCATGCTGGTAGACATTGTACTCCTTTGCTGATATGAAACCATCGCCATCATGGTCATTCTTCTTAAATATATCAGCTAAGATTTCATCATGAACTGAGGGGTGACGTTTTTTGCCATCTCTTGCAAATTCTTCTTTCAAATACTGGCTTATCTAGAACAGAAGAAATAAAAAATCAACTATTGTGGCTTTTATAGCAGTACTCAGCAGCTATCTGTCTTCAAGAGCATTGTCGTATATGTGTGAGTTACTGTGACATTGTCATGTATGTGTGAGTTGCTGTGCAGATGTCTGAAGTTTGTCTCCTTCCAACTTTGGGATTATTAATGTATGAAAGCAAATATGTACATAGCACTGTACAGTTTGTGGAAGTATACAGAAGCTTTACATGATGAACTGCAACAGAGGTAACTCATGTAAAGATAACGCTGATGAAGTATATCCATAATTTTATAATCTATTCCAAATTAGTTATTACCTCGAGTTCAGAGAGTTTCCTGTCCCTGTCCTTGTCTATTTGATTAAATGCTTCAACACTGCGCGGTCCCTTATTTACTGCATAAAGTTCAATCTCAAAGATCAATGTTGCATTTGGTGGAATCTTGCCCTGTGCTATGAATAAAAGAAAGAACACATTTAAGAAATCAAACAAAATGTTCAGTGATCACACATATGGTAAATGCACATGTAAATTTTCTTATTTTTCCTACTACAAAAGACTGTTAATATTCAGATTAAACTCTGGATTTAAATATTACACAGCTAGACAGGACGATTGTTCATGTTTTGGCAAGACAGAAACGGCATGCATTGAGCAGGTAACTGTGTTACACAAATGACTTTGAGAGATTTACAAACAATATACTTCCCCAAAACAAAATTATATTGATCATATCAATTCAGGTACTTTTAAAAATGAAGATGTATATGATTCTGAGAAGAGTTTGGGCATTATGAAAAATAGCTATTTCTGAGTTTCTCACTATTTCACATACTGTCATATGCTGGGGCTTATTGAGAGAGATGTATAACTTTATTTAATATTTGTAATGTGATTTAAATGATTACAGTACTAGGCCAACACTCATATGTATTTTCTGTCTGAAGAAACAAGCAGGTAATAACAGGTTTTACAAACTTACTATGAATTATACCTGTGGTTAAAGGACATTATGCAAAATGGTGATTTAAATATGCATCTCACTAGAAAGAAGCAGTAATGTGTAATTCAACTGATTCACCAGAAAACAAAACAAAACAAAAACAAACAAAAAAAAAACAAAAGAGAACTACTTGAATATTTTGTCTGGTCTCTAGTAAAAAGACACCAAAACATGTTAGACACTATTATTCCTGTGTCCTGATCTTTGCCTATAAGCATAGATCACTGCATCATGCATCTGGCCAAAACAGGAAGTGGAAGAGACAAGAATAAATTAATGAGGTCTGAAAGTAAAGCCAGAAAAGCATCTAGAAATCGTGCAGTGTAAAATTAAAATGTAAACATGCAAGCTGTTTCTGTTCGTAGCCAAAGCTAGTGAGTATGACATTGTAACCTCAGAATTTTGACAGAATTTTGAGCTTGTGACCACCTTTCATAAACTTGTTTATAAGCACAAGGCAAACAGAACTATTACTTGCACTTCTCATCTAAAATATCTGTATAAAAAATGACAGGCTTCAGAGTTCAAAAGATTTTAATCTTACAAGCTTGAATGTGTAGAAGTTTTAAATATATCTGAACATATGTCATGGTTTATATACTACCTACTAAATTAAGATACACTACTAGAATTCGGTGCCCGTAGTTTACAAATATACATACCAACAAAAGAAAGACATGTAAAGGTTTAGAAAGCCACATGCATCTTTTCTAATTCAAGATTAGGCAGGCATCTTCCCCAACATGCAGGAATACGCTGAGATAGAGGACAAGTATGCTGTAGGAAAGCAGTATTTTCTTGAAGTGCTACCTAGAACAAACAGTTAACGCTAGTATTAGATTTAAAGAATGTATTTTTGTGTCAGTGTTTTTCCTTGTTGTTACAAGACTTTTTTATTAAACATTACGCTCAAGGGACAACAAATTATTCCTACTAAACTTCATTGGCTAGAATGGAATTTTATCAAATAGAGAACCAGTGCATGCGATTCTAACCCAATACCATTGCCAAATAATTACTACACATCAGGAGCTACTTTTTCAGAGAAACTACTACACCCAAGCCTGAATTTAAGTTATCTACAACTGAGTACTGACACTGCATAATACTCTTAATGGAACTTTTTTTTTTTAAATGGACTGCACACTTAAGCATCATAAATTCAAACCTGATTTCAGAGCAGTGAAACAGAGCAAAGACAAAGTTCAGTATTTAAAATCTTTTTTTTTACCGTATCCTTGCTGTCCATATGCTAATGATGGAGGAATGATCACTTTCCGTTTTTCTCCAGGACACATATTCATCATAGCAATATCTAACCCTTTTATGACTTGTCCAACACCCAGAACGAACCATTTTGGATGACCTTCATTTTGCGTCCGACTATTAAAAACAATTGTGAGTGGGTAACAATTAATTTAGCATTTGTATTTTTTAAATGACTTTAAATTAGCAGTTGATAAAAGTATGCATTAAATTATTTAAACACAAGAATGTTTAGAGTGCAAGAATATCCTAAGTATTAACACTATTTTTCTGCCACACTCACAATTTACGATCAAAGCTCGATATGTATAAATGGCAACCTCCTTTTAAAATCAAAGAACATGTAAAAAAACTAACTCCTTACTAAAAAGGTTCAGTCCTGCTCATGAGATATACTGCATGCCAGAAACAAGGTGTTACTTCAGGAAGTCTGTGAGAGGAGACCTGGGAGGAATTCACTGCTGTGAAGTGAGAACGACTTCAGCAGCTCCCTGTGGGATGGGATGGGATGGGATGGGATGGGATGGGATGGAGCACACAACTGAGTGTTGGGGGAATGTGGAAAGCTTGGCTACAGTGCTGTGTGCTCACCCACTGCTCTGTTCACTTAAAACAGTGTCTGAGCCAGCTTCTGCTCATAGGAGGTGTCCCCACTATGGGAGCTACGCTGAGCTGTGAATGAGCAGCTCAAAAGTCAAAGGGCAGCACTAAATGTGTCAAAATTAGCCACTCCAACAGGAAAAAAATGCAAGTAAAATGGCAGTTAAATGTACCATTATCCTCTACTGATTTTTTCTTAAATAATACAAGTAAGGGGATGAATCAAGGTTGGGTAATAAACTAGGCCCATCAATGCCTGTCAGATCTGTGATATATGGGCAAGCAACGAGCCAGAAGAAGGCAGACTTCCCCTCTGCAGCTCTGCGCAGCGAGTCCTGCCACTCTCAGGAGGATGTGCCAACAAGAAAAGCAAGGCACTGTTAAAACTAAGACTAAAAATAAAACGAAGCTTTTGCACAATGGCTTCAGCAAAACGAGCAGAGACAGCCTGCTGACGGATGGGACGAGGCGAAGAAGCGTACGCTTAAACGGCAAGATGGGTGCAAGGAGGAGAGCCCCGGCAACCGCGCTGCCTCCACAGCGGCCTGGTGCGGGGCAGCCGCCATGCCAACCACGCAGAAGCCTGTACTGACATTTTTGTCCAAAACGACTTATTTCCAGTAAACCGCCAGGCGCTGGCTTCAGAAATCCTTCAACGCTCAGCTTAGGGAAAAAAAAAAATAGAATAAAGACGGCTGGGGGGGGGGGGGGGGGAGGGGGAGGTTGGAGCATCGATGTCAGCATGGTTTGGATCAGACGCTGCCCCAGCTGCCCCGCCGCACACCGGGCCCCGCCGCCCACCTGCAGTAGAACTTGGAGCCGTCGCTGGCCAGGAAGCCGTCGTAGTGCGCGTTCAGCAGGTCCCCCTTCTTGCTCTTGGGGCCGCAGCTCTCGGGGAGGTGCAGCACTTCTATTTTAACCTCCTCCGCCACCGCCGCGACGCCCTCGGCCCGCGACGGGGCCATGGCGAGGAGGCGCAGGAGCAGGATGGGGACCAGGATCATGTCGCGGCCCATCTCGCTCCGCGCAGGCCGCCGGCGTGGCACTGTCGCGGCGGGGCCGGCTCGCTGTGGGCGGGGCGGGCCGGACCGGCTCCCGGGGCCGGCCCCAGGAAGCGAGGGGGACGGCGGGGAGCGGCCGGGGGGGGCGCGCATGGGAGGCGCGGAGCGCCCCGCCGGCCGGGTGGCGCCGCCGGGGCCGCCGCCGTGCCGGGGCTGGGCTGAACCGAGCCGGGCCGAGCCGGGCCGGGCCGGGCCGAGCGGCTCCGCCTCCGCGCAGGGAGCAGCGAGGTCGGGAGGGGAGCGCCCATCCCCGCGGCGGCGGCGGCCGCGCTTTCCCCGCGGCGGCGCAGGAGGATGCGGGGCGGTGCGGGGCTGTGAGCGATGGAGGGGGCCCTGTACAAGTGGACCAACTACCTGGCGGGTAGGCGCCGGCGCCGGGGCCGGGGGCGGCTCGGGGCGGCCGGGCCTGCGGCGCGGCGGAGCCTGCGTGAGGGGCGCCGGGCGCCGGGCACCCGGGGCTGGCGGGGGCTGCGGGCTGACAGCCGGGCCGGGGGCTCTGCCGGGCGGCCCGCGGGCGGCCGCTGCCCCGTGCGGCTCGTTGCGGCTGTCGCATCTTTCCCCTCCATCTTATGTTTGCGGCGCTTAGCCTTGCCGGTGTCCCCACGTGCGGCTGAGGAGTCACGCAGGGCTCGGTCTTTAAATGTTGGGTGCTAAATGCTTACCGAGCCTGGATTCTCTTGATCCGATTTGGGATGGTAATTTTTTGGACTCTCTGCGTCTGTATCCTAACCTGTGAAATATGCAAGCAAACTTTGGTTCTGGAGGACACATTCTGGGTAAATGTATTTTGTGAAGTGCTGTGGGCAGAAGCGCACCAAAGGCCTGCGTTTGCTGTCAGAGGTGTTTGGTTCACCCTCTGTCGTAACAGAGTCGTCGCCTCCCCCTGGAGATAGCAGTGGACAGGCTGTACTTCCAAGGGGAAGAAGATTCCTCTTCTGATCCTGTAATTGTGCCTGTAGAGCAGATCAGAGCCGGATCACATACTGTGCCTCACCAGGCCTCTTGGGCGGCTTTGGCAGTGTGTCCGTGCCTTCTTTGCCCTCTCGGTCTTTGCCTGTGCTGTTTTTTAAATTCGGTGAATTCAGGTGTTGAATGTGGAGTGGTGTAAAACTCAGTTCTGAGCGTTTATAAAGTGCAGGCCCTACACTGCAAGGATTGTGTGCTTGCTTGGAATTGAAATGTACGTAGTTTTGTATTTTTCAGAGCAAATCCATGTCCACGTATACTGGCCTTCCAGTGAAAGGATTCCATATTTGCGCTGGAATTAAATAGCTATTAGATAAGATATTTTGGTTGCTTCACAGTGAATGCGGGGAGATAGCATAGTGGAAAAAAATGTGGCTATGTATGAAAATGAGTGCAAATTTCTTTTCAAAATAGAATGGTATTTCTCACTTCCATTTTTGTGACCAGAAGTGATTCGGTGAAAGGTAAAAGGTCATGGGTAATGAACCTTTGTGGTGTTTGATGAAAACTTACATGCAGCTAACTTCCACTAAAAGTCAGCAGTCCTCTAACATACTGAACTGCAGAACCATTCCTTCCGTGTGTGTAGCCCAGCTGACAGCATCTGCTCCAGTTGCATTTGAAAATTATAGTGTCAGAAATTCCCCAGAATTGCCTGAATATGAGGGAAACAAATTTTAAAAAAAAAAAAAAGAAAGCATATCAGTGAATTTTTTCAAAGTTGTTATCAACTTTCTTGTTACTCTGGTATATGTTTTTGTAGCCAAAAATAGGCTGCGGTATTTGTGGTACTATTTACAGTAGAAGCCAAGCAGCAAAGAAGCTTGTTATTGTTGCTTGTGGAAAACATTATTTAGTTTCCTCCTTCTTACTTAAATAATACATGTTCATCTAAGGACATGTGAAGGAATGTATTAAATATTTTGTTGAATACAGGACACTTTATTTGCCCAAATTCAAGTAGGAAGTGGCTTTGTTCTTTTACTTACTTCTGTGAGGCACCGGGGTCCTTTAAATCCCTTGCAGATGTTTTTTTCAAAGCCAGCATAATATGAGGCTGAATTAATCATCCATATAGGGTCCCTTTTTATCAGAATAACACTGTTCAGAAAGGCACTGACATGGACATGCACTTAGGAGATAAGGACAGTACATAGTCGATGTTTTGCAACACGACATAGCTTAAAACAAACACGAGTGCGTTTCTGAGCTGCGTTTTACACGACGGGGTCTTCCATACAGTCATTTCATGGCTGTTTGCATATTACTGTAGTGTAAGTTGTGGTGTGCACATATAACTTGAAATCTTTCCTGTGGGAACTGGGGTCCCTCAGTGTTTTTACTTTTTTTTTTCATTCTTTTTTTCTGTGAGAATGTGGATCTGCTTATTAATTACTCATCTGCATTTTGAATGATAAAGATGTTTACCATTATAGCTAATAAATAACTTAAAAAAATAAAGTTACGCATTATAATTTCCTTATCCTGGAACTGTGACATGATGTAATGTGGTCTGGTCCTGCACTTTCTGAATTGGTGTTAAAATTGGTAATGACTGCACGTGAGCAGTACGAAGCCTCTAGTGGATGCCTGAGGAAGCCTCTGGTGTTAGAGTGCGGTGCTGCTGGGTGGCTGCAGCTTGTTCTCTCAGGATGACAGGATGGTGAACACCGCGGACCACACTGTCATATCGCCAGATGTGTCGAGTTCTTGGCTGCACAGCTACTGCTGTTCCAAGCCATAAGCCAAGCAGGAAGGTATACGCTTGGTCTCAGGTTGTAAAATAGAGGGAGAGTCTGCTCCTATTGTCTAGCCGACCCAGGCTGTAATAGGCCTGAGTGCTTGCTATCTTCTACTGGAATGTTTTAGTTCTAGGTTGTTTTTAGAAACCAAGGTGCTTTGCTAGGCAAAAATATTCATATCTGGTAGTATTAAAAAATAGAGTACCCATCCACTGAGTGTTGAGCTTTATAAAATAGCTGTAAAATAAATTAAGAGATAAATTATTGTCAAGGCCCTCTCTGATTAAAATAAATCAGCATTTCTACTTGGTGTAATGCTGCATAGAGTTCTCAGAGAGAGTTGCATGTGCATGTGTACACTGCTCTCTTTTGTAGACATAATGAAGTCAGAGATCATTAAATAGTTTTGCTGATGTAAAGCTGATGAAAACAGTAGTAGGGGAGCTGGCGTATGCTGTCCTCACAAGTGGACTCTTAGTAATGTAAGCCATGTCTCAATTCCCAGCACAATGCCTGCCATTAAATTGTTGTTGACAGTGGAGCTGGGCTACTTTCAGAGAAAACAGTATGTCAGTAGTTAAGTGTGAAATATAGACATTTTCACTGAAATATAGTAGGCAGAGAGAGGAGAATGAACATAGTTTGTGATGACAGTCATTTATTTCTGGGACTACAGTCTAAAGGAAGTCTACCTGAAAAATATATTTAAAAAAGGATTTTTCTTCAGAGGTATGTGATTTATCAGTCTTCAAAATGGGATTCCATAGTGGCTAAATTAAAATTTCATTCTGCGGTAGAATGGAGTATAGTGAACACTGAAATACTGCCAATCTGTCATTCAAAATGAATGGGAATGAAATAGCTGTATAATACTGGTTTGATTGTAGAGCAGCTCCGGTCTTCGGACCACAGATTCTTTACTTCCTGGTGTGTCATGGGAGTAGTGTAATGTTTGCATCTTTTGTAAAAGTTTTAGCAGCCAAAGAGCTGAATTAAATTTGCAATTTAGTAATTAGACTAAACGTTCTTTTTCCTGTTTTCGATCTTGCTAGGTTGGCAGCCTCGGTGGTTTGTTTTAGACAATGGGATATTGTCATACTATGATTCACAAGATGATGTTTGCAAAGGCAGCAAAGGAAGTATAAAGATGGCTGTGTGTGAAATAAAAGGTAAGAATTAAGTTTCTGCTAGAAGAAATTTTAGCTGTCAGGGAGACAAGAAGAGATCACCAATTTTGCATGACAAACTTTTCTCCTCTGTTTTTGTATATTTATAGTCCAATGTCATTAGTTTACAAATAATAACGAATGTGAATTATGAAATGGGGACAAAGAAAAATGTTTTTCACACTTGGAGCTCTTTTTTGAGAATTAGAACTCATCATATTATATGAATATAATGGACTGTAAATGGAGTCCACCTCAATTCTTGTCTCTAGGACTCTGGGACCTGAAGACAGGTTTAATCTAGAAAGGCAATTCAGTTTTTAGTCCTCCGTAAATATTGTCCTTGCAACAAAACTCTTCAGTTTCTCATATTTAGATCAGGGTTGGAGTGTAAAAGTTACTACAGATTCATGCAGTGAATTCTCAATGCAGTAAGGGAACCCCATTTTACTTGAGTTTAGTCACTGTTTGTTTAGTGTCTGTTATTCCTGCCTTTTCACTTGAAGGCATGGGCTTTCTGTTATTTGGCAGCAGCACATTGTGATTTACTGTATTACTGTGGTGTACTGTATTACTAAATACTTTGATTTATTTTTAATAAATAATTGTTACCAGATTGTGTTTTGTTTTTTTTTTTTTTTCAAAGTTGTTCTTTTATTCTTCTCTATCGTAAGTTCATGCAACAGACAACACCAGAATGGAGCTAATCATCCCAGGGGAACAGCATTTCTATATGAAAGCAGTTAATGCAGCTGAAAGGCAGAGGTGGCTGGTAGCACTGGGGAGTGCAAAAGCCTGTTTAGCAGATACTAGAACAAAAAAAGAAAAAGGTATGTGTGTTACCTTGAGCACTCACAAGCTAACCACTTTTTCAAATGTTTGTTTTCAGGTAATGATAGCACAAATATTGTGTTAGAAATTGAGTACTATTGTCTTTAAAATATGAACTGTAATTATTCCTAGCCATCTGTAATGTAATTTTCCCCATGGTGTTTGAACTGTGCTAGTAAATGATGCAAATCACTGTGTTACATAGTCTGTTTTTGACTTTATTTTGCTGATCATAGGCGTTCTCACTTCTGTGTTTTCTATATTGCCTTTCCATTTTGGATTTCTGTGCTGTCTTCAGATTTGTCCTGCACCTCATATCTGTGTGGCATTCTAGGAATGTTGCTGTGACCATATGAAGTATCAAATTCACAGCTGCCATGAATATGAGTTCTGTTTACTTCAAAGAAACCTGTATCAGTTGCTATCAGTTCAGACTCCTTTCTCTTCTACAAATACGCATGTCTGACTAGGAGTCTAACAGTTAGAAGGACAGGGAGTTTAAACTCAAAGTCCATGGGGTTTCGGTGTCTAATTCCCTGGGCCCTTTTTGAGAAAATACATGCATCTTAGTTATATGCCTAGTATATTTTTACAGACATTCCAGCGGTGATATTCTGTGTCTTTATTCTGTCCAAGTTTTGAAAAATCACTTGTATGTAAAACCAATCACATGCTTCATTGTTAAAATTCCTGAATGTATTCAGCTCTGTCCTTGACAGTAAGGCATGTAGAATTTCAGTATGTGGGCATTGTACAAGTTTCCTTTTACTGGAGGAAAAAAAAAACAAAAACACTAAAACACACTGGATGAAATTACCTCCACCGAAGGAAGTCAATATAACCCATGAGAATATATATTTTTTTGAATGTCTTGATGTAACCGTTTACCCACTGTAACGGGGATAAATTTCATCTACTGATTTTTTTCCTACATTACGCTGTAACTAAGAAAGGTTTCAACTTTATCTTTTCTTGTTATATGCCTCTGTCATTGTGGTCATTAAAGTAGCATCAGTTATCAAAAAGTACAAACTCTGGTGTCTGCTTCAAGTATAGTTCTTGATTCATTGCAGAATCCAATTTTTCTCAAATTCAAGTGATAGCTTAAGCAAATTTTTAAATCAATATTTAGATTTAAATGAGAAGTGCACTTAAAAATTAGAATATGTAATAAATTATATTGCATAAATTGACATTTCCTTTATTTTTTATAGAAATAAGTGAGACCAATGAATCTCTTAAAACCAAAATGTCCGAACTTCGTCTCTACTGTGATCTTTTAATGCAGCAAGTTCATACAATACAAGAATTTGTTCACCGTGATGAGACTCGTTCTCCTCCCAGCATTGAGGTATTGAATTTCTAGAATGGCATTGGAGAACCTGATTACATAGTTCAACTAAAGTTTCTGCTGACATCTTCTGCTTTTTTCCCTTCTTCTGAATGTTGGGAGTTTTAACTCAGATTTAAGTCAGATTTTGAGTGGTTGTGTGTACATAATGCTGACATTGATTATAAGTGCACAAAGAACCTGTATGATTTAATTTTAACCATAAAATGTATTAGGAATCAATTGTGTTATTGAGTCATTTGGTTAAAAGGCCAGAAGAGCTGTCACATCAGCTATATAGTAATTTGTCTTGTTTCAGATCTCTGTTATGTGCAGAGTGGTTGAAACTATCTATCTTGTTTGTCCATTCTTTACTTCCTTTAGGAGAGTATTCCATTTTGTTGTCAGTGAGAGCTAGTGTTACAGGTATCGGTGTGGTGGTTTTACTCGGGTGGGCAGCCAAGCTCCACCACAACCGCTCTCTCACTCCCCGTCCTGAAAGAGGAACGGGGAGAAAATACGATGAAAAGGGCTCAAGGGTTGAGATAAGGACGAGGAGATCGTGCAGTAATTATTGTGATGGGCAAAACAGACTCAGCATAGGGAGATAGTAAGATTTATTACTTACTACTAACAAGCTAGAGAAGTAAGAAACAAAGGAAAGAAACCAAAAGCACCTTCCCCCCCATCCACCCTCTTCCACCTCCTCCCCACGAGTGGTGCAGGGGAACGGGGGAATGGGGGTTATGGTTAGTCTATAGCGCTTCTTCGCCGCCGCTCATTCTCGATCACTCTCGTCCCCTGTGCTGTGGGGTCCCTCCCACGGGATGCAGTCCTTGCTGAACTGATCCGGTTTGGGCTGCCCACAGGCAGCAGCTCTTCAAGAACTGCTCCAGATATGGGTCCGTACCACAGGGTCCATCCCTCAGGAGCGAACTGCTCCAACCGGGATCCCCCACGGGCAGCAGCTCCTGCCAGGTCACCTGCTCCTGTGTGGTCTCCTCTCCACGGGCTGCAGGTCTGGCCCGGAATCTGCTCTGGCAGCGTTCTTCCACGGGCCACAGTCTCCGTCGGTGCAGGTCCACCTGCTCCATTGTGGTCTCCTCCAGGGGCTGCAGAGTAGAACCCTGCTCCACCGTGGTTCTCCATGGGCTGCAGGGGGACAGCCTGCTTCACCATGGTCCTCACCACAGACCGCAGCGGATTTCTGCTCTGGCACCTGGAGCACCTCTCCCCCTCCTTCTTCACTGACCTTGGCCCCTGCAAGGCTGTTCCTCACTCCTCTCACTCTCCCAGCTGCTGTGTGTTGCAGTGTTTTTTTTTTCCCTGTCTTAAATATGCTCTCACAGAGGCGCAAAACAACATCACTTATTGGCTCAGCTCTGGTCAGCAGTGGGGCCCTTACCAAACATGGGGCAACTTCTAGATCCTTCTCACAGAAGCCACCCTTATGGCCACCTGCTACCAAAACCTTGCCACGTAAACCCACTATGATCGGAAACCTGCAAAGTCTCTCCGAATATACTCAAATAAAAGTATTCTAGTATTTCTGTTTTTGAATGAAAGTTAATGCTGGGCCTCATTCTTTATACTCTTGAATAGTGTGTGGAAAATACTGTAGTCCACTTCACTGAAAGGTTGTTGGTTGAAGCCCACCCAGGGACAGGGCTGTTCTTCCCTGGGGTTACCTTATGGTGGCCTTCCAGTACCTAAAGGGGGCCTACGAGAAAGCAGGAGAGGGATTCCTTATCAGGGAGTGTAGTGATAGGACAAGGAGTAATGGTTTTAAACTAGACTAGATTTAGATTAGATATTTGGAAGAAACTCTTTAATACGAGGGTGGTGAGGCACAGGAACAGGTTACCCAGAGAAGCTGTGGATGCCCCATGCCTAGAAGTTCCCAAAGCCAGGTTGGATGGGGCTTTGAGCAAACTGGTCGAGGGGGAGGCATCCCTGCCCATGGCAGGGGGTTGGAATTAGGTGATCTTTAAGGTCCTTTCCAATCCAAACTGTTCTATGATTCTGTGACTTATGGCAAATTAAAGCAAGGTGTCGATACTTTGTTGCAACAGAGAAAATGGCTGTCAGTTTGCAACAGCAAAGTGAAATTGGCCTGCAGAATCGTTGCACTGGAGCGATAAAGCTGTTCACATGCCATTCTTTTATTTCACTGACCTTCTGATACCAGATAGCTATTCTGAGACAAGCTACTTGTATTTACAGTAAAAACATTATAGCATCATTGGCTGATACCCTAAAAAATTCAGATGTCAGAAAGAGTGCTATCACATTTAGTTGCTTAATTGACCTCAATGTAAGTGTACGTTTGATTAAGTAAATGGGAAATGGAAGTTATCACTAGTTCTTAGTGGTAAGGAGGGAAATAAGTGGGTATGGGGGGGGGGATTGTATTTGCATTTTTTTTTCTTGCTTATGCTTGTGCTTTCATTTATTTTCAGAACATGAATGAAGCCTCTTCCTTGCTTAGTGCCACCTGTAATACATTTATCACAACACTTGAAGAATGTGTGAAGATTGCTAATGCCAAGTTTAAGCCAGAAATGTTCCAGCTGCCTCACCCTGATCCCTTGGTTTCTCCTGTGTCACCATCACCTGTCCAAATGGTTTAGACATTTTAAAATACTATTTTTTCTAAGTGTCATGTAGTTGGTTAGATATGGGGAAGAATGGCAGAAGACTATAGTATTGCTGTGTGCTATGACATCAGCAAATGAAATCTTGACACTACTGTGATCAGTGCGGGTCCTAAATATTTTATAAATCAATACTTCTCTGTTTCCAGTCTTCGTCTGCTACCATTCACATAATCAGGGTAATTTGTCATATGTGTCAAGACCCTGTACTGAGATATCTCATAAATAAATGAGATTTAATTTTTCCTCAGTTAAACAGACAACTGCCTTGTGACTTGAAGAACTTCAGCAACAAAGGTTATTTTTCAATGTATATAATTCAAAAATGTTCATATTAATATAACATGCCCTTATTTACCAAAAAGGTAAATAATGGTAAAGATACTCGCATAACTCTTCATTACTAATTATTTCTTTTAGGAGGACAGTGTATGTGAAATCATCTTAAATGTCTTACTGATCACGTATGTAGTTTCTAAGATAGGCTGTGTTGTAGGATTCTCTTGTGGGAGTCCCTTTCTTTGTACTTGGATATTGGCCTTTTATCTTCCATCCCATCAAACGACGTACGATTCTGTATGTCATTTGTATAACTTAATAACTTTCACACATAGAGATTTGGCAGTGATATCAGAAGAACCGCAAAGAATCAAGAGGCAGACTTTTGGCTTTATTGTGTAATGGAGAATTTAAACTGGCTTTTGGTGGGGGAAAATACTTCAATATTTCTATATCATGTCAATTTACGAGTTGCTCTCTAACTAGATTGTATTCTGTGTAGTAAATTGCATTTCCTGTGTGAATGCTTTAAAACTTTTAATATTGGTAACAATCCATCCATTTCCATATAGTTAAAGCAGACTTCCCGTTAAGAACAGTTATTTTTCATTTATATATAAAAAAAAAGAGATTACCCACCCTCTTTATAGAGGCTGTAAATAGAGTATAAATTAGTGTAGGTATGTATACTATTCTTGAAAGTAGCTTGTGGCATTTTTTTTTCTTCCTAGATGAAGCGTTCCATTAGCCACCCTGGTCCTTGTTATTCAGAAAGGTAATTTTCTATTTCATTTTTTTTTTCTTAATTTCTTAAAACACCTCCCTGAACATGCTGGCATTAAAATAAAAGTATGAGAGAAATTTTTCACTTGGGAAAATAATTAAATGGCATAAATTGATCTAATTTTGAAAACTAAGGAGCAGATTATTGGTGTCAGTGGCAAATAATGGAGCTCATTGTGTCATAATGTCTCTCATACTTGCCCTGTAAATATTTCTTCATGCTAGAAACGTTATGCAAATGACTTCTTCTGCTTGCAAACACTGTATTACATTTTTATTTCAATTTTCAGGCATTGAAATTGTGAAAATCAAAATGTTCTGTTGACTCTGTTATTTTTGTCATAGTGAAAAACATTGATATTTACAAACTAAAAACCAGAATTATTTTAGAGTATGTTAAGCTTGTGTGGGTTGTTACAGAATTTACTTACTAATATATCTTGTTTCATTTGTAGGAATAATCACTCTGTAAAAGAACCAATTTCATCCCTTCACCGATTATCACAGCGACGCAGAAGAACATACTCAGATACAGAATCTTACAGTGATAATCCCGTGGAAGATTCTCAGAGTAAGTTTGGAAAAGGGATGGTTTTCTTTTTTATCTTTATGTAGAATTTATTACCCTGTTTACAGCAACTGTTTTAGTGCTGATATCAGTATGAGAAAAAAGAGTTGGTTGTAAGGTTGCAACATTATAAATCGAAGCACTTGTGTAGGTTTTTATGTAGCTGACTTTTGCTAGCTTTCATTGGTGTTGAAAAGGATCTTACAGCTGGAGCAGTTGTACTGAAATCAGTAGGACTGCTTGTTATCTAAAATGGAGACCCAACCAGAACAAGAGTGTTTGTACTAAAAGGACCTTGCATGAACATTATTTTGGTATGTGATGTGGTATACTGTTACTTGCTATCTGCTTGTTATTACTAAAAAAAATCTCCTTTCTTTGGTCCCGCTGAATGGGGGGCGGGGGTGGTGGTGGTTAATTTCTCCACAGTGCATTGCTGAAAGATCATTCATTTCAGTGTCTGCTGCTTGCCTGTTGTGGAGAGCAGCACTGTTCTGAAATAGTGCAGCCTTGCTAATAATAAATAAAAACAACCAAAAAATGATAAAGTGATGTCATATTCAGAATATTAGACCCTACTGGTTAGAGGGGCCTACTGAGTGAGTTAGTATCCAGTTCTGTCTTTTTAAGTCTTGAATCTTGCTTTCCTTTTGACTCCATCCTAACTCCTCTCAGGGAGACTTTAACATGACTAGTTCTTCTTGGCTAGTTCTGGTTTAGTCTTGCTTCCTTCTGGAGTTCCTAGTGCCTCATTTGGATTGAAAAAAAACTGGGGCCTGTGCAGTGCTGAAAGTCCATGCAAGTCCAAAGAGGTACTAATGCTTTACACTATCACGGCACAAGTATTTGCACCGCCACACCATCTTCTTGGTTCTCTGATGCTCACATATTGCAGGACAACCACCACTTTCATCTCACTTACCTGCCACCTGTTTAGGGTCTGCTAGCACCTATCCCAAGCTAATAAACTTAGTTTAGACCCCAGTCTGCATCTCACTGCCTAGGTAGTTGCAGATCAGTCTTGCTTTCTGTAACCTAAGTCTGTTGTTGTTAACATCTGGACCTTCTCCTGGGGTTGGTCACCCAGTCTGGTTCTTTTCAGAATTGATGAGAAGTCTTGTGTGTTTCTGCTAATACCAGACTTTTTTGGTTCCTTACTAGCTCTAGCTTCTAGCTCACTTTCTTTTTCCTTTTTTTTTTTTTTCCTTTGTTAGAAGTTCCCTCTATTACTTTTTAGTTATCTTAGTTCATTCTCTTTTGTGCCAGGTAGCCTAGCAATACTGAACTTGCAGGAAGTCGAAGTCATCCATCTCATTTTGATAATAGAAAATATTTTAATTAAATATTATTGATTCATCAGTTTTTCTTCAAAAAAATTTTCTTCATCATACAAAATTTGTCTGCACCTCACAGATTACTGCTGTTCATAATATAAAAATCATTGTTTAAAAGAAAAATGTTACCACATTTATACTAACTGAAAATTCTTTGCATCTGTCACCCTTGGCCGTGGTATTAATTGAAGTATTTTTGGAGAAGTCCGATAGGAAATAGCAAATAGAATAACTGACAGATTGGATGAGGGTTTTTTCATTGAAATTTAAATACTTATTGATATCTTCATAGGATCTGCGCACTGTTCTAGAAGTGCTGTCAATGGAGATCTGGTGGTATCATCAACCATTCCTGAAGAAAATAGATCAGTATCAAACGAAAGATCTGAACTGGAAGAGACTTTCTCATCCTTTTCTTCATGAAGAAATTGAAAGTATTCAATTTTCTATAAATAATGCTATGCAAAGGCTGCTGTAATTATACTGTTGTTATAGAAAGTAGTCATTTCCCTTTTTAGAAGGATTTCTCTGCACTTTATAGAATAACATAAAAACTATCTTCGAAGTGTATTTTATCTTTATATAGTTTATTTGCAAGAGTATTTTCCTAATATTTCACAGTTTGAATGTGCATTTTTTGGAACAAATGATGGTTTAACAGATAAGCATCTACATTTGTAAATGTTGCTCTTTTTAAAGTGTGAAGGTCTGACTGATACATTAGTAAATCTACAGGTTAAAAACTTTAGCAAAAAGGTTTATTTTTTTTGGAGAAAATGTAATTTGTGCCATGGGCCTGCTGGTCATTTGTACAAGCAATCTGCCTGGAGCTTTGATAGCCCTGCAGTGGCTTTTTTGCCTGCATAAGGGCTGTGGGACTGGGCACTAATAAGTCTACTCTAGCAGCTTAATGGTAATTGACATTGCCTTCTTTAAAAACACAAGGATATACATAATCCGGTCCTTATTTTTAGCCAATGAAAGTAGAAATATTTAGTGTATTTTTCTAAACAAAAATATGAAAATAACTTAATATGAAGCATTTGTACCAAGCATTGGATATTTAATAATTTTTATTTATTTATTCTTTTTTGCATCAGAATTTTTTTACCTAATTTCACTACTAAAGATCCGAGGATCTACTAAAGGCTTCAAAATGTCCATAAATTGTTTCTGGGGTGTGTAGCATCACAATTAGCTAATGCAACAAGACTAAGATTTACTCTGCTCACTTGAGATGTGTTTTTAGCAAAGTATTATAGAAGTAAGAGCTGAACCTATTAGACCATGAAGCTGCTGTTGAAATGGATATTTGTATCTATACATATTTTATTTATGACATATTTATACAAGAGGAAGCTTGTGATTTGGTGACTCCTTTATATCATTTCAAGGTGGTATAAACCGTGAGATGGATTCTGCTCTCAGTTACATCAGTGTAAATTTGCATTAACTGTAAGTGAGATCGGATTCTGACTCTGAATAATTCATGAGTTATATAGTATAACAGTGCCTATTAGCACCTTGGTCCATAAGGTTGCTAGAGTTAGCACTGTAAACTTTGGGGGATTTTTTGGGGGTATTCATTTAGGGATAAACTTGGTCTATAAAGTCTTAGCTGTAGAGCACTTTAAGCAAGCCATTTACTGTTTTTGATTTACACAATTCCTAAATAAATGCACAGGGTTTTTTGCACTCAAGCACATACCAAAATCTGTTCTTATAAACCAGTCTTTAATTTGGTCTATCTTGTCTTCCTTTGGTGTATATGAATAATTCGGTGTTTTTGAAGCAGTGTGGAAAAGACAGATGGGCTTGGAACGGAAATTTTCATTATAAACTTCTGTTACGTTGATTCATCTAAATCAAAATAGGTCCAAATGTTGAGGAAAAACAGAACCTGTTGCCTGTCTAGCCTAACAGGTTTTGAACCGTTATGTTGGGGATCAAATGGAATTGAAGGTCTTGTGTGAGTAAAGTTATTTATGGATACTAGCTCAGAGCTGTTATTTGTGCTCAGTTTTCATGCAACTAGCATTTGCATATCAGCCACACACATGCTTGTACATTTTTCCTGAAATTTTGCTTTAATGTATTCTTTATGACACTTAAGACAATTGTAAAAATAAGTATTAAAGACATGTTCAGAGAAGTAAACAACATATTGCTGAGTGTTTCATTGAATCATATACATTGCTTTATAGCTACTTATTGAAATTTCACTGAGGTTTCTTCCAGATTGTACAGAGTTAAGTTCATGTCACATCAACAGGTATCTATTTCTGGCTTCCAGCTACTACAGAAAAAATAGTTCGGACTCCACATTGTGCGAAAAAAGATCGTTGAGACTGATTTGTGCATGTAGTTGTAAATCAGCATTTTAAATACTGCTGATAAAATATTTGTAATAGGATTGGTTAGACGCAGGTTGTAAGGCTTAGATTCCAGCACAACAGTTATATAATTACTTCAGCACTGTGTTGGGTTTCTTTATGTGACTGAAGCTGGTATTATGTCTTAATATATAGGCAACATGTTCTTGCTAAAGTTAGATCATCCTTTTTATCTACCTCTGCTAAACTCTATGGCTAAAATCCTAAAATGTATTTAAAGGAAATCAGTGAAGATATGCCATCATACTTTTGGCATCAGGATCTAAGAAGTAATTTTGGAAAATGATACTGTGGAAGAACCACAGTGGTCCATGTATGGTAAGATTAGAAAACTCTATATGCTCTTTTCATTTCCAGGGTTAGGGGAGAGCTAATCAGCAACTGATAATTATATTGTTACTCTTTCTGGTGGAGAATGGGAGCTGAATGTCAACATAGGATATGTAATTGATGCTTCTAGTTTTGATCTCGCTTGCTTCCGAAGAGCTCCCAGTGAAACCAAATTCATTTTTTAAAGCATTTATCACTTAAAGGATATAAGCATACTACATATACTTAGGCTAAAAGTGCTAATTTCTAGTTACTGACTTTTATCTATGAAGTTTCTAACATTAGATGATTAGAAATGGAATGCACTTAAATGACATACCAGCTTGTACTCTATAAAGAATTAATGATCAAGCACTCAGAATAATGTGGAAATTCATGAATACTTACATTACAATGTTCAGAGTCTAAAACTCTGAAAATTAATGTTTGTATTTCTTTTCACTCGTTGTATGGAAGTATAGTGAGTAAATTAGCTTATAGTGTCAGTTTGATTTCCCTCCTCCCCCGCCCCAAGTGGAGGTCAGTTTTTGGAATACAGGCATTGCTATATCCCAAAACATACATACATACATTGCAATGCATAAAATTTTTGCATTTAATTTATTTTGAAAATGACATAAGTATTTGTGTTACAGTTAATTTCACAAACTGTGAACTTAAATTTTGCTCATTACACCACAATCAGTATAGGTATTGTAGCTGTTGTTACTGCTGATGTTACTCTTAGCAACTTTTTACAGAGGTATAATACACGAATGGAGGAAACTTCTTTGTCTGAAACCTGTTTTTTTCAGGTGATCCTCGTTATTCAGCTTTTAAAGTGTTAATGTAAAACATACCTGTCATTCTTTGCTGACTACTTCCAGGGCTGAACCTAAGCATTTCAGATCAACCTCTAGAAGGGAATGTTACTGATTAAAAGGGAGGAGGTGTCGTGTAGAAATTGAGTGACCAAAGCCACAGCTGCTATCCTGAAAATATCTGCTGCTTAACATTGAAGACCAAAGGATCATACAGATTATTATTTCACTTGTAAAGCTCATCAGATGATTGTAACACCCTTAGAATTGTCACTGTCTCAGAAGGACTCAGCAGCTTAGCAGCTAGTTTAAGCAATGAAATGATAAGAGATTCAGAAACTAAGCATTCCTCTACTCATAGAGCAGAGCGACCCATTCTTCGTTATTATTTTGTAGAGGATGTCTAATACACAAGCATGACCAAGTTTACTAGAAGGTGAGTGTACTGGGCTCCACTTTATAACATGCTAAAAGAAATGTATTACAATTTTTGTTCCCACTGTGTACAATACTGATTTGAAGGTGCCATTTAGGAATTTAATTGCTTCAGTTGGCATTTTAGTATTTGTTAAGCCTGCATGAGCAATTCAGAATATTGTTTGGCAAGTGAGTGCCATAAGAAAGTAGTCACACCATTTCCCTGCATTGCTGTCTGGTACCTTCTTTTTCTTCAGGGTAGGACACTGTAGGTACGTTCGTAGCCATATCCTGACCATTCTTAACTAGTACTCATATGGGAGACAGAGATAAAGGTAAGAGCACAACTGTATTTTATGGCTCTGTTTAAAAAAAACAAGCAAATCAAATGCATTATGTTTAAAGAAATGGGTAAATACATGGCTCCAAGGGTGTTGATTAAGGATACTAAAGGTAATTCTCAGTTCAAAGGGGGGGTGGGAGGGTCAGGATTTAAGAATGTCACATGCTTTCCTCCATATTCTCTTGAGCTAAATGTTGCTTTGGCTATTTCTGTATCTATCTTCACCTTCTTGGCTGCCCAGACATTTTCTGCAAAGTTTCGATGACAGTTGCAGCAGCAGGGTGCTGTTACCTTACATGGATCTGACTCATTTTTCTATGCACTATCACTGTGACATGTCATTCTTTGTCTAAATGTCTTCAGACGTCAGTGCTAGCATATACTAGTATATTTTTGTGAACTTGGTCCTGTAGTGCAATGGTTTTGTTTTTAAACAGAGCAAGTGTCAGCCTGTAAAGTAAAAATATCCCAGTATTCTACCTGAATAGAGTAGGCAAATAATTTCAAATGTTCATGCTTCATTTTATGAATTTATTTTTATTCAGAGACTGCTTAATCTGTTGTCTGAGAATTGTAATCTGAGAATTGTTTTGAGATGTCTTCTATGAAACTGAAGAAGACTGAAACTTTATGTTGTGACTTTATCAATGTCACCTCTACATTAGCATTCATTTAGTAGTCCTGTAAAAAACAATGGCTCAGCAGGTTGGCATTTAGAATTATCTATTAAAATTGTACTTCAGCAAATCCTCTAAGTGCTTTAAATTCTATTTTTAGGCACGGGAGTGACTCATCAGCTTAAAGTTAGGTGTGCTTGTTTAAGTACCATGCAGAGTTGAGGCAGCATTACAGACAGAACAAACTTGCTTATGCTGCCACACCAGAATGTTTTCCACTTGATCATGGAAATGTGTCTAGATTCAGTAGAGGACATTGAAGACTGAATTTTCAATAGCATTTGCGGAATAGAATCCATGCTTAAGTCTGCAGTTTTTTTTTTTTTGGTGACTATTACTTTCTGATGAGACTACTGGCTAGCCCATTTTTAGTGGTAATATTGTCAAATATATGTGCATACAAGTTGCTGAAACAAGGCTGGCTGGCTGTACCTGTGTATCTTTGTGTGTTGTCTTGAAAATTATTTTTTAATACCTGTAATGGTATTAGAATGAGATGGTTTCTTGAGCTTTTTTTTTTTCTTGTTTTTTTTTTTTTTCCCTTTGAATGCTTTAACAACTAAAATTAATGGCCTTTTTAAAACCTTACTTTGTTCATTTTTACTTTTGCCTGTAAGGAAAAAGTACTGCACACTCTCACAATCCTTTGTCGTCTTCATTGCTTCTAAATGGTTCCATCACTTGAAAATGTCTGGATCTTGTCCTGACCCAAAATTTAGCTTCTGAAATCCATATTTTGACTTCAGACCTTGTTTCATCTCCATTTATTAGCCAGAGAGCAGCTCACTTTGGCTCTGGCTTTGTGACTTTAACACTATCTGTGTGATGCTGAGCTTGCACCATGGATGATTTCAGCCCTGTTAGTGCTGTATAGCACTAAGCTAAGATACCCTGTTGAGAAGCAAGGTCTGTTTTCCCAGCTGGTGAATGGTGCTAGATCTTGTGTTTCTGGTAACCTAGGTAGGCTGATTAGCATGGGGCTTGAGGGTGTTAAGCCTCTGTGTACACTGCACAGTCTAAGTCCCCAGCTATGACAACATATCTAGGAATGTTTCATACTTCAGCTAAAACACGTTCTCATGTTCTTGGTAGGTTTACAGTGGTGTGAGTGCTGCAGCAGATGATTTTGAGGGCATTTACACTCAAGCTGTGGCTTCAAATAGTGATTTTATTTATTTATTTTTTAAGTACCTTAAAATTATTAAATACAAGCAGCTTTGTTTAAATTGCCCTGTCAAATTCTATTACTATAAAATTTTCTTCAGAATTGTTTTATATCCCTACTAGCTTGTCTGTGGTGGCCGTTAGAAATGTGTTAACAACAAGAAAGATAAATGTCAGGTGAGTGCAGGCCCCCCTCCCCTCCCCCAGCCCCAGGGGTGGAACTGCCCTGCCTGGTAAGAGTGTAGAGTAGCAAGGATCAGGGAGGAGAGGTGGTGGATTTAGTAACAGCTTGCTGCTTTGGTCCCAATGCAGGGTGTGTCTCATCTAAGTTTAAAACTGCCCTACATAGGTACTTGCTGAAATAATTAAGTTTTTTTGTTATTTGTTGTCTGTTACACGATACATAAAAAAATGTATCATTTGGATAGCTAGTGGTTGATAGTATATAGGCTTATAGGAAAGAAAAAAGAATCAGTCTGTTTCTCTAGTGCATCTTTTTAGGATAAGCTTTTAAACATACTACCTGTGTTTACTGCTTTTGGCAAACTTGGGATCTTTCATTTTAGCAGTAGTATGCTGGGAGTCATAATACGTGGTGTTGCCAAATAACTCTCCTGCACCACTTACGAGACTTCTACAGGCTCTGAAGCAGTGTTGCATTGCTCTGAGTTTTTGCTCTCAAGCTCTTTCTACTGATCAGAGTGAATTCTAGAAACAGAATTGCTCTTTTGAACTTGATACTCTTTTCCCATAACCAAAACTGTGACCTGCCTGTATGGGATTTGTGATTTTCTCCCCCTGCCCCAGAATGTAAAAGCTTTGCTCCCCATAGGTGTGTCAGCTGACTTGAAGGGTGAAGAGCTGATGGGCTATGGGCCCTTAATGACCTGCAGCAGGTGAGAACTTTTAGGTCCAAGCAATTAGTCAATGGTCAACTAGTCTGCACTAGCTGCAGCTGCCAAAAAGAGGAGCCAATAGCTGGGTTTCCTGGAGGCAGTTTTTAAACTGGTTCCAGCAGAGACCAGCTGTTAAGAAAAGAGATTACTAATGTTTCCATATAGGGCGTAGTGGAAGGCCTGGAAATTCACTCAACAGAGACATAAAAACAGCATAATGCTTAGGCATGTGCTAGAATTTATCCTTAGTCAGTGAAGAACCTATGAAAAATTTTTTACTTTTTGTTGTTAGTCCTCTATAGTCTGATGGCCAGGATGTTTCTGGTAGATGGCTAAATTTTCAACAGTTACCCAGCTTACAGTGGGGAATCACAGCTCTACCCAGACTTTTCTTTCAGCAACTCTCTTTCTGTAGTGTAGTACATGAACTATAAAAGCAAAGCACAATAAATAAATAACAAGGAATCACACTTTTTAAGGTGCAGATAGCATGCTTTATTTCAAATTAACAATTCTATCTCAAGGAGGCTCAACAGCTAACAAGATTTATTACTACATTAGGAGAACTAAAGCAAATTGAAGTGCAGGGTGGTATTTGATGTTGTAACAACAGTTTGTTTTCAAACTGTGGTTCACTGCTTAGTTGCCTGGAAGTGACTACTAGGTATCTAATACTACCACACAAACTCAATCACTGCACCCTACGAACCTCCGAGAGTTGGTACTGCTGCTGCACTTGAGTACCTCAATAGCTTTGTTGATTAAGGGGATGGCCAGGTGATGTTACTTTTTAAAGCTATTCAGGCAGTCAGTGTGTCAGAAACAGTACCCAAACAGTGGGTGAACAAAGTGTTGGCCGCTTGCACTTTGTCCAAAAATTGTCAGTCAGGCATGGAAAGTATGACATAATCAGATAAAACGTAAAACATTAAAGCAATGCTTACAGGAGGGTAATTGCAAACATCACTAATGCCTTACATTTCTGATTCAACATAAATATTTGTGCACGTAAGAAATACAATGCACAGTATCATCTCTTAGGTGTAGGTAATCTTCAACAGGGAGCCTCTCTACCTGTTGAGGCATTCTTAGACATCAACAATGAGTTGAGGCACAAAAATTAGTTAAATGTTGAGCAGGGTAGTCGTTTGCTAGGAAACTTTCTCCTACCAACTGTTAATTCCAAAAGTTACATTTCAAAATGTCATAAAATAAATGGTACAAAACTTCATAACCGTTAACTTCGGCTATATACAGTATGTACATGTCAGTGAAAAAAGTGTTTAAAATTCTTAGGTCAATAATGACTATAAGTCATAATGTATATCTTTGGACTTTGTCTCATTCAGGTAGGTACAAAAATATTTTTTTTTATTATTATTTACAGATCAGATATTTCAGTCCATATATTAATCACTTGTAAAAAGACAAGTGTAAATAATACAGATCAAGCTCTCTAAATTGATCGAATATTAATATTCACAGTGGCAGAATCAGTACCAAATTCATTTCCTAAATTCAGGGTATAAAGTCCACCGTCGTTCTTCTGGACATCCATGATGATCAAGGTGGTTAGATCTTCGCTGGTTTCAATGTGGAATCTGCCTTGCTGGTCCTGACTGGTAATTTTTCTTCCTCTGCAGTACCATGTTATTTCAGGAGCAGGTTCACCCGAAAAGGCACAAGATACTGTGAGAACTTTTCCTTCATCAATACTGATATCAGATGGGAGAGCTTCAATTTTGGGTGGTATTCCTTTACAAAACAGGAGAAGAAATATCAAGTTAGTCTGTTTCCACTAAGCCCTTTTGACATGCAGCAGGTTTACTCTAGGGACTACTTCAGGAGATTCAAAGCACTAACTCTACCAATAATTGTATTGCTCACCTCTCAGACCTGATTTAAGCATCTTACTAGTTGAACTTTCCAGTTGAGCCACACTAGATTTCCCCATAATACTGCTGGAGCTCATCTCTACAAAGGATTCTTTCATGGAGGACATGCTTTTGGCAGACATGCTCGCAAATTTCATTTCAGTCATGCTGCTACTGCTGAAACTGCTGAATGAAGCCTCTTGTTTAGAAGAAGCCATTTGAAAGGACTGAGAAGAAAAACTTTCGTGCATGCTTGCGTCGCCACTTGTCTTCAATACTACCTCTTTTGGAGGTTCTTCAATTAGAGCTGGGAGCATCGCAAACATAGAAGAAAAACCAATAACATTGCATTAACTAAAGAAGTCATGCAGTCTATATGGTTAATTTCACAGAAATGAAGAGCGCATTGTTTGCTTTCAATGGAAAACTGCAGTGGAGAATAAAATTTCATTTGATTCAAGATGTCCAAGTTACAAACACTAATTTGTAAATGAAACAAGTAGGAAGCAGAACTGTTACTAGTATGTATGAGCTTGAAGGAAAAACATACTTAAGAAGAAATAGGTCATCACACAGCATTTCCTATTAAAGCTATTATTAGAATTTGACATTGAGAAATTGTGTGTTCAGTTCATATTTGTAGAAGTTGTGAAACATTTTCAAGTTCTTACAGGTATGGTATTGTGAGTTCTATACTTCACTGCACTGTTCTGTAACTATCAAAGAAAGCAGAAGAGATCGGTCACTGCAGCTTTCCTTTAAGCACAAACACATTCATCCAAGCAAACTATAGTAACCTGTTGGTGCTAGGAACGGAGATGTCCTTGTACAGCCAGTAAAATCCTAAACCTGGTTTAGTTATGGATAAGTTACCCTAACAGTTTTTAAATGCAGAATTACTTTATCAAAACAGATTCTGGTTAGCAATTGAGAAAAGAGTACTTGCCAGACCAAGGTCTTAGGGTCATCCTAGAAGGAATGTTCACAGCTTTCTGTTAACACTCATCTATGGATGTAACGGAGCATCTGTGTGCTCCTCTGTGGGAAGATTTCTAATGCTGTTTTAGTTTTGCAGATATATAAATATATAAAATAAATAGAAACTTGTTAAACTACCTGTATCAACTTTACCGGAGTTTTATTTATCAAAAATCGTTTTAGTAGATGCACCACAGCAAAAAGTCCTGATTAGTCTGAACACAAGACCCAGAGAACAAACTTACGGAGTACAGTCAAAGATGCTGTAGCAGAGCACTGCCCATGGTAATTTTTAGCTTTGACTGTGTATTTTCCAGTGTCACTTACTGCAGCATTTTGAATCTGAAGAGAATATATATTTTTAGAGCGAGTTACTCTGATGTGTGATGAAACAGCAATCTGAGGAGGGAAAAAAATGTTTCATTAAGATCAGATTTATGAAGAAATCTAAATTTTCAAGTAAATACCTGAAGCAAATACTTACAGGTTGATTATTCTTAAACCACTCAATTTCAGGAGAAGGATCCCCAGAAACTTCACAGGTGAACAATACATCTTGTCCTTCATTGACATTTTGAGACTTAGGTTGCATGATAAATGCTGGTTCATTTGAGCGCTCTTTAGAAAAGGTAAGAACATACTGGCATTTAATAATGCCCTCGTCAGTTTTACCTTCACAGGTGAGTATACCTTCATCTTTATTGCTAGCCTTCTTGATAGTTAGTGTGTGATCACTTCCAGAAACACCGTATCTGTAATCATCTGAATTTCTTAGCTCCATTCCATTCAGCACCCATTTTACTTCAGAGGCACCAGGAATGCTGGCTTTCAAAGTCACTTTTTGTCCTTCAGACACTGTCATTTGAGTTGAAGAAGCTCTAACTTCTGCTTTCAATTGTTTGACATCTTCAGTAACAATTGACTTTTTAATGACTTCTTGAACTGCTGCTTTTCCTTCAGTTGCCACTGATGATTTCTTCTGGGTAGAAACTGTAAGTACTTCATCTTCTTTCTGAACTGATTTACGAGTTTCAGATGATACCCCTCTTATCTGGGAATGGATATTTTTAAATACTTGTCCAGTAAACTGGAAGTTAGTTTTTGAAATGCCTCCTTCCCCAGTAATTTCACAGGTGTATTCTCCTTTATCAGATTCCATGAGGTCATGAATTTTGAGCTCATAGGTGCCATCTGCTGCGTAATGAAACTTGAAATGATGGTCTTCTTTCAGTTTTTTGCCATCCTTATACCAAGCCACTTCTCTGACACTTAAAACACTGCTTTCAACTGCACAGGATAACTTTACCTTATCTCCAAGAGTTTCTGCTTTCAGCTGCTGTTTTATCTTTGGAGGAGAAGCAGTTGGTAATTGTACTTTCTCTGTTGGTACTGTTTTGTCTGCAGGCGGTGACTTTGCTTTTGGGGGGCTACTGATGGTTTCAGGAGATTTCACTCGTTTTGGAGACTTAACTGGTTCTGGAGACTTTACACGGGGCTCAGGAGATTTGATTCTTGGAGGTGATGTAATTGTTTTTTCAGGAACTTTTGCTCTTTGAACGGTCAAAGTAAAGTGTGCTTCCTGTCTTCCTTCTGAGTTTTCCACCACAACAGTATAACTCCCTTCATCTGACATCTGGACCAAGGAAATCTCAAAAGTAGACTTGTACTGTGTGCGTGTTACTTGGAAGCGCCTTGAAGAAACAATAGGTTGACCTGCACGGAACCATGTTATTGTTGGTGCTGGTTCACCATCAACATCACAGGAAAATCTTGCAGTCTCCCCTTCAGAAACTGTGATCGATCGTGGTTTTGTAAGGATTGTTGCTGGCAGAGTGCTTTTAAATGCTTTATGTACAGTCCTTTCTTCCAATGATTTTTCTTCTGCTGCAGTGATTTTTTCTTCAGAAGAAGCATAGTGTTCATATGATAAAAGTGATTCTCTTGTTGCTGATATCTCTGATTTGACCTCTCTTACTGAAGAACTTGCTTCTGTAGCAGATGCTTTCTTGAATGAGGAGACTGCATATGCCTCTGTTTTTGTCAGGTCAGGTAAAATTGATCTTGGTACTTCTTCATCTCTCCGCTGGGAAGAGTATGTAGTGTAGTCTCCTCCAGTAACATCTAATGTTGCATAATCAGAACATTCTCCTTTGTAGTTTGTGCATACAGCCCGGTATGTTCCACTATCGTCAATATGGCAGTCAAGAATCTCCAGAGTTAATACCCCACTGGTATTAGTGAAATGTATCTTGCTGCTCTCTTGCAGCTCGATACCATTGTGGTACCACTTCACTTCAGCAGTTGGTTTTGACTGGACATTCAGAATGAACCGGGTATTATGGCCACACGGCACCCGATGTGAGCGCATTCTCAGGGTGATGCGGGGAGCATGGTCAAGTGTGAAAGGCTGTTGAGTTAGAACTTCATATTTCCTTTCCATAGTTTTCTGAGTTTTCAAAGCAGATTTCATGGACTCATATCGAGAAAATATATCAAATCTTGCCATCCTCTCAAACCGAGAGAGTGATCTTTCACTAGAAACTGGGCTAGGTGAGCGAGGTCGAGTTCTCTCTGGTGTTGGGGATCTTCTCTCACTTTCTTCAGGAGGCCGTGAGCGGGGTCTAATTAATTCAGATACAGGGCGCATCAACTCAATGTAAGTTGGAGAGAGAGATCTTCTTCTTCTTAGTAATCTAGAGGGAGGTGAAAATTCCCTGTGAACATGTTGCACCATTTCTATTTCTTCTTCTTCTTCTGATGTGATCTCAGTTATTTCTCTTTCCCTCCTTCTCCTAAGTCTACTCTTTTCCTCTTCTGCCATATATTCCAGCTCACTCTTGTACTCAGAGAGCCGTTGAGCAGTGCCAACTGGACGGAGCAATTCTTCATCCTCTCTTTCATCCATTATTCTTTGTTTTTGTTTTGGTGGTCTGTAGGCAGCCCTGTCATGCCGCTGACGAAGCTCTGCATAGCTTGCACTGGTTTCAGCTTTAATTGGAATGTGGTAGCTTGAATACCTCATCTCTCTTTTTCTTTCTTCCTCTGAACTGACCTGTGCTCCCGCAGTAGAATACCGAAGTGCAGACAATTCAAAGCGTGGGGGGCTCCTACTTGGTGGGGAAGCAGAAAAGCCTAACTCAAGCTCTTCTTCAAGGCGCAGTCTTTCCTCTTCAGTTCTCTTCATGGCTAAATAGTCATCAATAGGCAGGAGTAATTCCTCATCAGACAAGTCACCAAGTGATCGCCTCCTTGGTCTATAGTAAAATTCATAATCTGGAGATGGGGTACGCCTACGTGCTGGTCTCACAGTTTCAAGATCATCTTGTGTTAGCTTTGGTATGCGCCACTTAGGTTTATACTGATCAGAAATGCGTGGCAGTGGCATCACGTAGAACTGCTCCCACCTGGAAAGACGTATGCGTTTCTGGCGTTTCTGAACAGTTCTCTCAAGTTTTCCTGGCATTTCATACTGGTCTCTCAGCCTCTTGTACCACTTCATATCTGACAGAGGCACAAAGTGTTTTATGTTCTGATCTTCTTCAATAGTAGTGCGCACATGTTTGCGAGGCTCTGGGACCTCGTATGGCATACGAAGTCTTCTTTCTTCCTTCTTCTCTTCTTTCTTAATTTCATATTCACCTTTGACAGTCTTAGTGCTGACAGCTGGTTTGTATAAGATAGCAGCTTCTCTGAGAGCCTCTTGTGCCGTTTGTGTCAATGGAACAGGTTCAACCCCAGAAAGGATTTCTGCCATTCTTAAGGTTTTGTCAATTTGCCTCTGTACATGCTTCTCCCGCTCTTCTTCAGTCTTGTACTCACGTTTGACATATTTCAAGCGTTCAACTTTTAGATAAGCCTGACAGCTTGTAGATCCAGCACTGTTTGTAGCAGTAACTCTGTAATAACCGCTGTCTTCTGGTAAAGTATCTCTGATATGTAAAGCATAGTAATCTAAACCTTCATGAATTATATCAAAGTTAGGGCCAAAGGACAGAGGTTGACCATCTTTCTCCCATGTCAGTGTTGGTTTTGGTACACCAGATACCCTGATCTCAAAACTGACATTTTGGCCTTCTTGACATTCAGCATTTGCCAGCAGTCTTTTAAACATCGGCCTTAGTGTAGCGTCTGCTGGAGGTGGATGTGGAATCACAGTCAGCTTAGCTTTGCAGCTGTCTTCCCCATATTTATTGCGTGCCACAATACTATATTCAGCATCATCCTCTTCAGTGACTTTATTGATGACAAGTTGGTAAAGACCCTTGTCTGATTCAAAAGTATACTTCTTATCATCATCACCAGGTTTGATTTTCTGGCCTGATTTGAACCATGTTACACGAGGTTCTGGGTGGACTGTTATAGTTACACCAAACCTGACATTTTCTCCAATGTATGCGGTGCGATTATACAAAGGCAGAGTAAATTCTGGTGGACGCTCTAGTAGTCTCATTGTATCAACCCGGCGTTTCACTTTCCTAATAGTTCTACATCTGTAGTGCTCAGAAATTTCTCTCACACCTTTAACAAAAAGTTCTGCATAAGAGCTGTCTTCACCATAGTCATTTACAACCTTGCATCTGTAGGTCCCGTCATCTGATTTAGACACATCTTTGACATACATGGTTGCCACACCTTCTTCATATTTGATTTCATATTTCTCATTGCTTTCTAATTGCCTCATACCAAAGTACCAGGTGACTTGTGTGGACTGATCATAGTTTTCAATCCTACATACATATTTGGCATGCCCTCCTTCTTCTGTAACAGTATGGTTTATCTGCCCAGCAATAGGACCAATGTCTATTGGCGCAACTTTAACTTTAGCCACTGTTACACCTTTCTGAGATCTAATTGCACCTCCACAGGAAATGCGGGCTACTGACACAACTGTGTTCCACTCCTTCTTTACTAGAGTTTGGTAGTAACGCCGGTGTCTTAAGGTCTTGATGGCTTTAGTGCTGGTCTTTTCTATTTGCTGTTTTAGCCACACGTGGTTAAGTGCTTCAGCAGCTGTCATCCGAGCTTTTCTTTCCTTTACTAGTAGGCGATCAATGAAGTCCATGGCCTCAATGCTTATATCTTTGAATGCTTCATCATCAAAGCTGTATTCAGCATTTAGAATATTTTCAATAACCTGTTGGTTTGTTTCAGCAATGAAAGGATTAATGCCACTGAGAAGTATATATGTTAGAGCACCAACTGACCACATGTCAGTCGCTGTGCTGACCAAATCATGATGATGCACTTCAGGTGCATAATATTCAGGAGAAGTGAACTGAAGTCTAAAGCTGTCTCCAGGCTTCAATTGTCTGGCTTGACCAAATTCAACAATTTTAACTACTGAGCTTCTTCTTGTGAAGTAAATAATATTGTCTGGTCTGATATCAAAATGTCCAATGCTGTGGCGATGTAAAAATTCTAGTGCATCACAGACCTGCCGTATATAACTCACTATTTCTCTTTCATTCAGTTCAAATGAAGCAGTGCTGATTCTTTCAAAGATGTCAACTCCAGAAATAAATTCAAAGATCATAACCAATTCCTCCAGGCTCTCAAATGATTCATGAAGATATAGGATATTTCGGTGCCTAGCAATGTTTAGAATGGAAATTTCCTTCTTTACCAAAACTTGGTCAGCACCTTTTACTTTGACAAACTTAGCCAGGTAAGTCTTTTTTGAAACTGCCTCAACACAGCGGTGTGAAATGCCAAACTGCCCACGTCCAAGCTCTTCTGCAATCATGTACTTGTCATAGAGTTCCTTTGTAGAATAGTGAGCCGCTTTAACTGTGGTGACTTCTCTGGTCTCATCAACTTCTTCATCATAGTTCATTATTCTGGTCTTATCTTCCTTTGTTATAATTGGTTCAGTAGGTTCAGAGGGCTGGCTTTGGCCAAACTTGTTTTCTGCAATTACACGGAACTGGTAAGTGGTCTTGCCAAACAGGTTCACCACTGTGTATCGTGTATCACGAGCTTGTGCAACACGAATCCATCTCTCTGCTGTTGTAGCACGTTTCTCAATAATGTAGTTTATGATTCTGCTTCCTCCATCTGTAGCTGGTTCATTCCAGGTTAAGTTAACTGAATCCCTTGAAATGTCAGTTACCTTTAGACCTCTTGGTGGGTCAGGCACATCAGCCACATCTAATTCAACTGTTTTTTGATCAATTCCAAATCTGTTTTTGGCACAAACAATGTAAAACCCTGCATCTTTTCTGTCAACACCGTTTGGGAAAACAAGAGATGTGAATGATCGTGTAACAATGACTTGGTAATGTCCATTAGTGTCAATGAGATCTTGTCCCTTCTGCCATGTGATCACGGGGTGTGGCTTGCCACTGAACGGAATCTTGATGCTCACTACTTCTCCTCGGAGGGCATGAACAGCTCCCATGCCTTCCAGGTTCTTGGGCAAGTGAATCTTTGCAGGAACTGGAAAGGAAAGAGGAAGGAAAAAACAACACTTGAGCAAAAACACCTGAAAAGAGCACCAATAATTTAAATATTCAAAACTTAAAAAATAATTTATCTTGGGAATCAAGATCCTTCATTACCTTCAACATCTAAAGAGGCAGTGCCAGACACAGATCCTCCTTGGTTGGTAGCTCTAACTTGATATACTGTGGCATCATCATCCGTTACATTTGTTATGACCAGCTGATGATATCCACCCTTGAATTCCTGTATTTTGATCTTTTCACCATCTGGCATGATTTCCTTGCCCTGCCTGTACCACTTGACAATTGGTTTAGGATGACCAGTGACTTTGCAGACAAAGGTGGCATTAGCTTGAAATTTCACATTCAGATTTCTTAGTTCTTCTTTGAAATGTGGTGCTTGAATCGGTACATCAGATTTTGGAATGACTGGTTGTGATACCTCACTCCACTCGCTTTCACCACCTAGATTTTCACATTTTACACGGAACTCATACTCAAGACCTTCAATAAGATCTTTCACAGAATAGACAGTTTCACGAATTTCGTCTGTTGTGACGGAAATCCACTTGTTTTGTTTTTTCTCACGCTTCTCGAGATAGTAAGTTCTAATCTTTGCCCCTCCATCACTTGCAGGTGGCTTCCATGAGACAACACAAGAATCCTTTGTGACAGCACTTGCTACTGGCTGACCAGGTTGTCCTGGTTTTTCTATAAAGAATAAAATAATTCAAAGATTAAGTGAGCTTGCCTTAGTAATTATAGGGACATACACAACTGGATATTTTCGTGTTCACTTACCAAATGGAGGCTTCATAACAACAACTGATGAGACCTCCAGTGCTTCACTAATGCCATATGTATTCTGAGCAGAAACACGGAAATAATAGCCTGCATTTTCAGTTAGGTTAACAATTCTACAGGTTGTGCCTGAAATGCTTGAAGAAACAAGTTGCCATTCAGTTCCTTCCTTGGCTTCACGTTTCTCTATGATGTAGTTTGTTATCATAGCACCTCCATCATCCTCTGGTGGTTTCCAGCTAATCACCACAGAGTTCTTCAGTATAGACTCTATAATGATTGGTCCTATTGGTTTATCTGGCTTATCTGTAAAAGAAAAAAGCAGCATATTTTTAGTTCTTTTGCCAGTTAATATTTCATAAAATATTCCACAAAAATACTGAACATAAAATTACCTTGTATTTCCACATTAAGTACGGTGTCAACTGTTCCAAATGTGTTACTGAGTTGCACTTTGTACTTCCCAGCATGAGTCTTGTGTTGAACATTCTTAATAGCAAGATGAGTATAATGTTCTGTGTTCTCAATAGTAACTGTTTCTGATCCTCTCAGAGGTTTGTTGCCATGGAACCAAGTTATTGCTGGTACTGGTCGGCCAATATACACAACGTGAAGGCGGAGGGTGCCACCTGCACCCGCATAGTATTTCTCCTTCAATGGAAAGCCTGGGTGGAACTGAGGAGGAGCCTGCAATAATAGCTTGCCACTAGTTTCAATTTCTCCGACATCATTGGTAGCCATACAAGTGTAGAGACCTTCATCCTCTTGTTCGTCTGTTATTACTGTTAGCGTATGGTTGCGTCCATCAGATGACATTTTATATTTTCGGCTTTGCAGCAGCTCTTTGCCAAAGCGATACCATTTAATATCAGGAAGAGGTCTCCCAACAATCTGGCATGTCAGTTGAGCTGCTTCACCCAGTTTAGTTGTAACATCCTGCATTTCTTTTCTTATGGCAGGTGCTTCTCCAGCTAGAAGAAAGAAAATTAAAAAAATAATGAAGATGAAATGTTCCTCATTTAAAAAATAATGAAGATTAAATGTTCCTCTATTACTATGGTGCTGGAATTTAACCTTTATTTAAAATTGTGCCTCTTATATTTGAATGACTGGGCTGTGCTTTAAGACAGTCATGTTGGCAATTAACATGTAAAGCAAACAGCATATTAAGTGCAGCACCATGGTTTATGAAACACAAGATCATGGCAATATCACAGTAAATATTACTTTTTTTTTTTTTTTCTTACATGTTAGTTTAGTTTTCACGGCCATAGCAGTCCTTCGAGGTCTACTGAGTCCAGTCTGGTTTTCTGCAAAAACACGGAATTCATATTCTGTGGCCTCTAGTAAACCTCCTACTGTAAACTGTCTGTCCTTGATCCGTTCTTTATTGCATTTTTTCCAGGTGCTTTCTCCGGACTGTCGATACTCAACCCAATAGCCAAGGATTTCTTTGCCACCATCACTTTCAGGTCGTTCCCATTCTAATGTAATGCTGTCTTTAAATACAGAAGTGATCTCAATTTCTCCAGGTTGGCTTGGTTTGTCTGAAAATTGCAGAATATACAGAAGTTAAATTCCTCTTTGAATGTCACTAAATTGCTGTACACAAGCAATTAATTGTTAATGCAAACATTTTCTTACCAAAAGGATCCTTGCAAACTACTGGTTCAGAAGCAGGACTTGCTTCACTTTCACCAATATCATTTTGAGCAATGACACGGAACTGATATTCTGCATCTGGAACAAGTCCTGTGACCGTGTACATTGTAGTGGTGATCTGTGTTTTGTTATGCCGGACCCATTTTTCTGTAGATGTCTCTTTACGTTCAATGTAGTAGCCGGTTACACGAGAACCACCGTCATCTTTAGGTCTGGACCAGGACAAGTTAACAGAACTCTTTGTGACATCAAGTACTTCAGGTGGGTTGTTTGGAGGCTCTGGAGGATCTGTTAATAACGATAACAACATAAGTAATAGAAATAATAATGACAGCATTAAAAAAATTGCATAGTCTATGGCACTTTTAGAACCATACTGTAGTAAGTAAACAGTAGTAAAAAAATATTTAAAAAATATAAAATGGGGACTTACTTAGAGGTGTCTTTGGTATGGCTGGTTCTTCAGATTTGAGAGATTTGCTAATACCAAAATGGTTTTCTGCAGAAACACGGAAGTGATACTCCACATTTTCTTTCAGCCCTTTCACTACTAATGATGTCCCTTTTACTCTAGAGTCAACAGTGTACCAGGCAGTCTTTGGTACTTCTCGTCTCTCAACAATATAACCTAGTATATCTGCACCACCATCATCTGTAGGAGGTCTCCAGCTTACTCTGACAGAACGAGCTTGTATATCATCATACTCAAGTGGCCCTTCTGGTGGATTTGGTATGCCAATCACTCTGACTTTAATATACACAGCTTTTTTGCCACACTTATTTTCAAGTGCCAGATCATAGGTGCCGGAATCTTCTCTTTCTGCATCTTTGATCACAAGTTCTGTGTGAGTGTCAGAAGTTGCAATCATGGCCCTCTTGCTGATGTCATGTCCTTCTTTCGTCCATTTGCATATTGGGATGGGCTTACCCTTAATGGGTATTGTAAGCCTGATAACTCCACCTTGTCTCACCATGAGACCTTCCTGGTATTTTTCATCAAGTTCATAGTCAGGATATTCTGAAAGAAAATTAACATGTCATGCTATGTCTGTTTTACAGACAATATGCCACCTTTAGGCAAATAGGTCTTTAGGACAGCTTTCAATGGGAGTTAAGACAAGTGTCTTACCAAGCATTTCTGTTATTTTGACTGTTCCTGGCACTTCAGCAGGTTCTCCTGGCCCACCAGCATTACAGGCTAGCACACGGAATCTGTACTCTGCACCTTGAGGGAGATGTGTCAAGGTATATTCACGAATCTTGGTTGGAGTAGTATTGCATTTGGTCCATTCAAATTGATCAACCTTCTGCATCTCAATTAAGTAGCCAGTAACTTTAGAACCACCTTCATCTTCTGGTGGACTCCAAGCCAGGGAGACAGATGTTCTTGTAGTATCAGTGACTCTTGGATTCTGAGGTTTACCGGGAGGAGCTGGAAGAGAAGACCAGATGGGGGGGTGGGGAAGGGGGAGGCTCAGTGGGAACTTTTTTATGAACATTTAAAAGACATAACAAATGCTAACTTCTAGCATATGATCTGTATTAAGTCATAATAGGATTTATATAGGGCAACTTGGAATGAAAGATTTTCACTAATGTTTTCCTTGGTTTCCTCCAGTCAGAATCTCCCCTGACATTCATTTTCATAGCCAGATAAATTTCCAAATTACAAAAAAGAGTGACTTCTAGTAGGATCATTTCCATTCTGCTATCATGTGCTTAATCTATATAGGAAATTACTTACCAATTGGATCTCTTGCAATGGCAGTCTTGGAAGGACGGCTGGGTTTCCCAGCACCTCTGGCATTGATTGCTGTAATCCGGTGTTCATATTCTAATCCTTCAACCAACCCAGTGGAACGGTAACGAGTCATAGTAACTGGAACTTTATTTACACGGATCCATCTATCTGCTCTAACTTCTTTGCGTTCCACAATATAACCAGTAATCTGTGAATCACCATCATCTTCTGGAGGATACCAAGTTAATGTCATGCCATCTCGAGAGACATCAAACACTTCTGGAGTGCCAGGAGGGCCAGGAATACCTGTAAAAAGAAAACACAGAATTAGTGAAGAAAGCACCAGATGGTTCTACACAGAAATATGCAACATACTATATAGGACAAGGTAACATCAATGTCCTATCAAATTCTTTTTATCAGCAGATATCAAAGTAGTTTAGAAACTAGATCAGTGAAATAATCCTGCTTTTATAATGGGGTAAAGCAATTTTTCAAGGTCAACTGTAGACCTGAGCATAAAATCCAATTTTACTGTCCAGGTTCTGTGCAGTGCATCTATAATACCTGCACAGGTTTGTGGATGGCATTGTTCCCTGGAAGTATAACAAGACTACTGTGCATGATAATGTATATTATTTGAACAAAAGAGGTAGTTACATCTAGAAAATTGTATTTTTGTGTGGCTACATAAGCCCATGTACATGTATTTTTTTATATTTTTAAAGGTAGACTTACGAATTCTACTCTTGCATTCTATAATTTCAGACTGCAGATAAGATCCAATTCCAAAGCGGTTTGTAGCAGCCACACGGAATACATATTCTGCACCTTCAACAAGCCTGGTAAACTTGTATGTTGTCCTGGTTACTGACTCCGAGACTGGAAGCCATCCAGGACGGTGAGCATCACGCTGTTCTACCACATAGCCACTAAGTGTAGCTCCACCATCCAGCTCAGGTGGCTCCCAGGAGATGGTAACATAATTTGAATCAATTTCATCAATTCGGATAGGTCCAACAGGTGGTCCAGGTTTGTCTATGAAAAAATAAATAAATTTAAAGGCCAAAAAATAATGTTGAGAAAAGGAATCATATCACTGGTGACAAAGTTCAGACAGTTAAAGATCGTGGACAATTACTTGCATAGGTTCTTACCAAGGATTATAACTTTTATTGTATCAGTAACTGTTCCAGTTGTGTTCTTCAGTTCAAGTGTATACTCGCCAGTGTCATGTATGGTGGTCTCACGCACAGTTAATTTAGCCATTTTGGCAACGGTCTCCATTTTGATGCGTTCTGATTCTTTTAGTTTAGAACCAGCCAAGAACCAAGATGCAGCTGGAGGTGGCCGTCCTTCAATTGGAATAGCTAACTCAATGGGCTTGCCAGCAGGTACATGAATTGTTTTCTGAGGTATTCCAGCAAGGTCAATTGTTGGCAGAACTAAGAAAAGAAAAACATTAATATTTTTGGTAACCATTTTATAAATAACACGTTCATTTGGTGTCAGCTGTTATTTTTAACAGTAGATACCTACCTTTTTGGTCCTGTACTGTCACTGCTGTGACAATCTCTCGTGGTTCTGACACACCCTTCTGATTCTGTGCTCTGACCCTGAACAAGTACTGCTCACCTTCATTGAGAGAGATAATTGTATGTTCATAAATAGTAGGCTTCACTGTCACTACCTTCAACCATCTTTCTGTTCCAGCTTTGCTGGCCTCAATAACATAGCCAGTCAGTCTGCTTCCACCATCATGTGGTGGTTTCTCCCATGCAAGAGTGACAGTTGACTTAGTGGTATCAATCACTTCAAGTTTTTGTGGTACCATAGGTACATCAGATACTAGCATTGCGTCAGATGTCTCACAAGCTTCACCAATGCCATAAATATTTTCTGGCAGTACTCTGAAATAATACAAAGCTCCTTCTAGAAGTCCAGTAACTCTATAAAATGTCTTGCTGCATTTGGTAGTGACAGTCTTGTAAGCTCTCATGGAAGCTTCACGTTTCTCAATTATATAATTGCTGACTGGGGCTCCACCATCAATGGTTGGAATATCCCAAGTAAGTGTCACAGAATCTTTTGATACTTCCTTAATTCTCACTGCAGCTGGTGGACCAGGTGTATCTAAAACAACAACAACAACAAATTATTTTTTTCTTCCAGATCCCTTCCTCTTCTGGTCAATGATTCAGTTCTGAATAAAAAAAGAGGAAAAACAACATTTGGATTTGATTTATAAACTAGCACAGCTTTTAAAAACTACTTATTTTCCTCTGGGTTGAATTATTTCTTTGAGTTCCCAAACATTCTTATGTTATTTAAACTAAAAAATTCCTTTGGAAATAACTTAGTTTCTTACTCCCAAGCAACATGCACTATGAGTGGTGTAATACCCATACATAACTGTAGCAGTACTTACCATACACTTTTACAGAAATAGTCGCTGATTTTTTTCCTGATTGATTTTCAGCCTCAATGACGTATTTTCCAGCATCATACCGATTAACTTTATCCACAATAAGTAGAGTGTAACTGTCGGTAGTATCAATAATAGCTCGACTTACAAGGTCAACACCCTGCTTGCTCCATGTGATTACAGGAGCAGGTCTGCCAGACACAGAGACCATTAGGCGCAGGGAACCACCAGCTCTCACTGTTACTGTTCTCTTCAGATCATCGGCAAGCTCAAGCTCAGGTATTTCTGATGAAGGGGTGTAAGAAACAGAATGAATTAATCTTTTAGTAGTTTTGAAGGAAAACATAATTATTCCTTAAAATACACAATGAGTTTTCAAATTACCTATTCTTTCCACAGGTTCTATTTCTGCTGATGATTCACTAAATTCACTCATACCATTCACGTTTGTAGCAGCAACTCTGAATTGGTATTTCTGGTTTGTTTTAAGGCCAGTTACAGTGAACTCAGCATTCCTCAGAGTGGGAGTTGTATGTGGTCGGTACCACTGTTCAGTACCTTCTTCTTTCATTTCAAGCACATAGCCTAAGATGTCAGCACCACCATCATATGTGGGCTTTGACCATGCTAAACTTATGCTGTGCATGGTAGTATCCACAACTCTTGGAGCTGAAGGTGGTGCAGGAGTATCTTTGAAAAAGAAGAAAATGTATTTCATATTGGTGCAGGGAACATTTCACAGTTTATATATTTTATGTTAAAATATATTTTTATATATTTTATATTAAATATATTTATAAAAATATATTTTAAATGTGGCAACTTACATGATGGCTCTTTGCATAACATGTATTGTGAAGCTTCACTAGGCTCACTGTTTCCAGCAGCATTCACTGCAGTGACTCGGAACTGGTACTGGCTGCCTTCCATAAGACCAGTGACTTTCAGTCTGGTATCATAAATTGTGTAATCTCTGTTCACTCGTGTCCAGCGCAGACTTTTCCTTTCACGTTTGTCTACAAGATAGTCCTTAATCTCACTGCCACCATCTGATTCTGGTTTTGTCCACTGAATAATGACGTGTTCCTTGCCAACACTCACTTCTTCAGGAGCACCAGGCTGCGTTGGGATAGCTGTTTTTTTTTTTTAAATGTGGGAAAAAAAAAAGTTTTACCATTTTTTTTTAATCTATGAGAAACATTCCACACATTCTGACACAGGATGGAAGGTATTAACACTCACTGAAAGCATTCCTGGCAATGACAGGTTCTGTTTCAAGTGGAACACCTGGCCCATATTTGTTGACAGCTCTGACACGGAAGATGTACTCATTATTTTTAATAAGTTTTGTTACCACACATGATAACGTCTGGCATTCAGCCTCAACAATAACCCAGTGAAGTCTGCTGGTTTCACGCCTTTCGACGATGTAGTGAGTGATTTGTGCACCTCCATCTTCCTCAGGAATATTCCATGCCAGAGTACATTTCTCTTCTGTTACTCTGCTAACTGTGATTTTGCCTGAGCATGGACCTGGTGAATCTGAGTAGAGGTGAAAATAGGTATTGTTATTAGTAGCTAAGAAAAACTTCTCACTTATTTAAAATAATGCCTTTTTTTTTTTTTTTTAGTATATTATATAAGAATATTAATCATGGAATACATACCAAGCACTTTGACAAGAACAGAAATTTGTTTTGTCCCACTGGCATTTTTAACTGTTAGAGTATATTTTCCACTATCGCTTCTGTCACAGAACTTGATAATTGCAATGGCTCGTTTGCTGGTGTATTGCAGAGAGATCTTTTCACATAGGTCCAGTTCCCTGTCGCCTTTGGACCAGAAGACTTTTGGTTCTGGTTTCCCACCAACAGCTGCATCGAGAACAAGATCAGATCCAGCCCTAATGGTCACAACTTCTCCGTGCAATCTAGCATCGAGTTCAGCCTTTGGTGGTGCTGTCATAAAGAAAAAAAAAGATTAAAAACAAATTACATGACAGTATTAAAAATGGAATGTTATATTTTATTTGTTCCAAATGAGTATTTCTTACAGTATTCATCTTTGCAAATGACAGCACCAGTTGATTCAGATCCTTTGCTAATCACACCAGCAGCATTCTTTGCTAGTACACGGAATTCATATGCTTCATCTTCACTAAGAGCTGTCACAGTAAAAAAGTTTTCCGAGACAATGGTATAATTGCATTTCAGCCAGCGTCCATCACCAGATTCATTATATGGTTTACGCTCTATAATATATCCAATAATTTTACTTCCACCATCGTAAAGTGGTGCTGACCAGCTCAGGGAAACGGTAGATCTGGTGACATCTGTTACTTCCGGTCTTCCTGGTGGATCTGGAGAAATAAAACAAAAAATGAGAAATGTAATTCTCTTTTAACTTAATTAACAAAACAACTATTGAAAGTAATACTTACCAACTGGATTTTGAGCCACTACAGGTCTGGAAGCTTCACTAGCTTTGCTAACACCTGCAGCATTTAGAGCATACGTTCTGAATTGATATTCTAGGCCTTCCACCAATCCTGTGACTTTGTAGTTGCATTCACAGCACGGCACTTTGTTTTCCTTCACCCAAAGAATAGTGTTGCGCTCCTTCTTTTCAACCCAGTATCCAATGACTCTGCTGCCACCATCATGATAGGGTTCCTCCCAGCGAATTGCCATGGCAGTTGCAGACACAGAATAGACTTCTGGCCTTGAGGGTGGGCTTGGTGGGACTAAACACAAATGGGAGGTGAGGAGAATGTTAGTTGTTACAAATAGTTACAGTAGTCCGACGAAAACAACAGATTTAAAAGTTTCACTTACCAAATGGATGCTCAGCTACCACAGTTTTTGATTCAAGGGGTTTGCTGACACCAAATCTGTTTTCTGAGCTTACTCTAAAACTGTACTCCTGGTATTTTGTAAGATGAGTAACTTTGATCTGTGTACGTTTTACACTGGAATTTACCAGTTGCCACGCTGTTGTTCCAGATTCACGTTTCTCTACAATGTAGTTTGTAATGTCACTGCCACCATCATCTTCAGGTTCTTTCCAGGTCAGCACACAGGATTCAGCAGAGACAGACGATATTTCAATTGGGCCAGTGACTGGACCTGGCCTTCCTATGACTACCACTGTGACAGTAAATGTTTTCACACCAGCAGTGTTTTCAAGTGTGAGGTAGTATTTCCCAGAGTCACCTCTCATACTGTCCTTTACAGTAAGTGTTGTTCTGTCTTTTGTTGTCTTGATGGTCACTCTCTCAGTTTCCTTCAGCCTCATCTCCTCAAGTTTCCATGTCACTTTTGGAGCTGGGCGGCCACTAATCGGTATATCAATAGTAAAGGTGCCTCCAGCCTTGCATGTTATGAGCTGTCTGCTTATTTCACTGAGATCTGCTGTTGGTTCAATCTGTGGCTCCTTAATAATAACAGAAGAGAAAGCTTCTCTTGGCTCACTGTAGCCAGCATCATTCTTTGCCTTGACCCGGAACTCATATTCAGTGTTCTCCACCAGGCCTTCAACAGTGAAAGTAAGTTGTTTTGTTTGACCAGCTTCAATCCAGTAGTCAGATCCTTTTTGTTTCATTTCAAGAAGGTACCCAGTAACACGACTACCACCATCATGGTCAGGTTTAAGCCAAGCTAATACTACAGAAGATTTAGTTGTATCAACAATATCTAGTCTCTTAGGTGGAGCAGGTTCTTCAGTGGCTATAATTGGTTCCGTCAGTTCACAGGGTTCACCTACACCATATTCATTTTCTGCTGACACTCGGTAGTAATATGGGACACCTTCTGCCAGATCAGTGACCTTAAAGATTTGTCGAGTGCATTTTGAACTCACCACTTGCCAGCTACGACGGCTTGCTTCCCGTTTTTCCACAATGTAGTGATGGATACGTGAACCTCCATCCAAAACAGGAGCATCCCACATTAAAGTAATAGATCCTCGAGTCACATCCTTAAATGTAATAGGACCAGGTGGACCAGGAGTGTCCAAAACTTTGACAGTGAATGTAATTGACTTACTTCCACTGTTGTTTTCCACAGTAAAGACATACTTGCCAGCATCATTTCTATTGCATTCCTCCACAGTCAATGTGCTGAATGAATCAGTTGTTTGAATGTCAGCACGCAAGCTAAGATTTGCATCTGCTTTGGACCACACAGCAGTAGGAATAGGTTTTCCAGAGAAGGCAATAAACAGACGAATGCTTGCACCTGCTCGTACAATATGAGTCTGCTTGAAGTTTGCATCGATATCAATTTCAGGTGCAGAAAGCCTGTCCACGGTTTGGACTGAAGCAGGAACTTCACAGCTTTCTCCTTTTCCAGCACCATTGACAGCACTAACTCTGAATTTATAGTGTTCTCCTGCCTCCAAATCAACAACAGTATATTTAGTAGCAAGAACGGTCTCTGCATTGACTTTCTGCCATGCTTCTAGGTCAGCTTTGCACATCTCAATAATGTACCCAATTATTTCCATACCTCCATCAAAAACTGGCTTGGTCCACTCTAAGCTTACACTAGTCTTTGATGTATCTGTCACCTTTACAACATTAGGAGCACTTGGTGGGCTCACGGGTTCTCTACATTTAATCAACTTTGAAGCATCACTTGGAGGTCCAACTCCTGCAGCATTTTCAGCCATGACACGAAATTCATACTCGTTGCCTTCAATAAGGCCAGTTACTCTGTATCTGTTCTCAGCAATGGGCCTCTTACTGGATACTTTAACCCAGCGCATGCTCTTCTTTTCTCTCCTTTCTAGAATATACTCATTTATCTCACTTCCGCCATCTGAATTTGGTCTTTCCCATGTGAGTGTGATACTGTCTCCTGTTACATTCGTGGGCTCTGGAGTTCCTGGGGCATCAGGAAGAGCTAAAATAAAAATAAAAAGAAAAACATCGTTAGAAATACAAAATGTTAACTCAACAGTTACTTCTACAGAATGAGACGGAAACTTACTGTAAGGTATTTGTGCTGTAACTGGATCAGACTCCAGTGGTCTGCCAACTCCAAATTTGTTTACTGCAGAGACACGGAACTGGTACTCATTGCCCTTTATTAATTTAAGTGCAGTGTAGCTGCAAGCTTCACACTTGTCTTCAACTAAAGCCCAAGCAATCCTGCTGGTTTCACGTTTTTCAATTATGTAGTGGGAAATAGAAGCACAACCATCATTAGCTGGGGGCTCCCACCATAATGTCACTTTTTCTCCAGTAATGTTTGTGAATCGTATTGGTCCACCAACTTTTCCTGGTGTGTCTGCAAAATTAAAGGTTCAGAATTAAAATTTGCTGGCACTTAGATTAAAATTCTATTAAAAAAATACAGGCTGAAAGTGTTTGGTGCAGTACCTTGTATTCTGAATGTAATATCTTCTCGTTTAGTGCCTGATGCATTTTTGGCTTCTACTGTGTACACTCCACGATGATCCCGGGTCGCATCTCTAATGAAGATTGTGCTATATCCAATAGCTGTAGTTATTTCTATACTCATTGTTTTTTCAATCTCCTTACCATCTTTAAACCATGTCACCTTAGGTACTGGACGTCCTTTGATTAAAGCTTTAAGTCTAATGCTCTCTCCAGCTTTAACAGTAAGGCCTTCGAAGTGCTCAGGGCCAAATTCAATTGTTGGAGCAACTAAAAAAGGAAAACATAAATTAATTCTCATATAGCTAAGTAATTTTTCCTGATACTATTTTATAGTAATTATAAACGATTGTTGTATAAGAATTATGAACTGTAAACTTATTTATCCTGTTAGCAATCAGTGCAATGTATTACCATAGGTGAAATAAATTAATGTTTGTTGTTACAGCATGTCAAGCTGAGTCAAATTTTCATTTCTAAATTACTCAGTGCATCAGATTATTACAGTCTATTATTCCTTTCCAACTTTTCTGTTGCTTCTTATCCAACACATGTAGAGTGCCATGACTTTCAGCAAAAGTATCTGGAAACTGATTTCCCTGGACAGGTTTAAATTACTCTGAATACCTTCCTGAAGGTCACAATCATCAGTAACTTTGGAAAGGAAAACCAGAGGGCTGCCATCCAGAATAACTATGGCTGCCAAGTCTGAGAGTACATGATAAGAACTGTTAAAGTTGCCACAGAGTAACAAAACCATAACTACATCAAAAACATATTGTAGGACGATATTTCATTTTCAAATAAATCCCAGCAAAATTCTATTTATAAGACAAAAGAAGTCTATTAGTACATTGAATAAAAAATTACTGCTTTACTCTAATACAGCAATTGATTACCTATGTCTACCAGATTTAGGTTATAATTTAGCTCCTCCCACCTTGGACTCAAACAGAAATGATTCTGAGTTGGCTGGAAGGGCAGTCATGTATTCCTCCCACTTTGGCCTCCCATCTTCCGGAAGCTCTAGTTGGCTTCAGTACCCAAATACAATTATATTAAGAAATCTTACCATTTTCATCTCTGGTCATGATATAGCCTGAAGACTGTGAAGGTGGGCTAATTGTGCCAACAGCATTTCTTGCAAGAACTCTGAATTCATATCGGTCACCTGGACTGAGTCCTGTAACTGTATATTGGCATTCACTGACATCAGTAAAGTTGCATCGGAGCCAACGGTCTTCACTTCCTTGCCGCTTCTCAATACTGTAGGCCACAATCTTACTGCCTCCATCACGCAGTGGGGGGGTCCATTTAAGAGTGACTGTTTCCCTGGTGACATCAATGTAATCAGGAGTACCAGGTGGGTCTGGAAAAAAAAATAAAAAATATTTATTTATATTACTGTTCACCATAGTCTACAACACCAGAATTTTCTTAGGTGAAGTGTGACTGGTCATTCACTCACCTACTGGAGAAACTGCCAAAGTAAACTTGCTCGGCTCACTAGCTCGGCTTAGACCAGCAGTGTTTTCTGCATACACTTGGAACTGGTAATCCAGGCCCTCAAGCAGTCCAGTAATTCTGTATTCTCTGTTAGATATTAATGCAACATTAACCTTCTGCCACAAAATACTGTTTCTTTCCTTCTTTTCAACATGGTATCCAATAATCTCCGAGCCGCCATCATAAACAGGAGCATCCCAAGCTATGGTCATTCCATCAGCAGTTACATTGTATACAACAGGTTTGCCTGGGGCACCTGGTGGTCTAAATTGATGCTTTGCCACAACGTCTGCTGAGACAAGAGGTGGGCTTACTCCGTATCTGTTTTCCGCACGAACTCTAAACTGATATTCAGTGTCTTTAACAAGGTTTGGTACTTTGAAAATTGTTCTAGCAGCACTCGAGCACACCAGCTTCCAGTTCATTTGTGAAGTTTCTCTTTTCTCAATACTGTAGCCAGTAATTTCTCCTCCACCGTCATCTTCAGGAGCTTCCCATGACAAAACTACACTATCTGCTTTGATTTCATCTAGTCTTAAAGGTCCTTTTGGCTTAGATGGAGGACCAAGAGTGATGACAGTGATTGCAAATGTTTTTCTGCAGATGACATTATCAAGAATCAAAGTATATTTGCCACCATGTTCCTTTTTCACATTCTTGATACTTAAGCTTATCTTGTTTTCAGTTTTCTTGAAACGAAGCTGTTCAGTTTCTTTAAGAGGGAGGTTGTCCTTGAGCCAGCTCATTGATGGCTTAGGTTTACCTTTATAGGGCAATTCAATATGCAGGTTATGTCCAATTCTTACAGCAATTTGACCTCCAGGAATGTCAGAAAGGTCAGCTTCAGGTGTTATTGTATGTTCTTTCACTGTAATGGGTCCAACCATAACACTATCACTCATGCCCTTTTCATTTTTTGCAAAAACTCTGAATTCCATGACAGAAAGTTCTTTAAGTTTTTCAACTTCAAATTCACAGCTCTTGCTTGTGCCTGCATATGTCCATTCTTTTTCTTCCTGCTGCTTCTTTTCAATAACATAGTCTGATATAATGCTACCACCATCATAGTCAGGTTTGCTCCACTGCAGTTTAACAGATGTCTTTGTAGAATCTTTCATAGCTAGGTCTTTTATAGGTCCAGGTATGTCTGCAGCTTTCACCGGTTCAGACGTCTCACAAGGTTCACCCAGTCCAATTTCATTTTCAGCAAGAACACGGAAGAAGAATGCAGTCTTTTCTGACAGGTTAGTTAGCTTAAAAGTGGTATGAGAACACTTTGTCGTTACAGTTGACCAGGCCCTCTTTGTAGCATCTCTTTTTTCCACAACATAATTTGTTATTTCAGAACCACCATTAATGAGAGGTGGCTCCCATACTAGTGTAACTGTTCCACGAGAAACATGCTTAAGCTGTAGCTTCTGGCAGGCAGATGGCGTGTCAAGTACTTTTACATTCACAAATGATGATTTTGGTTCTCCAACTCCATTTTCAATTGTAAGAACATATTTTCCTGTATCATTTCGGGTAACTTGAGGAATAGTAAGTAATGTAGATGATTCTGTATTCTGGATGATATATCTTTCATCAGTCCCAAGATTCTTGTCACCCTTTCTCCATGTGACAGTTGGAGGAGGTCTTCCTTTGAATGGAATTGTTATTTGCACATCTTCACCTGCTTTAGCAACAATAGAGGTCCGGAGGGCAACATCCAGATCGATTTCTGGTGCCACTGTGGAAATAAATAAAAATGAATAATGCATATTTGGAATGTAAAATAAAAAGTGCTTTGAAAAATCAAAACACGGGAAAGTGGTAAGTCACTGAAAGGTACAGTACCAAGAATATCTTTAGCTTGAACAGGTTCTGTCATTTCAATAGGCTCTCCTTGTCCAGCAGAATTTATAGCAGACACACGGAAATAGTAATTAACACTTGGCTGAAGGTGGGATACAACATACTCAGTTGTTCTCACTTCTCCTTTAGTGCTGACTACAGTCCATTCTTGCTCTTCACCCTCCCTTTTCTCAACCACATAGCTTGTAACTGGACTTCCTCCATCATAAGCAGGCTTAATCCAGCCAAGGGTGACAGATGTCTTCGTTGTATCCACAACCTTCAACTTTGTTGGTGAGCCTGGTTTATCTGTAAGTTATAGTTAAAAAAAATAAATCAATCAAAAGACATACTTACATTTAATCATAAAAAGGAAAAAAATCTGTCTCAGTTATATTTATGCAAGCCACCCTAATTGTTCGCTGTCCACTGATCTCTAACCAATTAGACATATTGTGATTGTCTCTTACCAACAGGATCTGCGGCTTTGTAGAAGTCAGAAGCTTCAGAGAATGGACCTTGTCCAGCTGCATTGACAGCACAAACTCTGAAATGATATTCGCTATTTTCAGTCAAACCTGTTACTTTCTGTCTGGTGTCACGAATGGTTTCTTTAGTAACCTTGAACCAACTAAGACTTTTCTTGTCACGTTTCTCAAGAAAATATCCTGATATTTCATTGCCTCCATCAACAGTGGGCCTATTCCAGACAACAGTCATAGAACTTTTGGTTATCATTGTGACTTCTGGTACACTAGGTGGTCCAGGCGCAACTGAAATAAAAATACATATATGTTAGTTGATCAATACCATGTACAAATAATACACAAGATGATCCAGTTACATTAGCTATTTTATATGTTTCTTACCAAATGAATTTTTGGCTATAACTGGTTCAGACTCCAGTGAATCACCAACTCCAAACTTGTTCACACCACGGACACGGAACACATACTCATTTCCTTTGATGAGTTTTGTTGTAGTTACAATACACCCCTCCAGTTTTTCAGAAATTAAAGACCATACAACCCGACTTGTCTCCCGCTTTTCAACAACATAGTGTGTTACAGGTGCACCACCATCATCTGTTGGAGGGTCCCACATTACTGTAATCTTTTCAGCAGTGACTGTCTTAAACTGTATAGGTCCACTTGGGGGTCCTGGCTTGTCTGTGGAAGGTGCAAGAAATCATATGTAAGTATTTATTAGTAGATTACTGTTTAATAATGTAGTACAGTCATATCTCAAGACATACCAAGTATTTGTACTCTAACATGGGCTGACGCTGAACCCATGGCATTCTTCAGTTTTAATTCATAAGTTCCACTGTTGAGTCGGGTTGCATCCTTGATGAGTATAGAAGCAAATTCTGTTGTGTTTTCCATTGAGAGTAGTGCACTGGTTTGTAACTCATTGCCATTTTTGAACCATTCAATTGTAGGTACAGGCTTTCCTGAGATGCCTAGTTTTAATGTAACTGAAGTTCCTGCTTTATATTTTACCACTTCTGTATATTCCGGTGGTACATCGATTTCAGGTGCACCTTAAGAAAAAATAAGAAAAAAAAAACATAGTTATTTTAAACTTGTATTTAATAAAGATAAAATAAATAATATTTTTTCTAAGTGAACAGTTACAGGCATTTTGTAAATATTGGTTAAAGTAAAGCTAGCATGCATAACTTAAATCAGAATCCTGGAACAAGTTAGAACTAACACTACCAAAAAGGCAACAAAATGTATAAATATTATCACTTTGGCCATGGGCTGACTTCCATTGTCAAAAGAATAAAAATATCATAAGACTGTAAAAATGCAGATACAGCCAAAGATGCTCATTACAACCATGCCCAAATAGCTCAAAATCATTCAAGCTTAGTAAATCAATCAAGGTAAATTAGCTTTCTGTATTAAAAAAGCTGTGGTTCTGCAAAGTAGTGCTGCCTTTAAGCTTTCTAGTAACATAAAATGATACCATTATATCATTACAAAACACTTACCATATGTATCAACACATGTAATAGGACCCACTACATCTGATGGATTACTAATGGAACCAACGGCATTCTTAGCAAAGACACGGAATTCATACCGAGAATTCTGTGTCAGACCAGATACTGTGAACTGAGTCTCAATAACATTGGTGAAGCTAGCTTTTGTCCATCTGCCATCTGGAAGATCACGTTTTTCTACGATGTATCCAGTGATCTTGCTACCGCCATCAAATGCTGGCTTCTTCCATGACAGAGTAATAGCAGTCTTCGAGATATCTGAGACACGAACGTTTCTTGGTGGTTCTGAAGTAGGAAACATGAAAGTATTTGTAATGAATAACGGCTGTTTTGGCTTCCTGTATAAGACAGAGTATCATGGGGGGTGGGGATGGGTAAACATTACTTCAGTGGTTGGGCTTCTTTATCTTCTGGAGAATACATACCACAAGCATCAATTGCAAGGACTGGATCAGATGGATGACTTGCTTTTCCAATGCCAGCTGCATTTTCTGCATAAACTCTAAATTCATAGATAAGGCCAGCACTGATGGTGGTGACCTTAAAGTGAGTTGTACGAATGAGGGTCTTGTTAGCCTTCTGCCATAATATACTATTTCTGTCCTTCATTTCCAGGTGGTATCCAATGACTGCACTGCCACCATTAGTGACTGGTTCATGCCATCCAACAGTAATACTCTCTCGGGTGACATTAGTGACCCATGGTGTAGAAGGAGGACCAGGGGTAGCTGATGATATCAAAAGAATTGATTAATTGTTAACAAAATGAGACTTCAAACATCTGAACATTAAAATGTTGATGTACAGTGTGAGAAATATATTACTTACTGTAAGGAAGCTTGACAACCACACATTGTGAGTCAATGTGATCACTAATGCCAAAACGGTTCTCAGCTTTGATGCGGAATTGGTATTCTTCTCCTGTTGTAAGCTTCATGACTTTAATAACAGTTCTAGCCACAGTTGCAGACACTTCAGACCAGACAGCAGTGCTTGTTTCTCTTTTCAGTACAATATAGTTGGTAACTTGACTTCCACCATCATAAGTTGGTGGCTGCCATCTGAGTGTTATACTCTCTTCAGTGATATCACTAAGGACAACAGGACCAACAGGAGGACCTGGTCTATCCAACACAACAATATTAATGAATGACTTTGTGGTGCCACTCGAGTTGGCAGCAGTAATGTCATATCTGCCAGCATCAGCAGCTACGCTTTCTTTAAGGTTAATAATGAAACTTTCTGCTGTAGTTTCGGTGTGAAATCTCATGGTGGGTTTGAGTGGGACACCATCTCTTGACAATGTCACCTTTGGTAATGGTTTTCCAGAAACTGGAATTTCAACTTTCAGGTTTGAACCCGCTCGAATATACACAGTATTATGAGGGAAGCCCTTCATGTCAATCTCAGGAGATTCTGAAAAAGAAAACATTTTCAAATCATTAAAAAATATTATCTCTTTTGAAGTATGAACCCAATTTAATGTATATCAACTTTTGTCTCATGTCAGGAAGCTTACCTAATTGTTCTTTAACTGTAACAGGGAGCAGTAGTTCCTTAGGATCACTTAAACCTGCTTGGTTTTCTGCAGACACTCTGAAGAAATAGTCAACATTCTCCTTAAGACCATGGACAACATGATGAGTTGTCTTTACAACTGCACACTTAACCCATTTTTGCTGTCCTTTCTCAAGAGCTTCAATGAGGTAGCTCACAATTCTGCTTCCACCATCATGTTCTGGTTTTAGCCATGAAAGAGAAACGCTGTCCTTTGTGACATTTGTTACTCCCAGTTTTTCTGGTGGGCTGGGTTTTTCTGACAAGAAAAAAAAAAAAGTTTAACAGCTTAAGCAATATACGAAGTATTTCCTTTTTATGTTACAATTACATAGGAATGCCATCTGGATTGGGAAAATATATTTTTAATGAATTCGTATATTAGAAACATTTTAAGTAAAATGCAAGCAAAACTTAACATTCAAGCTACTACTTAGCATTTACTTTTGTAAAACCACAGACATAACCACCACATATTTACCTTTCTTACAGTTAATAGATTTAACATTTTTATATTATTTTGAAGTAAACATTTTAGAATATGTATTGCTACATAATATTAAATTATTTTTATTAGTGAAACATACCTGTTATTTTAGTTCCCTCCTTGGTCTCACAAGGCATTCCAACACCATACTCATTTTCTCCAGAAACTCGGAAGTAGTAAATGGCACCTTCTTGTAAGCCAGTTACTTTATATGACAGACGGTGACAATTATTGGTCACAGTGACCCATGCTTTTTTGCTAGCTTCTCGTTTTTCAATAATATAGTTCTTCACAGGTGCCCCACCATCATTTTCAGGAACATCCCACGATAACACAGCAGACTCTTTAGTTACATCTTTTGCTGCAATATGAGATGGTGGGCCAGGAGTATCAAGAACTTTGACAACTAAAGTCAAGGTAGCAGTATTGAGGATGTTTTGTAATGTCAATGTATATTTTCCAGAATCACTTCTTGTTGCTTTTTCAATAGTAAGAGATGTGCGATTATCTGAAATATCGATGCTTGCTCGTGTACGGAGATCAGTATCTGGTTTGTTCCATGTTACATTTGGGACTGGTTTGCCTCTGAAAGGAACTGTCATTGTGAATGATTCACCAGCTTTTACAATTAGTGTCTTCCGCATTTCACTATCAATATCAAAAGTAGGTTCCTCCTCTCTTTCTTTTGCCACCTGAGGTTCTGAGATATCACTTGGTTCACTGACACCAATTTTATTGATGGATCTCACTCTAAAGACATACTCAGAGCCTGATGCTAACCCAGTTATTGTGTACTCTGTACCTCTTAAGTTCTGAATAGCAGTTGTCCAGTCAGTTTCATCAATTTTCTTGTATTCAACTGTGTATGCAGTTACTGGAGCACCTCCATCAAATAGTGGTTTTGTCCACCCAATTGTGATATTTGACCTTGTAGAATCCATAATCTTAGGTTTAGATGGGGGAGATGGCAAGAAAATTGGATCTTCTGCCCGAATCAATGGTGTGCTTTGACTCGGAAGACTGAGGCCAGCAGCATTTTCTGCATAAACTCGGAATTCATATTCACATCCTTCACGGAGACCAGATGATTTCACTCTTAAATCATAAACTGGCTTTTTGTTTACCCGGATCCATCTTAGGCTAGTTTTCTCACGTCTTTCAATTACATAGCCAGAGATCTCATTGCCTCCATCAGTCTCAGGTCTTGCCCAGCACAAAGTGATTGAATCTTTGCTCACACTGGTTATCTCTAAAGATGTAGGTGGACTGGGAACTGTAAATGGGTCTAGGGCTTTGACAGCAACACTTTCTAGAGGCTCACCAACACCATACTTGTTAACTCCCATCACTCTAAAAATATACTCATTACCCTTCAGCAGTTTTGTCACTTTACAGGATGTTGTTCTAAGCTCTCCTTCACAAAGAGTCCATGCAATTCTACTGGTCTCACGTTTTTCTACAATATAATAATCAATATCTGCACCTCCATTTTCTTGAGGGGGTCCCCATGATAAATGACACTTTTCAGCAGTAAGGCCATTTATTTCTAATGGGCCTGCAGGTGGGCCAGGTCTATCAAGTACTTTGCAATTAACTGCCAAAGATCTTGTTCCTGCAATATTTTGTAATGTTAGTACATACTGTCCTGAATCACCTCGGATACAGTCCTTAACAGTTATTGCAGTAGTGTTGTCTGTTGAGGCTATTTCAACTCTAGCTTTTCCCTCAAGCTCTTTGCCATCCTTTGTCCACGAAATCACTGGAATTGGCCGTCCTGCAAAATCAGCATTGACTTTAAACACTTCTCCGGCTTTCACAACTACAACATCTCTGAATTTGACATCCATCATAATTCTTGGAGCCTCTACATCATCTTTTACAGTCACAGGTCCAGTTGATTCAGACGGCTGACTGAAAAGTCCAGCAGCATTCTTTGCAATCACACGGAATTCATATCGCTGGTCTTCTGTAAGTCCACCTACATCAAAATACGTTTCTTGCACATTAGTAAAATTACACTTTAGCCAGCGACCATCTGGTATCTCTCTGCGTTCAATAATATATCCTGTTACTTTAGCTCCACCATCATATTCTGGTTTAGTCCATTTCAGTGAGACACATGTTCTTGTAATATTAGTAACTTCTGGTTGACCAGGAGGATCACATGGATCTCTTGCAGCAACTGGTTCACATGATTTACTGCATTTGCCTATGCCTGCAATGTTTTCAGCATATACACGATATTCATATAGCAGTCCTTCATCAAGACCTGTAACTTTCATTTGTGTATCCGGTATAAGGCTTTTGTTGACTTTTGCCCAAAGAATGCTGCTTCTTTCTTTACGCTCCAAGTGATACCCTAGTATTCTGCTACCTCCATCATTAACTGGTATCTGCCATGTTACAATCATGGAAGTTTTAGTTGCGTGTACCACATGAGGAGTTCCAGGTGGTCCTGGAGGCTTAAATGGATACTCTGCCACAACAGATGGAGAATTAGTGTAAGTGCTTTTCCCATACCGATTTTCTGCACAAATACGGAACTGATATTCAGAACCAGTGGTAAGTCGAGCTACTTTAATTGATGTTCTTGCAACTGCTGCAGATACTACATCCCATGTTGTTGTGGTAGTTTCTCGCTTCTCTACAATGTAATTGCTAATATGGCACCCACCATCATATTCAGGAGGTTTCCAAGACAGAGTTACACTATCAGCACTAACTTCATCAATATGAACATCAAGTGGTGGTCCTGGTCTGTCAAGGACAACTACAGTTAAAGAAGCTGTTGATGATCCAGCAGTATTTGAAAGATGTAATTCGTAATGTCCCAAATCTTCATTTGAAGCTTCCTTAATGAATAGTGAAGTTGAAGTCTTTGATGTCTGAACATTTACCCTGGTTGTCTCTTTTAAGGGATTCCCATCCTTCTTCCAGCTAATGGATGGAAGAGGTCGCCCTCTGAATGGCACTTCAATCTTAAGATCATCTCCAGCTTTCACAGTGAATGTGTTGAAAAGGAGCTCGGCAGATGGCTGGATTTCAATATCTTTTGCAACAACTGGGACACCAAGTTCTCTTGGATCACTTTTTCCTTTTTCGTTAATAGCAATCACTCTGAAACTATACTCTTCTCCCATGCTTAAGCCTGTTATTGTTGCTTCTAATGTTTTCACTTGGGTACATGCACTCCATTTTATACTTCCTTTGGTTTGCATTTCTACTATATAACCAGTAATTTTACTGCCACCATCACTCTCTGGCTTTTCCCATTTAATTGAAGCAGAGTTGCGAGTCACATCAACAAGAATGACCTTTGCAGGTGGAGAAGGTGGTTCAGAAACCTTAATTGGGTCAGGTGTTTCTGCTGGTAAGCCAACCCCATATTCATTTACAGCTAGAACACGGAAGTAGTAACTACATCCTTCTTGCAGTTGAGTAATTTTGAAGGAATTCTTAGTGCAGTTGCTTGTAACCGTGGCATATGCTTTTCTTGTGGATTCTCGCTTTTCAACTACATAGTTGGTAATTTTAGCTCCACCATCAATAAGTGGTGGTTCCCAGGCTAGTGTTACAAAATCTTTTTTCACTTCTCTGATTGTCAGATTTATGGGTGCACTGGGCGTATCAAGCACTCTGACATTAACAAAAGCTGATTTTTTGCCACTGTTGTTCTCTAAAGTTAGATTATATCTACCACTATCAAATCTATTCACATTGTCAATTACCAGCATTGTATAGGAACTGGTGACTTCAATCTGAGCTCGATCACTAATTGTTCCTTCTGCTTTCTCCCATTTAACTTCAGGTTCTGGTCTTCCTTTGATGGTGACAAACAGACGTAACGTACCACTAGCACGTACAGTAACTACTTTTCTGAGATCTGCATCAAGTTCAATTTCAGGAGGTTCAATCTTGTCTGCTGCTATAACTGTACCAGGTATAGTAGCAGGTTCTCCTACTCCTTCTGAGTTAATGGCACAGATGCGGAAGTTGTACTCCTGGTTCTCTTTAAGTTTTGTTACAGTGAACTGTTTTGCTTGTAATCCTGTTGGTGGGGTGCAGGTAGTCCATTCATCAGCAGCTGCTTCTTTTGCTTCTACTATATATCCCTTAACTGGAGCACCACCATCATAAATGGGCTTACTCCAGGCAAGGGAAACTGATGACCTGGAAGTATCTGTAACCTTTGGATTGCTTGGTGGACCTGGTGGATATAAAACATCACAAGCACGATAGAAAATGGATGGCTCACTGGGTTCCCCTATACCTGCAGCATTTTCAGCAGAAACCCTGAATTCATAGAAATGCCCATCACTAAGACCTGTTACTCTGAATCGCAAGTCTGTCAGCCTTTTCTTGTTACATTTTGTCCACCGGACACCATCTTTGTCTCGTTTTTCAAGTATGTAACCTTCGATTTCAGCACCCCCGTTGTCTTCTGGACGACCCCATGTTACAACCATAGAATCTTTTGTGATTGCTGAAACTTCAGGTGTTGAAGGAGGACCAGGGGGTTTGTACGGATTACGAGCCACAACTGGCTCAGACTCCAAGGGTTCTCCAGTTCCATATTTGTTCACTGCCATTACACGGAAAATGTACTCATTGCCAGCAAGGAGTCTGGTTACTTTGTGGTTAAGAGCCTGCACATCTGTAGCTACTTGTGTCCATGAAAGCCTGCTTGTCTCTCTCTTCTCAATGATATAATGTGAGATACTAGAACCACCATCATGTAAAGGTGGAGACCATGCCAAGTAGCATTTTTCTGCTGTGACACCGGTAACCTTCAAAGGTCCTTCTGGAGGTCCTGGCCTGTCAAGAACTTTTACAGTGATAGGTATAGATTTTGTGCCACCCACATTCCTGAGGTTAAGAGTATAGTGACCTCCATCTACTCTTACACAGTCCTTGACAGTAAGAGTTGTTTTTTGAATGGTAGATTTAATTTCCATTCTTGCAGTTGCTTCTTCAAGATCTTTACCATCTTTTGACCATGCAATGTCAGGAATAGGTTTGCCGTGGATATCAGCTTCAAGAGCAAAGGTTTCTCCAGCATGAACAACAATTACATCTTTGTATTTAGGATCCAGTGAAGCCCATGGGGCTTCAATTTCATCTCTGGCAGTAATGGGCCCTGTACTTTCAGATGGTTCACTCAAGCAACCTGCTGCATTTCTTGCAATGACTCTAAATTCATATCGTTGGTCTTCAACAAGACCACTTACTGTAAATTCTGTTTCTAACACATTTGTAAAGCTGGCTTTCATCCACCGACCATCTGGTAGTTCTTTCTTTTCTACAATATATCCAGTTATTTTGCTTCCACCATCATATTCTGGTTTCTTCCACTTCAGTGTGATATTATTTCTTGTAACGACAATGGCCTCGGGGCGGCCAGGTGGGTCACATGGATCTCGGGCAACAAACAATTCTGACACTTTGCTGACTTTGCCAATGCCAACGATGTTTTCAGCAGAAACTCTGAACTCATATTCAAGACCTTCTTCAAGGCCATCTGTTTTATATTTGGTGTCTGCAATGAGTGACTTGTTCTGTTTCATCCAAAGAATGCTGTTCTTATCTTTACGTTCGAGATGGTAGCCAAGAACTTTGCTTCCTCCATCATTAACTGGTTCATTCCATTGTACAATCATATGGTCCTTGGAAGCTGCTGTTACGAATGGTGTTCCAGGTGGCCCAGGCACCTTGTAGGGGTATTGCACAACAACTGGCTTAGAGTCCAAAGGAGAGCTCTTTCCATATCTATTTTCAGCAGAAATCCTGAACTGGTATTCAGAACCTGTTTTAAGCTTTGTTGATTTGATAGTTGTTCTTGCAACAGTTGCTGACACAATACTCCACGTGGTAGTGCTTGTGTCACGCTTTTCCACTATATAGTTGCTTATCTGACAGCCACCAGTATAATCAGGTGGATCCCATGATAAAACAACAAAGTCTGCACTAACTTCATCAAAGCGCACAGGTCCTCGTGGTGGGCCAGGCTTCTCCAATACAATGATGCTCAGGTGCTCTGTTGCTGTACCTGCTGTGTTTGATGCTGTTACTGTATATTTACCGAAGTCCTCTTTGTTGCTTTCCTTAATATGTAAGATAGTTGATGTTGATGTATCCTGAATATTTAATCTGGTTGTCTGTTTCAGTGGCTGCTCATCTTTTGTCCAAGTAATAGTAGGTTTGGGTCTACCTATAAATGGTACTTCTACCTTTAGATCTTCTCCAGCCTGTACGCTATATGTATTAAACATCAGCTTGAAACTTGGCGCAATTGTCAAGTCTTCAGCTATCACAGGAACTCCAAGTGCTCGGGGATCACTTTTGCCTTTTTCGTTGTAGGCAATCACATGGAATTGATATTCCTGTCCTGGACTCAGACCAGACACAACTGCGGTGCATGTTTTGGTCTCACTAACAACACTCCATTTTTCTGTTCCTTTAGGCAGCATTTCAACAATGTATCCCAAAATTCTGCTACCTCCATCATGTTCAGGTTTTTCCCATGTGAGTGATGCACTTCTCTGAGTCACATCAGTGAGAGTTACTTTTCCAGGAGGCAGAGGTGGCTCTGAGGCTTTCACAGCATCTGTGGTTTCAGCTGGAACGCCAATTCCAAATTCATTTTCAGCCATGACTCTGAAGTAATAGATTGCTCCTTCTGTAAGATTTTCAACTCTAAAGCTTGTCTTGCCACACTTAGCACTGACATTTGCAAATGCCTTCCTGGTTGACTCACGCTTGTCTATTACATAGTTCTTCACCTTTGCACCACCATCGATAATGGGTGGTTCCCAAGATAATACAGCAGAATCCTTCTTTATATCCTTTACTACTAAGTTTTGTGGTGGCCCTGGTGTGTCTAAGACTTTTACGGTAACAAATGCAGATTTAGAACCACTGCTGTTCTCCAACATAAGAATATACTTTCCAGCATCATTTCTATCACAGTTGTCAATTGAGAGTTGTGTGTAGTTTATGCCTTTATCAATTTGAACTTTATCCGTGAATTCACCTTCTTCTCGAGACCACGTGATATCAGGTGTTGGTCGTCCCCTGAATGGTATATGAATCCTTGCAGACCCACCAGCTCTAACCACTATCCCTTTCCTTAGTTCTGAATCAATATCAAGTTCTGGAGCTTCAAGTTTGTCTTCTGGTTTAATAGTACCAGGAACTGATGCAGCCTCTCCTACACCGACCTTGTTGAGAGCACACACTCGTAGTTTATATTCCTGATGTTCAACAAGCTTTGTGATTTCAAATCGAGTAGCACGTACACCTGTCTGTGGAGTAACAAGTGACCATTCATCTTCATCTGCTTTACAGATTTCTACAAGGTATCCTTGGATTTCACAACCACCATCATAAATAGGTTTACTCCAACCAAGTGTAACTGAACTTTTGGTGGTATCTACGACATGGGCATTTGTAGGTGGACCAGGCTTGAATATGGGGTCACAAGCTTTAAAGTAAGGGGAAACTTGGCTTGGCTCACCCACTCCAGCAGCATTTTCAGCAGAAACTCTGAATTCATACTCATGATCCTCTGCTAATCCTGTAACTCTTAATCGCAAATCTGTAATTCGTCGTTTATTGCATTTTATCCATCTGATGCCTGCTCGATCTCTCTTTTCCACAATGTAACCTATGATTTCACTACCTCCATCACTATCTGGTCGGTTCCAGCAGACAGTCATAGAATCCTTTGTGATATTGGTAATTTCCAAGGCCTTTGGTGGACCAGGAACTACAAATGGATTTTTCATCATCACCGGCACAGATTCTAATGGCTCACCAACCCCATACTTGTTAACTGCCATAATACGGAAAATATATTCATTTCCTTCCAAGAGTTTTGTTACTTTGAGCATTGTAGGTAAAACCTCTGAAGCAACAACAGTCCATGCTAGGCGACTAGTTTCTCTTTTCTCTACAATGTAATGAGAAATATCACTGCCACCATCATGAAGAGGAGGAGCCCATGCCAATGAACATTTTTCAGCTGTAACTCCTGTCACTTGGACAGGCCCCTCAGGAGGGCCTGGCCTGTCCAGGACTTTTACATTTACTGGTACTGTCTTTGTTCCTGCAACATTAGAAGCTTCTAAAATATACTGTCCACCATCAACTCTAATAGCATCTTTTACAATTATTAATGCACTGAAATCTGTGTTCTTTATTTCATATCTAGCAGTTTCCTCAAGCTCTTTATCTCCTTTGTACCACTTAATAGCTGGTAGTGGCTTTCCGTGAACATCAGCCTCAAGTCTGAATGTATCACCAGCATTTACAACAATTGTGTCTTTATATTTTGGATCCATTGAAATTCGTGGAAGTTCAACTTCATCCCTTGCTGTTATTGGCCCTGTACTGTCAGAAGGTTTACTTACTGCACCTACAGCATTCTTTGCAATTACTCTAAATTCATACCTTTGGTCTTCAGTAAGCCCTGTTACAGTGAATTGAGTTTCAATGACATTTGTGAAGCTAGCTTTCATCCAGCGACCATCAGGTAAGTCACGTTTCTCTACAATATAACCTGTAATTTTACTTCCACCATCGTATTCTGGTTTGGTCCACTGTAGAGTAATAGAACTTCTCTTTATTATTATAGCTTCTGGGCGACCTGGAGGATCACATGGGTCACGAGCTACATAGCACTCAGAAACTTTACTTGTTTTGCCTATACCAACAATATTTTCTGCAGAAACTCTAAATTCATATTCAATTCCTTCTTCAAGGTTAGTTGTCTTGAAACTTGTATCCTGAATAATAGTCTTGTTCACTTTAGTCCACAAAATGCTGTTTTTCTCCTTTCTCTCAAGATGGTAGCCCAACACCCTACTGCCACCATCATTTATCGGTTCATGCCATTGTACGACCATGGAGTCTTTTGTAACCATTGTCACAAATGGTGTGCCAGGAGGTCCTGGTTCTTTGTAGGGGTACTGTGCTACAACCATTGCAGATTCCAATGCAAAGCTTTGCCCATACCTGTTCTCAGCAAATATTCTGAACTGATATTCTGAACCAGTTTTTAGTTTAGTCACCTTCAGTGTAGTTCTTGCAACAGTAGCTGAAACTGTTTCCCAAACAGTGGTTGTGGTATCTCTCTTATGAACAACATAGTTGGTGATTTGGCAACCGCCTGTGTACACTGGAGGATTCCATGACAGAGTAATACTTTCTGCACTTATTTCATCAAACTTCACGGGTCCTACTGGAGGGTCAGGTTTGTCTAGAGTTATAATTTCAACAGAGGCAGACTTCTGCCCAACAACATTAGCCACAGTGATTTCATAAGTGCCACTGTCCTCTTTGCTAGTTTCTTTAATATTAAGTATAGTGAGATCAGTTAAATCACTAACATTGACTCTTGTTGTCTGCCTTAATTTCTGGCCATCTTTTAGCCACGTAACAGTTGGTTTAGGTCGACCTGCAACTGGTACTTCTACTTTCAGATCTTGTCCCACTTGAATACTATAACTGTGAAAAGCAGGTCTTACATCAGGTTCAATCACCAGATCTTTGGCAACTATTGGAACAGCAAGGGCTCTAGGATCACTCTTACCCTTTTCGTTTACAGCCATTACTCTAAAAAGATATTCTTCCCCTTGAGTTAGGTTAGTAATAACTGCTTCAAGTGTTTTCACACGAGCACACTCCGACCACTTCTCACTACCCTTTGCCTGCATTTCAACAATATATTGTATGATTTTGCTGCCACCATCATGTTCAGGTTTTGCCCAGCTTAGTGAAACACTGTTTCTTGTGACATCATCCACTGTTATTTTCCCAGGAGGCTGTGGAACTTCAGCAACTTTAACTGGGTCACTGGTTTCTGCAGGGAGGCCAATTCCATATTCATTCTCAGCAGAGATTCTAAAGAAGTAATAGCAGCCCTCCTGAAGTTGATCTACTTTCCATGAAGTCTTGTGGCAGTTTGTTACAACAGCTGCATATGCCTTTCTTGTCGCTTCACGCTTTTCAATAATGTAATTCTTTATTTTTGCTCCACCATCCAAGAGAGGAGGCTCCCATGAAAGTGAGACAGAGTCTTTAGTGATCTCTCTAATTTTTAAATTAACAGGTGCACTTGGGGTATCCAGTACTCTTACACTGACAAAGGCAGACTTTGTTCCACTGCTGTTTTCTAAAGTCAGAGTATATTTTCCAGTATCAAATCTGTTAACATTGTCTAGAACAAGGGAAGTAAAGCTGCTAGTGGTGTCTATAATAGCTGCTTCTCTGATCTCACCATCCATTTTACCCCATTTTACTTCAGGTGTTGGACGACCTCTGATGGGAACAAACAGTCTTAAGGAACCTCCTGCACGCACATTTACAATCTTCCTTAATTCCATGTCAAGGTCAAGGTCTGGTGCCTCCATCTTTTCTTCCACAATAACAGAACCAGGAACATCTGCATGCTCTCCAACTCCTACTTTATTAACCGCACAGATGCGGAATTTGTATTCATGTTTTTCCACTAGTTTTTCTACTTCCATATGGGTATTCTTAATTCCAGTTGGAGGGGTACAAATTGCCCATTCACCATCATTTACATCACATTTTTCCACAATGTATCCCTGAATTTCAGAGCCACCATCATAGATAGGTTTGCCCCATGAAAGGAAAACTGATGATCTTGTAACATCCGTGACTTTAGGATTATTGGGTGGTCCTGGCTTGTAAATAGGATCACATGCCTTATAGTAAATGGAAGGCAGGCTTGGTTCACTAAGACCAGCAGCATTTTCAGCTGAAACTCTGTATTCATAATCATGATTTTCTATCAGTCCAGTCACTCTATATCGCAGTTCACTTATCAGGCGTTTGTTACATCTTGTCCAGCGAATACCTTCCTTATCTCGTTTTTCAAGGATGTAGCCCAGGATTTCACTACCTCCATCTGAAGCTGGCCTTTCCCATACAACTATCATAGAATCCTTGGTAATGGCGGTGACTTCTGGTGCCTTTGGTGGAAGTGGCACTACAAATGGGTTCTTTGCAAGTACTGGTTCAGACTCAAGAGGTTCACCAACACCATATTTATTTACTGCCATGATGCGGAAAACATACTCATTTCCTTCTAAAAGTTTAGTAACTTTGCAGTTAAGGGTCTGCACATTTGAATCAACAACAGTCCAAACCAGTCGACTGGTTTCCCTTTTTTCCACAACATAGTGTGAAATATCACTACCACCATCTTGTAGTGGAGGTTTCCATGACAACATGCATTTTTCAGCAGTAACACCTGTAATCTCAACAGGTCCTTCTGGTGGTCCAGGTCTGTCAAGAACTTTGACATTAACAGGAACTTTCTTTTCACCTGCAACATTCTTTGCCAACAGTATATACTGACCACTGTCAACTCTAATGGCTTCCTTCACACTAAGACTTGTTGCAAAATCGGTACTTTTAATTTCCATACGAGCAGTATTTGTCAGTTCACGATCACCTTTTAGCCACTGAATGGAAGGTATTGGTTTCCCATGTACATCGGCTTCAAGCTTGAATGACTCACCAGCATGTACTACAATTGTGTCTTTGTATTTTGGATCCATACTTATATGAGGTGGTTCTACTTCATCTCTGGCTGTAATGGCACCTGAACTCTCAGATGGTTCACTGAAAACACCTGCAGCATTTCGTGCTATAACACGGAACTCATACCTCTGGTTTTCAACCAGACCAGTTACTTCAAAGTGGGTATCAATGACATTTGTAAAACTTGCTTTCATCCAGCGACCATCAGGTAGCTCCTTCTTTTCAACAACATAGCCTGTGATCTTACTTCCACCATCATATACAGGTTTCTTCCACTGAAGTGTTACTGAGCTTCTTGTGACAATTATAGGTTCTGGACGACCTGGAGGGTCACATGGGTCGTGTGCGGTATAGCATTCAGATGTTCTACTTGCTTTTCCAATGCCCACTATGTTTTCTGCATAAACTCTGAATTCATATTCCAGACCTTCCTCAAGGCCAGTTGTCTTAAATTTGGTATCTGGAATAGGCGTTTTATTTAGTTTAGCCCACAAAATGCTATTTCTTTCTTTGCGCTCCAAGTGATAACCAATGATCTTGCTACCACCGTCATTGACTGGTTCATTCCATTGTACCACCATACTGTCTTTTGAGACACTTGTTACAAAAGGTGTTCCAGGTGGACCAGGAACTTTAAATGGGTATTGGGCTACAATCGGCTCTGAAGTAAGATATGTACTCTTCCCATATCTGTTCTCAGCTGTGATTCTGAACTGGTATTCACAGCCAGTCTTTAACCGACATGCTTTTATGGTTGTTCTTGCAACAGTAGCTGACACAATCTGCCAAGTGGTGGTGGATGTGTCCCTTTTTTCGACAATATAATTATTGATAGAACTACCACCATCATACTTGGGTGGCTCCCAGGAAATGGTAATACTATCTGCTGTTACTTCATCTACTTTGACTGGGCCGGTTGGAGGTCCTGGTTTGTCAAGGACAACAATATTTAGGGTCTCAGTTGCTTCACCTGCAGAGTTTGTAAGTTTAACTAAATATGCTCCCACATCTTCTCTGCATGCTTCTTTTATTGTTAACACTGTGATATTTTCTGAACTTTCAGCATTTACTCTGGTAGTCTGCTTCAATGCCACATTATCTTTATGCCAAAACACTGCTGGTTTGGGCCGACCAACAAAAGGAACATCAACCTTTAAGTCCTCTCCTGCTAGAACACTGAAAGTGGTAAACAGTAGTTTGAAAGCTGGTGGAATCACAAGATCTTTTGCAACAACAGGTATACCCAGCTGGCGAGGATCACTGATACCTTTTTCATTCTGAGCTGAAACACGGAAGGTGTATTCTTCACCTTGGATCAATCCTGTGATAGTGGCTTCAGTAACTTTTACTGTAGCACAAGTTGACCACTTTTCACTGCCTTTGCTTTGCATTTCTACAATGTAGCCCAGAATTCTGCTACCGCCATCATGTTCAGGTTTTTCCCAAGATAAGGACACGCTATTTCTTGTCACATCCAACAAGGTTATCTTCCCTGGTGGAAGTGGTCTTTCTGAGACTTTTACTGATTCTGAAGTTTCAACTGGAAGGCCTATTCCATACTCATTTTCAGCTAGGACTCTGAAGTAGTAGTTGCAGCCTTCTTGTAATGAATCGACTTTCCAGCTGGTCTTGTGGCAATTGGCATTAACAGTTGAATAAGCTTTTCTTGTTGATTCACGCTTTTCAACAATATAATTTTTTATTTTAGAGCCACCATCTATGAGAGGAGGCTCCCATGTGAGTGTAACAGATGATTTTGTAACTTCTTTTATTTTCAAATCTTGAGGTGCCCCTGGGGTATCAAGAACTCTGACATTCACAAATGCTGACTTACTACCTGAGCTGTTTTCGATTGTCAGCATGTATTTCCCACTATCAAATCTATTTACATTTTCAACAATAAGCAGAGTATAAGAGCTTGTTGATTCAATGCTTGCTCTATCCAAAGATTCACCCTGTTCTCTTGTCCATTTTACTTCAGGTGCTGGTCTTCCTTTAATTGGGACAAAGAGTCTTAGAGTACAGCAGGCTCTAATAGTTACAACTTTACGTAGTTCTGCATCAAGTTCAATCTCTGGAGGTAGCAGTCTTTCTTCAGCTTTTGGAGTCCCAGGAACAAGAGCAGGTTCTCCAAGACCTTCAGAGTTCATAGCATATATCCGGATCTTATACTCTTGGTTTTCCTTTAGGTCAGTGATGGTAAAAGAAGTGGCCTTTAGACCTACTGGTGGAGTTACAATCTTCCACTCATCTTCCTCAGGCAGTGCAATCTCAACCATGTAACCCGTGATCTCTGAACCACCATCATATATTGGCTTGTTCCATGCTATTGTAATAGAGGACCTGCTGCTATCCAGAACACGAGGATTACCTGGGGGACCAGGCTTAAACACAGTGTCACAAGCTTTGTAGAATGGACTGGTTGGGCTTGGCTCACTGACTCCAGCAGCATTTTCAGCCATGACTCTGTATTCATATTCATGGCCTTCTGTTAGTCCCGACACCTTATAACGTAAGTCAGTAACAACCCGTTTGTTACATTTTACCCACCGAAGACCAGCTCTGTCACGACGTTCCACAATGTAGTTAGTTATTGGGCTCCCGCCATCAGAATCAGGATGGCCCCAACAGACAACCATAGAATCTTTTGTAATTGCTGTTACTTCAGGTGTTTTAGGTGGATCAGGTGGCACATATGGATTTACAGCAAGAATGGGCTCTGATTCCAGAGGCTCGCCAACTCCATATTTGTTAACAGCCATAACACGGAACACATATTCATTGCCCTTCAACAGCTTAGTAACCTTCAGTTTAGTTAATGGAACTTCTGTGGCTACAGCTGTCCATGCCAATCTACTGGTTTCACGTTTTTCAACCACATAATGGTCAATCTTTGCACCTCCATCATCCAGTGGAGGTAACCATGACAGCACACATTTTTCTGCAGTGACTTCAGACGCAGCCAAAGGCCCTTCTGGGGGACCGGGTCTATCAAGAACCTTAACATTGAAGATATGTTTGGCAAAGCCACCAGGATTTGTTGCAGTAAGTGTATAGGCACCACCATCTCTTCTTGAAGAATCTTTATTGATAAGAACAGTAGAGAAATCTGCTATTTTTATTTCTAATTTTGCTGTGTCTTCAAGCTCTTTTTCTCCTTTTGTCCATGTCATTGACGGTGGAGGGCGACCTGAAACATCAGCCTCAAGTCGGAAAACTTCACCTGCTTTCAGCACTAAGGTGTCTTTGTATTTAGCATCCACCTTTATCTTTGGTGCTTCAATGTCATCTCTACAAGTTATTGCATCTGATGGCTCAGAGGGCTGACTGACAGCCCCACCAGCATTCCTAGCAATCACACGGAATTCATAGGCAGCATCTTCTGTCAGACCACTTACAGTGAATTCAGTCTCTAGTATATTGCTGAAATTAGCCTTCAGCCAACGGCCATTAGGAAGGTCTCGTTTTTCAACAGTGTAGCCAGTTATCTTAAAACCACCATTATATTCTGGTTTAGTCCACTTCAACGTCACTGCATGTCTGGTAATGTTCAGAGGTATTGGCTTACCAGGTGGATCTATTGGGTCTAGAGCAAATACAGGCTCAGATGGCTTGCTTGGCTTACTCTTGCCAGCCAGATTTTCTGCTATAACACGGAATTCATATGCAATGCCATCAGTAAGTCCAGTTGATTTAAAGATATTGCCCGATACCAGCATTTTACTTACAGTCTGCCAAAGAATGCTATTTCGTTCTTTTCTTTCAACATGATATCCCAGAATGGGGCTTCCGCCATCAGTAACTGGCTCATTCCAGCTAATGGTCATGGTTTCTTTGGTGACTGCAGTCACCTGAGGAGTACCAGGAGGCCCAGGTACCTTAAATGGATAGTTTGCAACAACAGATTCTGAAGTAATGGCTGGACCAATTCCATACCTATTTTGAGCTTTAACTCGGAACTGATACTCTACTCCAGTAGTAAGACGAGTAGCTTTAAATATAGTACGTATCACTGTGGTTGCCAATTCAGTCCATGTGGTACTGTCAGTTTGACGCATCTCCACAACATAATTACTTATTGGTACACCTCCATCATTCAAAGGAGGCTGCCATGAAAATGTAACAAAGTCAGATGAAATTTCATCAAACTTGATTGGTCCAGTAGGAGGTCCAGGTATGTCATGAACTTGAACTGTAATAACTTCACTAACTTCTCCAACAATATTTTTAGCTGACAGTGGATATTGACCACTATCACTTCGTGTACATTCATTAATGGTTAGTATGGTTGCAGTTGCAGTATTTTCATAATTTACTCTTTGTGTTTGCTTAAGCATCTGGTCTTCTTTCTTCCAAGTCACAGTTGGCCTTGGACGACCAAGCACAGGGATTTCAATCTTGATATTGTCACCAGCTTTGGCAATGACTGTTTTCTGGTAGATACCACGGAGGTCAAACTCTGGAAGCATCATTTGCTCCTTGATAATAACTGGTCTGCTTTCTCTTGGGGCACTTCTTCCAGCACTGTTAACTGCCATAACCTGGAAAGTATACTCTTCATTTTCAGTTAGATTCTTCACTATACAGTCCAGTGTTTTTACAGTTGTGATGTGTGCCCATTGGTTGGTTCCTTTTCTTTGTGCTTCAATTACATACCCGGTGATCTTACTACCACCATCATGTTCTGGTTTTGGCCAAGCCAGGCTAACTGAGTTTCGTGTCACATCCATAATATTAAGGCTCTCAGGTGGGGATGGTGCCTCAGAAGCTCTTACTGGTTCTGCAGTTTCAGCTGGTTCACCAATACCAAACTCATTTTCAGCCAGCACTCTGAAATAGTATTCACACCCCTCCACCAAATTAGGAATCCTGAAAGAACACTTCTGGCAGTTGGTTGTGACTGTTGAATATGCTTTCCGAGTTGATTCACGTTTCTCAACAATATAGTTGGTTATACGTGAACCGCCATCTATCAGAGGCATATCCCATTGGAGGGTGATGCTGTCCTTCGTTATTTCTCTAGGCTTAAGGTTTATTGGTGGACCTGGTGTATCCAAGACTTTTACATTTACAAAGCCAGTCTTCTTACCAGCAGCATTTTCAAGAGTCATTACATATTTTCCTGCATCGTATCTGGTGCACTCTGTGACAATCAAGAGTGTAAAAGAGTCTGTATTTTCAATACTGGCACGTCCTTTGAGTGAAACATCATCTTTTGTCCACGTAACTTCTGGAGTTGGACGTCCTTTAATTGGCACAAAAATCCGAATAGTTAACCCAGCTCTAACAACAAGTGTTCTTCTTAGCTCAGCATCTAATTCAAAGTCAGGAATCTCTTCCCGGTCTTTAATTTCCACACTTGGAATTACTGCTGGTTCACCAACACCTACAGCATTCATGGCAGAGATTCTGAAATTGTATTTGGCTCCTGGCTGCAGATGAGCAACAACAAACTGAGTGATTCTTAAAGCAGTCCCTGTTGTATCTTTTACCCATTCTTCTTCTCCTTCCTTTTGATGCTCCACTATATAGCCAATGATGTCAAGACCACCATCATAATGAGGCTTGCCCCAGGCTAAAGATGCACTTGTCTTTGTAGTGTCAGTCACTCTTGGATTTGCAGGTGGACCTGGTGGGTCTGAAAAGTGAGCAAAAGATAAAATACCATATTATACGACATCATTACATTACAGAGGAAGTCACTCTTACACTGTCTGAACTTATCCCCCACCTACCACACTATTGAAAAACAAAAGGCATGATACTAACATGCAACATCCTTGCATATGACTGAGTTTGAAGCATCGCTTGGTGGTCCAACTCCTGCTCTATTTTCTGCACTGACACGAAATTCATATTCATTTCCTTCCAGGAGACCAGTTACTTTGCACCTAAGATCTGAAACTGGTTTCTTTGTTGCTCTGACCCATCTTAAACCTTTCTTCTCTCTCCTCTCCACATAGTAACCTGTGATTTCACTTCCACCATCATCTACTGGCCTTTTCCAGGTAACTGTCACAGTATTTTTAGTCACATTTGTTACTTCTGGTTTTCCAGGAGGACCTGGGGGACCTGGTAAGAAAGAAAAAAGTACAAAGTTTAAACAAAAATCAAGTCTTCAGAGATTAATAAAAGCACACTTGAACCTTTTAACTTGTTCTACTTACCGAATCTGTCCACCATTTTAACTGGTTCTGATTGTACTGGTTCACCCTTGCCATATTGATTTACTGCTGATACACGGAAAACATACTCATTTCCTTGAATCAGCTTGCTAACAACATGCCTACAACTCTCAATATTTTCAGCAACTAATGTCCAGAGCAGTCGACTAGTCTCTCTCTTTTCAAGAACATATGATTTGATTGGTGAACCACCATCTTCTGCAGGAGGTGACCATGTAAGAGTGGCTTTTTCTGCTGAAACATTGCTGATCTCAATAGGCCCTGGAGGTCCTGGAACATCTAAAACTTTCACATGTACACTCTCCTGCTTAGTGCCAAAAGGATTGGTTGCAGTGATCGTGTATTCTCCAGAATCCTTTCTAGTTGCATATTTGATGTTTAGAGTAGAAGAAGTTGGTGTGGTTTCAATGTGCACAAGCTCTGAAGGTCTAAAATCTTTTCCAGCTTTTGACCATGCTGAAGTTGGAGGTGGTTTGCCATGAATACTAATAGCAGACACTGTAATTGTGTCTCCTGCTTTCACTGTTAAACCTTCCTTCAAAGTAGGATCAATAACAATTGTTGGTGCCTCTGTAAAAAAACAAAACAAAACAAAACAAGTTTGTCATAACAAGAAGAAAGTAAAAAAAAAAAACACGTTTTAATGAGTTAAATAAAATTTATTTCTGATATCTTCCACATACCATACTCATCCTTGCATATTATGGTTCCTGTGGATTCAGATGGAGGACTGATAGCTCCAGCAGTGTTCTTAGCTCTAATTCTGAACTCATACTTGGAGCCTTCAGTAAGGTCAGTTACAGTAAATGCACAGTCTGGAACATTCACATGATTAGCTTTTGTCCAAGTTTTTGAGGGCAAATCACGCTTTTCAACTATATAGCCAGTTAACTTATGTCCACCATCATATTTTGGTTCTGTCCAAATGAGTGTTACTGAGTTCCTAGTTACATTGATAACTTCAGGTTTCCCAGGAGGATCTAAAAGAAAAAACAATAAACCATGGTCAGACAAGAGTGATTTCAACTTTCAGAATTTTTATTTTTGTTCTTCTGATGACTTACCAATAGGATCAAGTGCAACAACTGGTTCAGATGGCAGACTTGGTTTACCTACTCCAGCCATATTGATTGCCATTACTCTGAATTCGTATTCCAGTCCTTCAGTTAATCCCGTCACTCTGAAATCTTTCATTCTTATTGGAGTTTTATTGGCTCTCTTCCACAGAAGACTATTTCTTTCTTTGACTTCAATGTGATAACCTAAAAGATAAATGATGAGGTGAAAATGAGGAATTTTCTATAAATCTTCATTTAACCTAGCTTTGCAAAATATCATAATGTCTGTACGGCATGCCACATAAGAATTGCGCCGGAACAACATTGAAAACCGGATTAAGAAATGGATATGAACATACATTAAAGATGTATGTAATTGTAAGAATGAGATGCTTGCAAATGCAAATTTCTGATTTTACAGCCTCAAGTGATGTAACATGTAGTTGAGTTTGTTATTTGTTCTTTAGATGTTTTGTCTCTCTGCAAAAATATTGTTTCTTAGTTAGTCTCTTCCTGATTTTTAAGGTAAGCCTTTGAAAGTTTCATCATACAGAAAGAGTAGGAAGGAAAACAGTGAAATCATTAACTCACTCACTCACTCAGTTTAAATAATAAACACCTTATCTTACCCTTTGGCAAAGAGAAAGAAGTATTAAGAACTGTAATATTAACGAGACTTTTGGGGATATACCTGTGATTGGTGAGCCTCCAGTTCTTCTGGGATCAGTCCAAGTTAAAGCTACAGAGTCATGCCGAACATCAACAATGTTGGGAGGTGGAGGAGCATCTGGCACATCTAAACAACATAAAAAAATGCAGAAGCATTAAAAATAAGTATCACCTGTAAAACTTTTTTTTTTTTTTTTTAAATTATAATGTATACTTACCAAATGGATGTTTTGCAATGACAGGGTCAGATTTAAGACCTTCACCTACTCCATATTTATTTTCAGCCCTGATCCTGAATGTATATTCATTTCCTTCGTGAAGTCTTGTAACTCTAAATGTAGTTTTCTGGACTGCAGAGGCACAAGTCACCCACTTATTGTTTACATTATCTCTCTTCTCTAGGACATAGTTAGTGATTTCTGAACCACCGTCATCTTTTGGAGGACCCCACTTTAAGGTTATGGCATCGGCTGTGACTTCTTCAAATTTTACTGGACCTGTTGGTATGCCAGGTTTTCCAACAACTTTCACAGAAATAGTGCCTTCCTTGCTGCCAATGACATTCTTCAGGGTGATTGTGTATTTTCCAGCATCAGCTTTCTGGCAGTCACGTACTACAAGGGTGGTGTTAACTGCTGTAGATTCAAATGCAACTCTTCCACTCTCGGTAAGTGCCTGGTCTTCATCTTTCTTCCAAGTTACAGTTGGGACAGGCTTGCCTTTAATTGGGATTTTAAGACGGAAATTGCTACCCTCTTTAGCTACATAGCACAAATCAGGTAGATCTCTTAAATCAAGATCAGGAGCCACTGTGAAAAATCAAGGCACCAATTATTCAACTATGCATAAACTCTGATAAAATTCAGATGCTCTTTTAAAGGCATCTGATTTGTACACATGTATAACAATGATGTTATGCATGAAATAAATGTGGTTTAGATAAAAGAATTAATTATCTGAAGTTGTTTCTTGTTGTCGACGGAGGGAAGACACAAACGCTCAATATGAGTGTTAGGTATGCTTCAACTTTAATGGATAGCTCAATTGTCTTTTATCGTGTACAGGATAATTAGCTCATACATATTGCAAAAGCCAAGCTCCTTATTGGTAAGCGTCATCTACTGCCCTATCTGTTAGTTCCGCATTCTTCTATCCGCTAGTTCCCCTTTCTAATCTAACTATAACTCCCAGGGCAGTATGCCCTCTACTATCATTGTTTCTAATTGCCTGGGATTTCTCACAAGAGTTCCCAGACAAGCCTTGCGTACGTGCCTTTGCTCTTGTTTCCCTAGACTAGCTGGGTGCGGTAATCCGCCATTTCCTTATCTTGCAGCTGCATGATATCAATGTGATTACGCGCAGCGAGCCAGTCCTCAACAGTTTCTTACCAACATCATCTCTTGCCACAACTGTGATCTCTGTTGGAGTTCCATATCCAGCATCATTTTGGGCTCTTACTCTGAAAGTGTATTCTTGTCCTTCTTTTAGATCTCTCATTGAAAAATGGAGGTTTTTTGCTCGCATGACTTCTTGCCATTTATCTTCACCAGTGAGAACCTCCACAACATATGCAAAAATACGGCTTCCACCATCGCTGACAGGTTTTTTCCATACTAAATTGCAGGACGATTTTGTCACAGCTGAAGCCTTTAGATCCACAACTGGCCCAGGAGTTTCTAGAAGAGGAAGAAAAGCATAGTAAGTGTCCTTTCAAACTAAAAATAAAAATGAAAATAAAAAATAGGAGAAATTGATTCATTTTTCTTACCAGAGGCTTTAACAGCATCACGAGTTTCACAGGGGTCACCGATACCATATTCATTTTCAGCAAAAACCCTGAAGAAGTAGGATTTGCCTTCTTCTAAGTTAGTTATCCTGCAGCTTGTCTTTGGACATTCTGTTGTTACTGTGGACCATGATTTTCTCTCTGCATCACGTTTTTCAATGACATAATTTGTGATTGGACTGCCACCATCTATTAGTGGAGGTTCCCATGTAATGAAGGCAGAATCCTTAGATGCTTCTTTTACAATAAGGTTAACAGGAGGGCCTGGAGTATCTGGAAGAACACAATCCCCCCACCCCAATTTGATTTAGTAAACAAAAATACAAAAAAAAATCAGTTAAAAAGTGAACAAATATATTATACTGGGGAAAACTGACACTTACCAAGTACTTTCACAACAATGGTGTATGCCTTTTTGCCACAACTGTTCTCTAGACTGAGAATGTATTTTCCAGCATCATATTTGTTTACGTTTTCACAACGTAGGAAGGTATCAAAGTCAGTTGACTTGATGTCTAATCCTTGTCTATCTCTTAGGTTAGCACCCACTTTAGACCACGTAATCTTGGGAGGTGGACGTCCTCTTACTGGCACGTAAAGCCTCATTGTGACTCCAGCACGCAAAACAAGGACTTTCCTTAGTTCTGCATCAAGTTCTCCTTCAGGAGGAACTGTGTTTAACAAAAAAGATGTGATTAAAACTTTATCTTTAAGACTATCACTAAAGAGTCTGTGACATGAAGTACCTCTTTACAGGCATTTCACTAGATTAACTAGCTTGTTCTTATGTCATGATGATATCAATGAGTTAATGTCCTGACTCCCATTTCAAGCTCATTTGTAAACCTGCTTTTTTTTTTTTTCCCCCAGTGATTTCACTTGCTTTTCTTCTGTCTTTTCCACCATTTACATTGCTTATCATATGAAAAGGACTCCCTTTTCCTCTGTAATTCAAAGGAGTTTCAAAGACTGCACTGCTTTTCTTGAACTGAGGCAATTCTCTGAAGCAATGCTTTTCTACAGATAGCAAAATATATACAGAAGCCAGCATGGCTCTTAAGGAATGTGTGTCATATAATTAAATTGTGTGTCAGTGGATTTTTTTGGATAATAGTCTGGCTTCAAACTATTTAGAAGACACGAAGACTAAAGTTTTCAGAAGAGAAGAGAGGCATGGAAAGTCTGATTTTAGGATCAGATAGAAAAAAACAAAACAGGAGATGGAAGAGCATCTGGGATACAAATTAAAAATGCAGACACTGGGAGGATTCTTCTCAGTTCCTAACTGCCCCATTCTCTTCCAAATTAGCCACTTTTAAACTACATTTATTTGAGAAATGACACATTCCAAATTAATCTTTTTTTTTTTTTTTTTTTTTTTGGTGATCTGTGACAAACCCTTCATTTAGAAGCCATCCCATGAATTAAAACAAAAGTTAATGTCACAATATGTTTTCAGTGAACATACTTAAAATATCTTTGGCAGTGTGTGTATCAGGAACATCACTTGGATCACTGTATCCAATCTTATTGACAGCATAAACGCGGAACTGGTACTCTGTATCTTCTATCAGCCCTGTTACCACAAATCGTGTAGCCTGTAAATTCTTAGGTAGATTGCATCTGACCCAGTTGTCTGTGTCAACTCTTTTTGCTTCCACTAGATAACCAATAATAGGGCTTCCACCATCATATGCTGGTTTGCTCCATGACAGGCTTATTGAATTACGAGTACTATCAACCACCTTCGGGAAGGCAGGTGGGCCAGGAGGATCTGAGAATTAAAAGAGCAGAAAGTTACTCATACCGAATGCTGTACAAAAGTATTTGGAAATACCATAGAAAATGTCTGAGACTTTTAGCTTACATTGAGGATCACGAGCATACACAGCTTTGGATGGTGCACTAGGCTTGCCAGGTCCAGCCTTATTCAATGCTATCACCCGGAATTCATATTCTGTTCCTTCTTGGAGTCCTGTAGCCTTAACAGTTCTTTCAATGACAGGCTTTCTGTTTACCTTTGTCCAGTTAAGGGCTTTAGTTTCACGCTTCTCAAGTATATAACCAGTTATTGGGGATCCACCATCACTAGCTGGTGGCTTCCAGCTAACAGTCATAAAGTCTTTTGTTACATTACTGATAATCGGTGGATCACAAGGTCCAGGTACATCTGTGAAGATTTATTTGAAAGTTATTTTCATATGTGTAAGTGTACATAAAAAAACAGTGACTCATGAAACTATCCTACAAAACACTTACCATATGGATTCTTAGCAACTGCTGGTTCAGTCAAGATAGGGTCTCCAACACCATATTTGTTTTCAGCACATATGCGGAACTGGTACTCATGTCCTTCTATTAGTTTCTCCACTGTGCAGCTTGTAATGGGTACATTGGCACTGACTTGGGCCCAGTTTGGTCTGCTTGTTTCACGTTTGTCAACAATGTAGTTAGTAATTTCTGAACCTCCATCTTCTAAGGGAGGCTCCCAAGAAAGCATTGCACGATCTGCATACATATGTTTGATTTTTACAGAGGCTGGAGGTCCAGGCTTATCTGGAAGAAATAACATCCCATTATTACAGCTACAGTTCTTGCTATATCATTTAACCATAAATGTATTTATTAACAGACAGTGTTTAGCTTACCAAGTACTTTAAGCTTAATGGTTGCTGACTTTGATCCACTTGCATTTTCAGCAGTAATAGTATAGTCTCCTGTCTGCTTCCTGTTAACACTGAACAGTTCAACAGTAGCAAGATTTCTTTTAGTGGTGATCTTAACACCTTCTGAAGGCTTTAAAACTTCTCCTTCTTTCTTCCAGGTGATGCTTGGCATAGGCTTTCCATATACATTTGCCTCCAGACGCACATTAGTTCCAGCTTTTACTGTAAGCTGTGATTGCATAGATAGATCCAGCTCTATTCTGGGAGGAACTGAAGGGAAAAAGCAAAAGAGTAAATCAATATAGTATGAGGTGAACACCTCATTCTTCACAAGAATTCAGTATGGAGAGACTCTCATCAGAGTTCTTAAATGCTTTTGCATTTCTTACCATTTTCTGGACGAATGGTCACTGGGTCAGAAGGTTCTGAAGGTCTGCTAATATTAACTGCTGTCTTAGCAATTGCTCTAAATTGATATTGAGCATTTTCTTCCAAATCAGTAGCAGTGTACTCTTCTAGGGGTATTTGATGTGGAGTTGTATTGCACCGGACCCACTTATCACCAGGTAATTTGCAAGCTTCAACAAAGTAGCCAATAAGCTTGCTACCACCATCATGCTTTGGTCTTGTCCATGCCAGTGACACAGTACTCTTAGTGACATCAATAACTTCAGGTTTTCCAGGGGGATCTAAGGCAAGTAAGATCATGTTATAGTCTGTTTTGCCAAAAGGGTTAACATATTAAAAAGTAGCTTTAATTGTGATGAATCCTGTTTACAGTACAACCACACAGTGCACTCACAGCAAACACAAAGACATAAATGTAAATGCAAACTGAAGATTATAGAGTTGCAGATATACTGAAAATAACCATAAAAACAACAGCCTGCTGCAAATCATTGATACGTTTGACTTACCGACTGGTGCTCTTGCTGTGACAAATTCAGTTGGTTTACTAGGTTTACTTGCTCCAGCTCTGTTCAGCGCATAAATTCTGAAAGTATACTCAAGACCTTCGATGAGCCCTACACAAGGGTACTCCGTGGAGCGAACAGCTGTGTCATTAGCTTTCACCCACAGTAAACTGTTCCTTTCTTTTCGCTCAATGAGATAACCAGTGATTGGACTGCCTCCATCACTATCCGGTCTATCCCAGGCAACAAAAATGCAGTCCTTATTAACCTTGGTAATACGTGCATTCTTTGGTTCACTGGGAACATCTATAAAGAAATACAAAATTGGATATCAATCACATGCCTTCTTATTAGGAGGACTGAAAAGAGAAATGCCACTACTAAAAACTGACGTACCAAATGGGAACCTTGCAATCATCTTGCCAGAATTAAGTGGCTCAGAAATCCCAAAACGATTTTCGGCACGAACTCGAAACATGTACTCTTCTCCAGGAATCAGTTTTCCAATTCTACAGGTTGTCTTTGTGACAGAAGCTAAAGCTGTTACCCAGTCTCCTCGGCTTACATCACATTTTTCAACGATGTAGTTTGTAATGTTACTGCCACCATCTTCAAGAGGTATATGCCACGCAAGAGTGCAAGCATCAGCATCTATTTCAGAAATGTCAAATGGGGGCTGTGGTGGACCTGGCTTATCTACACAAAGAAATACATTAGGAAAAAGGTATAAGGGAAAATGGCAAACATTGGGATACACTAAAAATAGTTTTGTATAAAGCTGGATTTAAAATAATTAAATGAAACATACCCATGACTATCACTCTGATTTTCTGACTATCAGTACCAGAGCTATTTTCTGCAGTAAGAGTGTAAAAATCAGAATCTTTTCTAGTCACATCCTTAATGATAAGAACAGAAGACTTTTCTGCTTTATGGACAGCAAGGCGACTGGATGTAATTACATCTTGATCTCCTTTCAGCCATTTGCAGACTGGCTGAGGCTTCCCATATACATGTGCTTCAATTCTCAGTTTCTTCCCAGCTTTAATGTGAACATGATCAGGCATCAGGATCTTAGGCGGGACTGGAGAAAAATACACAGAGACATATAAATTCAACTTCTGTGACATATTAATTCACTTTTTCTTATGTTTTCATGTGAAAGTTCTTTTCCTTTTCCGTAAGTGGAATCACCAGTAAGAATGACTCGGTAATTTTTAATTTAGGTTCCACTTATGTACGACTAGAGATTCTGCAGTGTGCAATATCCACTCCAGTCTTACTTTCACATTCTCATCCAGATTATAAGAGAATATTTTAAAGTTTGGATCACCTTCCTGCACACATAATTCCCCTGTGTATGTGGAATTTGTCATTGCTAACCGACTGGACATATGGGTTCCTGCTGACTTTCTGCAAGACAGACATGAAGGAAGAGAAAAGAAAGACTGGAATTCTTACTGAATTAAACCCATTTCTGCAGCCTCTTTTTACTACCTTTGAATTATTCTTCAACTAGAGCCCCTTCTCCCACTTCTTCTGCACAAAATTTTCCCAATTTATAGCAAAAGATGCCTGGCTATATGCTTAGTGTACTTTTCTTCCTGCCATTGGCTACGTTTCAGTGTCTTGCTCCTGTACCTATTTCCACGTCATGGATGAAGAAGGCTGTTCTTATCTGTCCCATACTCCTGCATCTTCCTGTGCCTCAGGGTCTCCCCAGTTTGTCCTCGGTACCTTTAGCTTTACATTCCCAACTGACTCTACAATATAAGCAATTTATTTTCTATTGTCTTAAAACAACGCACACTTCTGGGCCCACTTATCTCCCAAACTACTGTTCTGTTTTTTTCTTTCATTTTTAGTTAATTGGATGTATTTATTATTTCTCTCTCTCTCATCTTCTGGTTCAAACTGAAACCACACCCACAAAATTCTTTAACGATTCTCAATTAGTGGTCATGCATCATCCTTTCTGAGCTGTCAAAATATTCAGTACAGTTAACTGTAATCCTTCAGCTGACTTCATAAAGTATTTGACTTTCCGGGTCTCAGTCTAAGAACAAGAATGGTTGTTCATTTCATTATTAAAGAGACTACTGCAACATGGGTAGTATTTAATTACTTACTGAGTTGTTCCTTAATTTCAAATACTCCTTCAGTTTCTCTTGGCAAACTTACTCCTACAGCATTTCGAGCTGCCACTCTAAATTTGTACTTCTTTCCTTCTTTCAGACCAGCTACAACAATGGAGAGATCTTTGACAATTGAATATTCTGTCCAGCGATCTGCTGGTTGGTCATCTTCTTTGTAGCTTACAATGTACCCATCAATTTTAGAGCCTCCATCACGCAGTGGTGGCAGCCAGCCTAAAGTGGCACTGTTCTTTGTAATTTCAGTAACTTCAAGTTTTCTTGGTGGATCAGGTTCACCTTTTGCAGATGGGGAGAAGGAAAGGAAACATTAAACACTGAATTACCAAGAATTTCTGAAATACTGGATACTATCTATGCTAAGTCAACAAGGACAATACAGAAAAGAGGAAAAATTTGAATGATTGCAAAGGTACTATATTCACAGATTGTGTTATTTGAAAGTAACTGACACAAATATTTATGCTTGTTGCTAAGTAGATAGTAGCATTGCCCTGTTTAGAAACAACTGCTTTCATAAATGCAAAATCTTACTTAAATTTGAGAAAATGATAAAATGTGCATAAAGGCATACTTACATAGGGGATCTGTTGCTAAGACTGGTTTTGGTATGTCACTTGGAACACCTGACCCATATTCATTTACTGCTGTTACTCTAAAGAAATATTCATTTCCAGGTACAAGATTAGCAATTTGGAAACTAGTTTTCTTTAGTTCTGCAGTGACTGTTCCCCAGGTCTTCCTGTCAGCCTCACGTTTCTGCAGGATGTAATGAGTCACTGGGCTACCACCATCATTCTCTGGAGGTGCCCATGAAAGATGGCATGACATCTTGGTGACATCTGAAGCCTTGAAGTCTGACACAGGTCCAGGAGTATCTATAAAGGAATTTCAATTTATGTTAGTCTTTCCTTCTTTAATAAATTAAAATTAAAGGGGGTTAATAGGCTCTTAGACAGGGGGAGGTAGCATTAGTTGATACATTTGTATTCAAAAATTATAGCATTGGGGGAATAAAGATTTTTGTGTAGAACATACAATATAATTAAAACAATGTAAAAAGTTAAAATGATGTCTACATGTAGTTCTCTCAGTTACTCACCCAGAACTCTGACGTTCACAAACACAGCCTTTTCCCCAGCTGCATTAACAAGTGTCAATGAATATTTGCCTGAGTCATCACGTGTTGAATTAGGGATGACACAGAAGGCCATAGTGTCAACTAGATCAACTTGTCCTTTTCTGATAACATTATCAACACCCATTCTCCGCCAGGTGACTTTTGGTGCTGGGCGACCCCTAATAATAGCAAAAAGTCTAATAGGGCAACCTGCCCTGACTGTGACCAACTTTCTCATGCTTGCATCCAATTCAATCTCAGGAGGTTCTGAAAGACAAATTCACAGAAATAAAATGCAAAGTTTAGTACATGAAAAAAGGAAAAAAAGAGCAAATAAAGTTTATGTGCAAGTACACATGAAGAAGATGGGAAAAATCACCAAGTATTTCTTTGGGAGACACAGCTTCTTTCAGTTCAGCTGGCCGGCCAAGGCCAACCTGGTTTTGGGCAGAAACTCTGAACTCATATAATTGGTTCTCATCCAGGCTAGTGGCTGTGAATTCTGTATGAATAACTTGGGCAGCAACATTGCATCGTTTCCATCCTGCTTCAGGATCAGCACCTTCCACTTTTGGTCTAATTTCCACAACATATCCAATAATTGGAGCACCACCATCATACACTGGTTTTCCCCAGCCAAGGGTTATGGAACTCTTTGTGCTATCAACCACCCTCAAGTTTGTGGGAGGACCAGGCGGTTCTGAAAGACAATAGAAGTTACAGATAAGAATATAGTTATGCAATTTAACAATCTGTTCACATTAAAAACAAACAAACAAACAACAGTAGTATACAGTAGTACGATACCTATTGGGTCTTTTGCTACTACTGGTCTTGATGGTAAGCTTGGTTCTCCAAGTCCAACCTCATTTTCAGCACTGACGCGGAACTGATATTCATGACCAGGGATGAGATTAGTAACCTTCTTTCGTCTCTCAGGGATTGCAGTCTTAGTAACAGGAACCCATCTTAATGATCGTTTCTCTTTCTTCTCTAAAATGTATCCTGTAATTGACTTGCCACCATCATATTCTGGTGGATTCCAAACTACAGTCATCTCTTCTTTACTAACTCTTGTGACCTCCGGAGGGTCAGGGCGTCCAGGTCTATCGTATTTAGTTTTTGCAATAATTGGATGTGTTTCTGTTGGCGGACCAGTGCCCATCTTATTCTCTGCACGAACTCTGAATATATATTCATTACCTTCAATGAGACGTGTCACATTTGCATAGTTTGTTAGGACAGAGGAAGAGTATGTAGACCAAACCATACGCTTGCTTTCACATTTTTCTAGGATGTAGTTTTGTATTTCACAACCGCCATCGTCCTCTGGAGGTTCCCAGGTAACAGTACATCTATCACTCGAAATGTCAGTGACTTTCAAGTTTCTTACAGGACCTGGTTTATCCAAAACAATAACAGTAGCATATGCCACAAAGCTACCAGCTGTGTTAGTCGCAGTAATCACATACTTCCCACCATCACTGCGCCTGGATTGTGTGAGAACAAACTTAGATGTGTCAGAAGTTGTTTCAATACTGATTCTTGGAGATCTGGTAAGATCTGTAGCATCTTTGTCTTTTGTCCATACAACTTCAGGCTGTGGTTTTCCTCTGACTCCAGCCTCAATTCTAATTGGATCACCTGCTTTCACAGTTAACACCCCACTTAACTTCAAGTCTAACACTGGTTTCTGCAGATCTTCCTTCACAGTGACTTCAGCGGTTTTTACCCAGTCACTTTCACCTGCCTCATTCTTGGTTTGAACTCTGAATTGGTAGATCTTATTTTCAACACATTTATCTACCATGTAGTGTGTTTCCTTAATGCTGCCTTTGTGAACCCTTTCCCATTCATCTGAATCTTTCAGTTTTCTCTCCACATGATAACTTAAGTTAGGGCTTCCACCGTCATAATCAGGCCTTCTCCATTTCAGATATACAAATGTTTTTCCTTTCTCTGCAATGTGAAGATTTTCTGGCTCTCCAGGCTTGTCAATAGGATTTATGGCAAGGATGGGAGTTTTAGTCTCAATGCAAGGACCTGGACCTATTTTGTTTTCTGCACAAACTCTGAAGAAATATTCACGGTTCTCTATAAGATTTGCTTTCACTAACCGTTTAGTGATATCAGAAGACACAATTGACCATCCCCTCTGGTTTGGTTGACGGTACTCTACTATATAATTTGTAATTTCTGAGCCACCATTATCCACCGGACTTTCCCAAGCAATCATGCAAGAATCTTTTGTAACATAGCTTATTTTCAGGTTCTGACATGGTCCAGGTCTGTCAAGTACATTAACAATGGCAAAAGCTTGAGCATGTCCACAGCTGTTCTTAGCTGCTATTATATATTTGCCATGATCAGATCTTTTGGCTTCTTTCACTTGCAGTTCAACATTAGGTAGATCATGGACTATTTCAACACGTTTTTCTTGGACCAGTACTTTTCCATCCTTAGACCATGTTATTTCAGGATCTGGCCTGCCTTTTACTTTACCAGTAATACGGATTGTTTGACCTACTCGGACAGTAATTAAGTCTCGACAGGTCACATCTAGGTTTACTTCTGGAGGAGAAAGAATATCCTTTGCAAGTACAGTTTCTGCCAGTTCTCGTGGTTCTCCCTCTCCCACAATATTGACAGCTTTTATTCGGAATTTATATTCATTTCCTTCTATTAACCCAGGGACTCTAAAGGCACATTGTCGAATGAGTTCATCTTTGTTAATCCTATTCCACTGTGTAGTTCCAGTTTTCTGACATTCCACAATGTATCCCAGAATTGGGCTGCCACCATCTTTGAGGGGCTTTGTCCATACAAGATCAGCTGTTTCTTTGGTTTTGTCTTTTAATTTTGGATTAATGGGTGGTCCAGGAGGAGTGATAGGACGTGATGCTTTTATTGGATCAGAGCTTGGGGATGGTTTGCTTAAGCCCACCATGTTTTCTGCAAAAACTCTGAATTCATATGTGTTGCCTTCAAAGAGACCAGTGACTCTGTATTTCATATCAAGTATTGGAGCCTTATTGACACGCACCCATTTACCAGATGCTTCCCGACGTTCGAGTATGTAACCAGTTATTGGAGTTCCACCATCAGACTTTGGTAGGGTCCAAGACACTGTTGCAGCATTTTCTGTAATATCATAAACTGTTGGTTTACCAGGTGGGGATGGTGGATCAAACATATGTTTAGCAACTGTTGGTTCTGAATCAAGAGGTGCACCAATGCCTATCTTATTTTCTGCCCGAACACGGAAAATATATTCACAGCCTTTCTGTAGTCGTGGAATCTTAATTTTTGTGTGACTTGTTCCAGAGCTAACCACTCCCCAAGTTTCTTTCTTTGATTGACGCTTCTCAACAATATAGTTTATTATAGGACTCCCACCATCATCTTTAGGAGGGCGCCAAGAAATAACCATATGTTCTGGTGTTACTTCAAGAATATTAATAGGACCTGTTGGTGGGCCAGGGACATCCAAAACTGTAAGATGTAGAGCAACAGTTTTGCTGCCAGCTGAATTAGATACTGTGAGTAGATATTCTCCTGTATCTTTTCTTACACAGTCTTTGATGGTAAGCACAGTTGAATAATTATCAGTCTCAATCTTATGTCTGCCATCTGTTTTAATTTCAGTGCCATCAGTAACCCATTTTGCAGTTGGAACTGGCACACCTCTCATAATTGCAGGAAGTCTCACTGTGGTACCAGCTTTAACAACAAGACCTTCAATTAACTTCACATCTAGTTCCACAGATGGTGGTACTGAAATTAGAAAAAAAAAAAAAAACACACAGAAATTACGTTATGTTTTTCAGAGAGAATACTTAAAGGTGAGAAAGAATCAGTGAAACAACATGAAAAACTAAAAATTACCTAGTTTTTCTTGACATTCTATTGGTATAGTTGTATCTGGAAGGCTAAGGCCAATAATATTCTGAGCCCTCACACGGAATTTGTATATTTTTCCTTTTTGTAAGCCTGTAACAACACAGTCTAGCATGGGGACTGTCTGGAACTTTGTCCACTCATCTGCACCATCTTCTTGATATTCCACCAAATATCCAGTTATCTCAGCACCACCATCACGATCTGGTCGATTCCAAACAAGGGAAACTTCAGTCTTGTCAACATCTACATGATGTAGATTCTTTGGTGGCCCTGGAGGATCTTTTAAAATACAAAACCCAAACCAGTTACTAGATGGCCGATATATAGTAGCAGCATACCATGTTCACATTAGTACCAACAAAATCATTCAAAAATTACCTAGAGCACTATGAACACACGAATAACACAGATGAATAACACTTACGCAGTGGATCTATAGCTTTAATTGGCTTGAGCGTTTCCACATATGGTCCTCTACCAAACTGATTCTCAGCAGCAACTCGGAAGAGATACTGAGTGCCTTCCATCAGATATTTAGCCATGTGACTACGTTTCTTGGAGGATGATGAGACGGGTACCCACTGTGCAGAAGCTACATCTTTCCTTTCCACCACATAGTTGGTAATGACAGAACCACCATCATCTTCTGGTTCCTTCCAAGTGAGGTAGCAAGAATCACTTCTAACTTCACTGATTTGCAGATTTCTAGGTGGACCAGGCTTATCTAATATTGCCAAAAACAAATCTGTTATCTATTTGATAATCAAAGCATTAAAAAAAAATCAACAACAAACAACTAGCAAACCTCAAGAGAAAAAGTATTTCCTATAAGCTTCAGTTTTTCTCCCTACTGAGTATTTTGTAATTTCTTATATTTTAATTTACTGATATTTTCCTGACATTCCTTTCTTAATCTCTAATTAAAGAATAAAACCAGGCAGTACAAAAGGAACATCAAAAAGATTACCTAAGACAACAACTTTTACTGAAACGGTCTTTGAACCAGCTGGATTCTCAACTGTCAGGGAGTAAATTCCACCATCTTCATGGACAGTGTTACGAATTTCAAGTTTACTGCCAACTCCTGTAATCTCAATATCAGCTTTCGGTGAGACCTCATGATCTTCTTTCTTCCAAGAAACTTTTGGGAATGGAACACCTTTAATAACAGCACTAAGTCTCAGGGTATCTCCAGCTTTTACATGCTGTTCTCGGGCCATATTAGCATCCAGTATCAGCTCGGGAGGTTCTGGAATCAAGATGATATTTTTTTATAAAATGGGAGAAAAAAAAAATCTTAAGTAAACTTATGTGATTTTATTATACTCACCAAGTCTGTCCTTTACTTCTATTGGATCAGGAACATAGGCTGGTTCAGATTCACCTGCTGCATTGACTGCCTTGACCCTGAATTTATAGGTCAAACCTTCAGTAAGTCCTGTGACTTTATATTTTGTTTCAGGACATGAATCTGCTGTAAGATTGGCCTTTTTCCATTCTTCGTCTCCAACTTTCTGATATTCAACAAGATAGCCAATTATCTTGCCGTTACCATCATGGCGTGGTGGTTGCCAAGATAAATCAACTGTATTCTTAGTTTTATCTATTGCTTCTGGATTAACAGGTGGACTTGGTTTTACTGTTAAAAAATGAACCAAAAAAAAAAAAAAGGAAAAAAGAAAACCGTTAATACAGATTTCTAACTAAAATCAAGAATGCATTAAAAATTCAATGAAAAATAAAATTTAATACTTTACCAATTGGATCTCTAGCGAAAATTGGCTTTGACGGTGGACTAGGATCACCAATGCCAATTTCATTTTCTGCTGAAACACGGAATTCATATTGACAGCCTTCAAGGAGGTCAGGTACTTTGAACTGAGTACTGGGGAAAATTGGGTCTTTGGTAACTCTGACCCATCTAGTTGCCATTGTTTCCTTCTTTTCTACAATATAGTTTGTTATTGGCTTGCCTCCATCATATGGTTTGTTCCAAACCACCACTGCAGAGTCTTTTGTAACATCCTTAATGATTGGTTGCTCAGGTGCATCAGGAACATCTAGAAAAAAAGCAACCAAAAAAACAAGAATTAATGAGCACAATAAACAGGTTAAAGATTAAAGTATCAAAATAAGATAGCAAATGAGTGGCATACTGAAACGGTCTTTGGCTTTCATCTCATCAGAGATGAGAGGATCACTTATGCCGTATAGATTTTCAGCATAAATTCGAATTTGATATTCTCTTCCTTCAAGCAGCTTAGGAATTTTGCATGTTGTCTTAACCGTGGCAGATGTAACTGGCATCCACATATCCCTGTGTGCATCCTTCTTCTCAACAATGTAATTTGTAATTTCACTACCTCCATCATCTAGTGGAGGTTTCCAGGAAACTACCATATGATCTTTATGAACTTCATCAAATATAACTGGGCCCACTGGAGGTGATGGGCGATCTGTTTAAGAAAAAAAAAAAAAAATCATACTTATATTTTTATAAGAACTTCAGATAATGATGTAGATTAAAATAGTGTCAATATAATAAATATAATATGAAAACAGAAACCTGGGATCATATTCTTAATAAGGAGTCAAAACCTCAAGACTATTTTTCTTTAAAACTTGTTTGACTCACTGGATCTTATTCCTCAATGTGTATAAGGTATTTGATGACTGACATTTTCTACTGACGTTATTTAAGTGCATGTAAAAATATTAACTTATTCATATGGAATAAACTAAGTCAGAGTTAACTATGAATCAAAATCAGTAAATAGTATTTCAGTAAAATACAATTGCAATACATCAAAATATTGTAATAAAGGATGCATTAACATTTTACAAATTCAATGAATTCTAATCACTGTAAAACATCAAAGACAATACTATTTATCAGGAAAACCTACCAACAACATTAACTTGACAAAACCCTTTTCTTGATCCTGTGCTGTTCTCTACAGTAATACAATATTTGCCTGAGTCTTCACGGACAGATTTTAGTATCCCCAAACAAAGAGTTGTAGGAGTTGTCTTGATCTTTGTACGGTCATCTTCTTTCACAACAGTATCATCTTTTAGCCAAGTAACTTTTGGTGTAGGCTTTCCTGAGTAACGTCCAGTCAGGCTGAATGCTTCACCAACCCGAACAATAAGCTTGTCTCTAAAGTCAAGGTCAAGTGATGGCGGAGCTGAAAAATGAAATAAAAAAACTACAATGTCCACAAATGTCAACAATATTAATAAGAAAAAAATATGAAACCAGTAAACGTGATAACTGTTTTCAAAAAAAATATGGAAATATACATACCAATTTCATCTTTGCATGTGATTGGTTTTGTGCAAAATGATGGCTTGCCTTGCCCCACAATATTGCAAGCACTCACACGATATTCATAGGTGTCACCCTCTTTCAAGCCTTCTATAGTATATTTCCTATCAAGCATTTTCTCTTTTGTAACTTTGTGGAATTTCTCTTTTCCAATGAGACGACTCTCTAGAACATACATGGTGATATCCGATCCTCCATTATATTTTGGAGGGTTCCAAGTTAATGTAACAGAGTTCTTGGTAACTGCTTTTACCTCCAGGTCTTCTGGACGGTCAGGAACAGCTGTGAATAAATATAAAAATATGGTAAATATGATAATTTTTTGTAAAAAATATGGTAAATACCATATTTTTACCAAAATTTACCATTTTTTTTTTTGTAAAAAATATGGTAAATATGGTAAATTTTTCTGCAAATTCGTCTCATATGACAATAATCTAAACCGTCAAATGTACTTACTTATTGGATCTCTAATGACGATCTCTTTTGTTGTCTCTGTGAATGGACCCATGCCAATTATATTCTCAGCTGCAATTCGGAAGAAGTAGGCTTTCCCTTCAGTCAGCCCCTGAACAGTAGCATTCTGTCTTGTAACTGTATAGCTTACTGGAGTCCAAGCTCTATGGTCAGATTCACGTTTTTCAATTATATAGTTGGTAATAGGAGAACCGCCGTCATCTTCTGGAGTAAACCATGTCAATTTACAAGAATCATTGGTTAGGTTCTCAGTAAGGAATGGCATACCAACAGGGCCTGGCACATCTGAAAGCAAAGAAGAAACGGAGTATTTAAGTGTACATACTGAATGTTATGAAATTTAACTTGTTCACAAGAAGTAGAATTGCTCTTTACCTAGCACATCAACAATAATGGTCTTCTTCCGCTCACCACCTGCATTTTTAGCCAGAAGAGTGTATACACCCTGGTGGCTCCTTTTGCAATTCTTGATGACTAAGGAAGAACTAATAGCTGTTTCTTCAATTTTAGCTTCTTCAGGTAAAGCTTGGTCATCTCTGCTCCAAGTCACTGTTGGGGCTGGTTTTCCTGAGACATACGCTATAATCCGAATTACTCCTCCAGCATGAACAACAATTCTGTCCCTGACACTTGCATCCAAGTTAATATCAGGAGCCACTGTGGGAGGTAAGAAAAAAAAATCAGTGTTTTTTATTCTGATTTTGAGAAAATGTAACTAAAAATGTAAATGTAAATGAGAAAAATGTAAATGTAATACCAATTCTGTCCTTCATTTCAATAATGTCTGTAACTTCTCCAGGCTCTCCGATGCCAGCAGCATTCACTGCCCTAACTCTAAATTTGTAAAAACATCCTTCTTTTAATCCTGCCACAACAAACTTGGTTCCTCTAACTTCTTTATCTTTTACCTGGAAGAAATATTATAAAATCAGCCACCATCAAGGTACCATCAAATTCTTTGTGATGTTTGAAACAGATGAGATTTTTTTTTTTTCCATTTATAAGCACAAGACAGTATTAAGCATACAGTGATATAGCTCATATGTTAGTCTTCAGAAACTGTAAAGAAATACAGGACATATAAACTATTGTTCTGAAGACTGACATTTCTGGTACTTTTAACAACCAAGAAGGTTACAGAAATTACAATAGTCTGTAGTCTCAGAAGAATTATTTGTCAAATAATTTTATATAAGTGACTATGGTGGAAAAAGGGAATTCTTTGTTCTTTTATAAACCCCAATATGAAGCCTGTTCGCAAGGAAACAGTGCAGAAAATTTAGGTATTACTTTAAATGCAGCCCAGTGTCTATGGAGATACAAAAAACTGGCCAAGGTATGCATCACTTAAGTTGTCAGAAATGCATTGCTGAAAACAATAGGAAAATGTAGGGACATAGGAGTTATAAATAATTTGGCACAGATTAATCCAGTGATAAGTTGTTTTTTTCTTCTTTTTTTTGTTTTGTTTTGTTTTTGGTTTGTTTTTATCAAAGATTACATAACTTTGTCAAATATTTAATCATGGAATTTAAAAAAAAATATCACAGATACCTACCTATTTTGTCACATCTTTAAATACAGAATTAAAATCTAAGATTAGGAAACTACAATGGCACTTACTGACTTTTAAATTTGGTCTTATATTTTAAACATATGAAAATAATTATGGTGCAAAAATATGAAGTTTTAGAAAATAACTTGCAAAATGAAAATTTGTGAAAATGTATTTTCTGGAGGGATTTCATTTGATAACCACACTGAGAGAAGAAATTCAGATTCTGTAATATTTTTCCACCTACCCTTTCCCATTCTTCCTTTCCTTCCTCTTTATACTCAACAATGTAGCCAGTGATCCTAGAGCCACCATCCTTTAATGGTGGTGTCCATTCCAAGTCTACAGAAGATTTTGTCCAATCAGTAACTTTTGGGATAGGAGGGCCAGGTGGGGCTGAAAGATATTATTACACAGTTGCAGCATAACAATATACTATATGTTCTCATTTTATTATTTTCAAATACAAAAATAGGAACCTAAAAACTTTACCAATAGGATCTCTAGCAATTGCTGGATCAGATGGCATGCTTGGTGGACCAACACCAGCTGCATTAATAGCTGATACACGGAATTGATACTCAGAGCCTTCAATGAGACCTGTAACTTTGTATGAAACACCCAGTGTCATAGGTTTGATTGGATCACGGTTAACCCTGGTCCATCTCTTTCCGGTAGTTTCTTTGCGCTCCAACCAGTAACCAGTAATAGGTGAGCCACCATCATGTTCTGGTTCTTCCCAGTTTACAGTCATGGAGTCACGTGTTATACTGCTAACTGTTGGCTTCTCACATGGTCCAGGAACAGCTGGGGGGAAAAAATTATACATAGCTTGGAAAAAAATGCTACAGGAAAATGAAGACATCTAAGGTACAAAACAACTGTGCAGTTACATGACAGTAATTGCATTAGGTAGTTACCCATCTGCACAAGACTCCTTCCTTTATTCATCTTCCTATCCCTTTTCATGTATGTACACTTCTGTGAAAAAGTATCTTTCTTTCTAATAACAATAGTGAAGAATGAGTTTTCCTTCCCTTCCTTGACCAGTACCTCATTTCAATGTCTGGCCTAATCTTGAATGTTTTAAACATTGATTTCTCTCGTCCGTCTAACATTCCTTTTACATCAGAGCTACTTAGTTTAATTTCTCTTTCAATATTCAAAGCAGAAAAATTTTGATGTATAAGATCAATGCTATCTCAAAGACAACAGAATCTGACCTAAATCTTTAAGATAAAACCTTATTTGTATATTTACATCTTAAAAAAACTGGAAATAATTTAAATTTATAGCAAGGGGAAAAAAAGTGTTTTTCCAATATTACACATGCTTTTAAGAACCAAATACTAATGATAAACCTCTTTAATCTACTCTAGAAAGTTTACTTAAGTGAAGAGAGAAAAGCAGTAGTAGTATTTTGCAGATGCTGCACACAGACCGGTGTATGAAGACAACTGACATAATTTGAAATTCCTACTTACTGAAAAGGTTTCTTGCTGTTTCTGGTTCACTATCCAAAGGTTCTCCAACACCATATTTATTTTGTGCCATAATGCGGAACACATATTCATGGCCTTCCATCAACTTGGGAATAGTGAATAAGCATTCCTTAGGCTCATTGGTAACCGGTACCCATGTCCTCCTATTTGCTTCTTTTTTCTCAATAACATAATTTGTAATCTTAGAACCACCATCATCTAATGGTGGAAGCCATGATATTGTAATTTTGTCAGCCAAAATGGATTCAAATTTAATAGGTCCCACTGGAGGTCCAGGACGACCTAAAAGATGAATTTTTATAAAGAAGAATTAATTTCAAATGTGATTCAAATAAAGCGTCACAGGAATGTTATCAATTTGTGTAACATATAAGAGTTCTTGATATCTACCTAGAACATTTAGTCTCATTTCTTTTGAAGCAGTTCCTAGATTATTTACAGCTGTTATAGTATATAAGCCTGTATCACTTCTGCGAGATTGTTGAACCAATAAAGTGCAAGAATCTTCACCAACAATCTTGTTGACATGTTGGTCATACAGCACTGGTGTTTTGTCATCTGGTTTCTTTGGAGAAGCTTTTAGCCATGTTAATGTGGGGAAGGGTACACCTTTTATCTTAGCCACGATGTTAACATCTGTTCCTTCTTCAACCTCCATAAATTCTTTGAGTTCAATAGATGGTGGGCCTATGATGAAATGTTGGAAAAAAATTAACATTCAAAAATGCTTCATGATTGTAGAGTGGAATCTGTATTTACTGGTATTAGCTACTACTTACATGTCTGGTCTTTGACAATGAGAGGGCCAACAGTGGCTGACGGCCTACTAGGACCTGCTATATTTACAGCCTTGACTCTGAATTCATATTCTCCACCTTCTACAAGATCCTCAACAGTAAACTTTGTTTCCTCTACATCACGTCTGTTGCATTGTTTCCAAGTCTCTTTCACTTCTCCAGTACGATCCCATCGCAGACATTCAACATTATAATGAGTAACAGGAGCTCCACCATCATTCTTTGGTGGCTTCCATGTCAAGCTCACTGTGTTCTTGGTTACAAGGCCAATCTTTAATTTAATAGGTGGATCAGGAGGGTCTTCACAAAGGAAACAGAAATGTGAATAAATACACCGTACGGTACCATTTTGTTTCAAAGAATTCTATTCACCTTTATTTAACTTACGAATTGGATCCCTGGCTGTGGTCCGTTGAATAGTTTCTGCAGGAGGGCCAACACCAAAACGGTTTTCTGCACGTACCCGGAAGAAATATTCTTGGCCAGCTATGAGGTCAGGTACAACAAAGGAAGTGCTTCCACAGTTTGCATTGACTTTTGTCCAGGCTTTCCCGTCAATAGTTCTTTTTTCTATAACATATCCTCTGATTCTATCTCCACCATCATCGTCTGGCATCTTCCATGAAAGTTTGCAACTACCTCTTGTGATATCACTTACTTTTAGGTCTTTGGGTGGACCTGGGACATCTGTTAAGGTAAAAGCGCAATAGAAACAATGTCACATAACTACATAGAAAAAAAATAAAATAAAACCTACTATCTGAACATTTCAGTATGTGTAAACCATACCAAGCACATTGACTCTGATATGCACAGTTTTTTGTCCCGCTTTGTTTTTTGCTGTAATACTGTATCGTCCAGAATGACTTCTGTTGCACTCAGGAATGATAATCACTGAACGTGTATCAGTTGCTTCCACCTGTGCATCATATAAAGAAAAAGAAGTTATAGACCAACTTTAAATATTTACATTTGAAAGATGTTGCAATACTGAAGTTAAAAAAACATTTGTTTTACCTGAGCTTCTTCAGGTACATTATGACCTCCCTCCTATAAATAAAGGGAAAAAGTAAATATGAAGGGGATATACTTACATGTCTAGCAATAGATGAAAAAGAAAGTTTTTTCTTTTCCTAACCTTTGCTGTTGTCTTTGCTTTTCCTTCAAACTCCCAAAATGATTTTGGAACTGGACGACCCTTGATAACAGCTGGGATTTTAATCGTTGTGCCAGCACGACAAGAGAGAAAATCCTGTGCTCCAATATCAAGGAAGATTTCTGGCTCCTCTGCAAAAATATTTTAGTATATAAATTTTCAGAGCTACTGAGTAAATTTCTGTCAACACTAGTCTAAACTCCTAGTCACACATGCAGAATGCATGTTTATGTGAAAAAGCTGAGTGTGCAAAAAGCTGGGAAGTATATAAATAAAGCATTTTTTGGGGGTAGTAATTTCTTCATAAAATACCAAGTATTTCCGTAACATAGCTGTCGGTGCTCATCTGTGTTATAATGTATCATACCCTCATAAGGACCATCATGACACTTTCCAAAATGTCAGTCTTGTGTTACACTCTTGCATAATTACTTGATTGGTTTTGACTCTGCTTGATTGTCTTCCTGCTCAACCATTTTCAGCAGTAGGTGGCATTTTGATATAAATATCTAAAATAATTCCCAAAACACTTACCGAGAATATCTTGGACAGGTATTTCAGATGTTGCAGGACTTGGTTCTGATTCTCCAGCAGCATTTACAGCTTTCACCCTAAACCGGTATTTTCTGAGCTCTTTCAAATTGGGTATAACACATTCACAAGTGGGAAAGAGTTTGTCTCCTTCGTTCACCTTTTTCCAATCAGTACTTCCTTCATCTTGCATTTCAACAATATATCCTTTTATTGGGCTGCCACCATCCTTCTGTGGAGGCTTCCATGCTAAAGCCACAGATGATTTGGTTTTGTCTTTGACCTCGGGGCAAGACGGTGGACCAGGCACAACTTGTAAAACAAGAGCAAGCAAGCAAAAGTTACCTGAGAGTTAGTGTCTACCTATGTATTCCTGAATAGTTTCTAGGAGAATGCAAGCACTTTTTTTTTTTTTTCCAGTCATATGTAGAGTGCATAATTCCAGAACGTGCATAGTAATTACATATGTTACATATATTATTGAGGAATATTTAAGGTAAAAGGCACAAATGTTGAACTCTAACAACAAAAGAAAATAATTATATAAAAATCTGATTCTGAACTCAGGTATATTTGGCAACATTTGCACAGATATAATCACAGTTTAATGTACATAAAGGACATGTCAGAAAGTAAAATTAGCTAATTATCTTAAAAACAGTGAAAAATAGAAAAATAGGCAACTATTTTGCATCAACAACATCTTTTTGGTTTAAGGAAAACAATGCATTTGATTAACTGCACTAAATTCAACATTTAGCACACTGTGGTTCTAGTCTGATACAGTCCTTAAAAGTAGACATACAAATTATAGACTTACATATAGGATCTGCTGCTAAAGCAGGATCTGATGGTTCACTGGGAGGGCCAATTCCAGCAAGATTTTCGGCCATAACTCTGAACTGGTATTCCACACCTTCAGCCAAACGAAGCACGTTGTACTCTAGACCTTTTACTGATGGTTTTGTTACTGGAGCCCTGTTAACACGTGACCAGTAAACACCTCCCACCTCTCTCTTTTCCAGCCAATAACCAGTTATTGGGCTGCCACCGTTGTTCAAAGGAGGCTCCCATGTCACCAGCATTGATGATCTAGTGCGATCTAAAATTTTTGGCTTTCCAGGAGGTCCAGGAAGGCCATAGGGATCCTTAATAACAACTTTTTCTGAGAGGCATTCATCACTTATTCCATATTTGTTTACAGCCCGGACTCTAAATTGATACTTTTCATTTGTTGCAAGATTCCATACCTGAAAAATAAGATTTCAGTCAATATGCGTCTATTTTCAGAATAAGTTTATTTGCAGTTATTTAGGGGTTTTGGCTTTAAATTATATCTTGGAACATTATTGATATACTTTTGCATATGTAGCTACATAGCCACATGCCATGCCCTGGGTATATTTTTATTTCGTGTTCATAGGACCAAATATAAATAAAAATGTCACCGGGTTTCTCTTTGCATTTGGTAAAGCTGCAAATAAGACTGAAAAATGGAAAAGAAGGTGTCATCCAAACTCAGCTGAGATTAAACGGCAAAAAGGAACAACTTATTTTGTTTTGTCACATGAGGAAAATACATACACACAGATAGGCAACATGCATCCAGTAATTATGGACTCTAAATGAAACACTAGCATAGGTATCTACGCAAGTAGCAGTTTTCATTTAGTGTGAATTATTGCCATTTTTTTTAAGCAAACTGAAGTATATAATAAAAATATTTTATAAATTACCCCATATCTTCTCTCAACAGCACTTTTGGAGACTTCTTCCCACTCAGATTTCTTTCTACTCGCATCACGTTTCTCAATAATGTAATGGGTAATTTCACTACCACCATTATCGAGAGGTGCATCCCATGTTAAATAACATGATTCTGCTTTAATATCAGAAACAGCAAGGTTTCTTGGTGGAGAAGGACGATCTGCATGAAAGCAAAAGAACACAGAATTACATTAAGAAAAAGATAAAAGCATTTTATTAGCTGTCATTTTATTTAAATGTCACATCCTTACCATACACTTCAACATGCACATTGCGAAATGCAGTACCAAGACGATTGGAAGCTCGCACAGTGTAAGTGCCTTTATCATCTCTCACTGCTGCAGGCAGGATAAGTTCAGTTTTTGCCTCACTTCTAGATACTTCTTCCTTGGTTATCTTAAGTGCACTGGATGTTTGGTCAATTAAAACTTCATTCTTGTCCCATTCAATCTTTGGCATTGGCAGTCCCGTCACATCAGCAGGAATATTAACTGGTTCTCCTGCCTTCACTTTGATAGTATCTCCTCTCACAGCCAAGCGTAATGTTACAGTTGGAGGCACTGAAAAGCACAAACACACACAGACAAAGAGACAGTGAAGATTGAGATGAAACAGAAAATGTATTGCAGTTTTTGGAGATATTTGTATGGATCTCTTTAAAGCAGGTATACCTTCATCATCCTGTATAACTACATTGAGAGGCAACGATGGTTCACTCTCTCCAATGGCATTAACAGCTTTGACACGGAACTCATACATATGGAGCTCATCGAGTTTTTCAACGAGAAGTGATGTGGTAGGACAGAGCCTTGTGTTAACTCTTTCATAGTCTTTTGAATCATGTCTCTTCTTCTCAACAATGTATCCCAAGATAGGACTACCACCGTCGCTACGTGGAGGCTTCCAATCAAGTGTAATGGTTGACTTTGTCCTATCTGTGTACATGAACCTCTCAGGTGCTGTTGGAGGACCTATTAACACAGATAAATCATAAGAAAAAAACATTGACAATATTAAATAATTTTAAATTATATCAATACAGTAGCTACAATAGCTCTGGCTTTTTAAAGCTGCATCTTTCATATGCAAAATATCTGAGCATGGTTATGGATACTAGAAAGTTTCTAATGTATACGGATAAAAAGGCAACAAGCAGCACCTCAGTAGACACTGGTATTTCATTACATAAAGAGACATAGTAGTTTTACAGAACTGTTTTACAGATCTGAGTTAAGTAAATGATCTGTAAAGGTAGATGCCTTATCCAGGTAGTGAGAAAGAAAATACACTGTAACTGTACAGAAAGCAATCCACACAGCATTATTGTTTTATTAACCTGTATTCCTAGAGATTTAAATTATGTAAAAACAACAACAACAAAAACATAATTAATTATCTTACCTAATGGATCAACTGCAAGAATGGGTCCTATTTCAACAGGTGGACCAGTACCAAACTTGTTCTTGGCACTGACACGGAATTTATATTCCTGCCCTTCAACTAGACCTGTAATATCGCATTTAGATCTTTCTGTGTCTATAGCTAGTCTCCATGTATGCATTTTGGCATCCTTCCGTTCAACAATAAAGCCTATGATATCACTTCCTCCATCATCTTCAGGATCAGACCAGTTAAGCAAACACATCTTTCTGTTTGTGACCACTGGCTTTAGGTCAAGGACTGGCCCAGGAACATCTGAAAATAAAAATCAAAGAAGTAGGATAAAGTGCAAAGATTATTTTACCAAAAGAAATGCTTAGTTGATTTCAGAAAATATTTTTCTCACCAAATACTTCTACTCTTGTTCCTGCAGATTTGGAACCACTACTGTTGGTAGCAGTAATTACATATCTTCCATGGTCTTTTCTCAGTGCATTCTTAATAGTTAACTCTGATTTTGTGCCAACATTTTCAATAACAACTCTGTCTTTGTCTAATTCACCCTCCTCAACAGTCCATGCAATGGTGGGAGTAGGACGCCCTGTCACAGTAGCAGGAATTTTAATAGTTTGCCCAGCCATGATCTGAATGCCAGCTTTGACAGAAACATCCAGCTCAACAGTGGGAGGTTCTGCAGAAGAGAGAGAAATGGTTAATTCATTAGTTCAAAACAGAGATTCATATACACCTTTAGGAGCTGGACATTTCTTGAAAATTGCAATACCTTGAGGTTCTGCAACTGTTACCGGTTCCGTTTCACCAGGTGGTCCTTCACCAGCTGCATTAAGTGCAGTAACACGGAGTTTATAGTCTGCACCTTCTCTGACTTCTTTAACAGTATACTGCCGAACCTTAACGGGTTTCTCTGTGCAGCGTGACCACTCTTTTGTTCCCATTAGTTGTTTGTATACATGGTAACCAGTGATATCTCCACCACCATTATACATAGGAGGTTCCCACTCTAACTCAACAGAAGTCGAGCTTGTATCAGCAACCCTTGGAATGGGTGGACCAGGTGGCACTATAAAAAAATATATGTAAATTGAAGTTAAAGTTTATGAATCCTATTCTGTCATCAGTCTGCTACCATCTTCTGTTAAGCTACTTACTTATTGGGTCCTGTGCAGTTTTTGGATCTGATGGTGGACTAAATTTACCAGGGCCCGCTGCATTTTCAGCACATACTCTGAAGATATAGGTTAACCCTTCCAACAGTCCTTCAACTTTAATTTCTAGAGCATTCACAAGGTTCCTATTGACCCGAGCCCAGTGAGTGCTATTAATTTCACGTTTTTCAATCCAATATCCTATGATTGGGCTGCCATTGTCTTTTGGTTCATTCCATTTAACCAACATACTGTTGCTGGTAACATCTTCCACATCAGGCTTATTAGGAGGATCTGGTGGAGCTGAAAAAAAAGTTATAATTTTGTCATCACTGCTGTCTTATTCAGAGCTAAGATAGAACAAAGATATGAGAAATGACTGCTTTTAAGGAATTCTTAATTATTTTACTCTCTTTCATAGTAACTTTGATTCCTAACTGCAATCAGTCATCAAACTTGCACTGGTTCTCTCTTTTGGTAAGAATATTAGTCTACGGAACACAGAATATCAAGGTTCAGATGCTAAGCAGTGTAAATGTAAAGTTTTATGACAGTGACTGTTATTCTTATTTCTTCATTCTTTCATATTGAAATTAGGATGCTTTTTCCCTTTATTTCCATGGATTTCAATAATGGTTTTCCATGGTGTTCAATAATTACATTGCTCAATTTTCTTCTGGGAAACTTTCACAAGGATGAAGTTGAATTATCTAAGAGCCTGTGAAGATTTACAGTGGTTTTCTGAAAAGACTGTATTTCAAAATGGAAACTTACAGAAAGGGTCTTTTGCTGTCAGTGGTTTTGAAACACACGGTGGCCCTGATCCAACTCTATTTTCAGCAAATACACGGAAGAGATATTCTTTCCCTTCAATCAGTTTTGTTACATGGAATTTACACTGCCTGAGTGTAGAACTGACAGTGACCCAACCCATTTCAGCTTTTGTGTTGTCTTTCTTTTCCAGTACATAGTTCAGGATTTCACTTCCACCATCATCAAGGGGAGGCTCCCACTTGCAAATGACAGAATTTTTCCTCACATCCTCAAATACAAAGTTTATTGGAGGTCCAGGAGTATCTGTTAGTAAAGCAAGGAAAAATGATGAATACTCATTTGGTGCAATTGCCACACAACTCTCTGAAAAATTAGCTGTTTACAAGCACATTCACTACACACCTAACACATTGACTTCACAGGAGGCTTTTGCAACACCATGATCATTTTCCACTTTAATTGTAAATGTGCCGTGGTCAGCTCTGATGGAGTCACGAATTGATAGCACAGACTCTCCTTCTTTATGGTTGTCAATACTCATACGTTCTTGCAGTGAAAGTTGAAAAGGTTGTTCTTCTTCAGCTTCACCCTTCTTCTTTCTAGTGTATGTCGTTACTCTCTTTTTAATTTCCTCTGGTCTGACAACTTCATCATTCCTCAGCCAAGTGATAGATGGATAAGGTGACCCTGAAATATGTGCCTCAAGTATGATCTCATCACCTCTCTTCACTTCAAGGCCAGACTGCAGGTTTGCAGCAAGGAAAACTTTTGGAGCCTCTGTAATAATACAGAATGACAAATTGAGAGTAGAATCTACCCACATGTTTGAGGATGAATGGCAATTACAAAAAACAATCAAAAAAGCAATTCATACCAATAGGATCCACAGCTTTCACAAAAGGAGTAATACGAGAAGGCTCACTGATGCCCGCAGCATTTTCAGCACGAACACGAAACTGGTATTCCTTCCCCTCCTCAAGACCTTTCACTGGATAGGTTAACAGAGGTACTAGATAGTCATTGCATCTCTCCCACCTCTCCTTGCCCTTAGCAAGCTTTTCTATTATATAGCCCATAATCTTGCTTCCACCGTCAAACAAAGGTGGTTTCCATGTAAGCGTTACTGATTTTGACGTTGGATTGTGGACCTCAAGGTCAACAGGAGGATCTGGTGGCTCTGTGGAATAGTAACAAAAAAGGGATCATATGAGAAAAAAAAAACATGAAAATTTTAGTTGAAATTCAACTTGCTATGTCACTTAGTAGCAAACTTACGTTTTGGATCTTCTGCAATAATTGGGTTTCTCAGTTCAAGATATTCACCTCCTCCAATTTTATTGACAGCTTTAACACGAAAGTAATATTCACTGTTTGGAATAAGATCTTTGACTTGCCATGAAAGTTTATTTTCACCAGACATAACTGGGATATACGTTCTACGACCAGCTTCTCTGCGTTCCAGAACATAATGCAGAATAGGAGTACCACCATCAAAGTCTGGAGGTTCCCAGGTTACCTTGCAAGAATTCTTAGTTACTTCGCTTGCCTTAATGTCTTTACACTGTCCAGGTGGACCTGTAATAAAAATAATAAAATTAATTAATACAAGAATTAACTAAATAGATGGGATATGTATTATTACAAATATACAATTATACTGCATTTCTTTGCTCTGCAGAAAGCAGACCAAACCCACAAATGTTGGCCATACAGCATATGTATGAATTTATGTTCTTAAAGGTGGAGAAAACCATAATTCTTAAAAGCTTTTTTAAATATTTATACGATGAATATTCATAGTAGTTGGACTTTGAGCAGACACAATACCCATTAAATAGCAGTTATAGCAATTTGGGATATAGTGTTTTTTTGGTGGGATTTTGTAACATTAAGGTATTTACAGCAATTTACATGGCGTCTGAGTTGAAGTGATTCCTCTACGTCATGGAAAAGAGATTTTACTAGTCTTTTCTCCCATCAGTTGGTGGGTTCAGGTGGAGATAAGTCTCTCTCACAGAGTGAACGAAATCTAGTTACCTATGACTTTGACATTGACTGAGCCAGTTGTTGATGCCAGCTTGTTCTCCAGTGTGATTGTATAAACACCAGCATCAGCATGAACACTGTCTGTGACTTCAAGCAGTGCAGAAGTGTAATCACTCTTCATTGTTGTTCTGTCACCAGCTTTCAACTCTTTGCCATCTTTGTGCCATGTTATAGTTGGGGATGGAACGGCTCTGAAGGGCACAGGGATACTTAATTTCTGTCCTTTTACAACAATAATGTCATGAGTTTTCAGATCAATTGTTGGATTACCTGTGAAAGTAAGTATAATATTATTAGAAAGTTGCCAAACAGTGAAGTCTTTTTTCAGTTATCAGTTATGCGGATTTGAAAAAGGAGATCTATTCTTACAGTCTGGGTCTTTGGTAACAACTTTTTCTGAGATGTCTGATGGCTCACTAGCTCCAACAGCATTGACTGCTCTGACTCTCAGCACATATTCTTTGTCTGGAACAACACCTTCCTCCACTTTGCATTTTAGATCTTTTATTGGACGAGAATTGATTCGCATCCATTTTTCTGTTCCTGCTTCACACATCTCAACATTGTACCCAATAATAGGACTTCCACCATTCTTCTCTGGTGGTTTCCATGCGATGCAAATATGCTTTCGACCTGCATCTGTGACATGTAAATCCTGAGGAGGTGAAGGAGGGCCTGCAGAAATCAAAAAGAATTGTTTGATTTTTTCCCCCAGAATATCTGTTCTAGATAGACACCCTGTTTCCATAACTCACTCACTGTACGTTACAACACTACTTACTTGTTGGATCTTCAATATGAATGAGGTCAGTTGGTTCACTGGGATGACCACAGCCAGCTTCATTTTCTGCACGAACCTGGAACTGTACATCTGTACCTTCAATGACATCAGTCACTCTGAAATTGCAATCTGGACCAGATGTCTTGCCAGCTTTTACCCAGCGGGTAGCTAGTTTTTCCTTCTTTTCAATAACGTATCTGAATAAATAGGAGTAAATAATATCAGGCATGTGAAATATGAACATTTTGGACTTCATGCTCAATAAAATAGATAGTGAGAGACTGGAATGATGTGGCCAATTGAAAGGTAAAGACAGTCATGGGTGACAGACTCAGTAGGCTTTATTTCATATATCAGCGACATATTCCTGATTGCCCTAATAGGTCTTGGATATAATGAGGTTGACATTAATGACAGAGCCAATTTTGAGAGACTATTCCTGAACTTCTGCTGTGTTCTCAGGACTTGAAGAGTTGCAGAAGTGAAGAAAAGAACCTCCATGCTAAATTTAAATATTCACTAGTTCAGTCATCAGTGGATAAGTTCCACTGAGAACATTTGTAGATATTATCTATTAGTTCTTCAGCTGTCAAAATTTTGTCTATGACAGGCTATGGGAAAGTAATGCAAATTGAGTGATTTACGTTGCTTCAGGCAGATCTCTGTAGTTGTCAGTTTGTTTAGAATATGCTTGCTGTGATTGGGAAGAAGAGGAATGGTGAAAATATGAAGAGAAAAATCTAACTAGTATTCAAGATAAATTTCAAAGCTCAGATATTTGAGAAGTCACAGAAATTGAGAAGCTAGAAGAAACCCAAAGGAGGAAAAATGTCTGCTTGAAAAATTTAACAAGGAGAATAAACATAAAACAATGAGGCTTTGCACTAGCTGAGTTTGAATGAGAAACTCAGGCAAAAGGAAAATGTAACAATGTTACTTGGTAGATGGGGCCAAGTGGCTAGAGGTCCAGCTAGAGATGGAAACTACCGCTGCGTTACAGTTTGATTTTGTTTACAGTTCAATTTCATCTGATTTGATTAGATGCTCTTTTGATGATGTTTAGACACATTCACTGTTTATGCACATCAGGTAATATCTATTTGTATAATTTCCACTTTAAACTCTTAATTGCTGTAACCATACAGCTGCTGCTTTTTTCTTTCTCTTTTTTTTTTTTTTTAACATAAATTCACCTCTTTTTCATATAAAATGTGTTCATTTAAAATTTAAAAAATAAATTTTCATTTACAGGAAACACTACAGAAACATAAAATGAGCTTACCTTTGAATTGGTCTGCCACCATCATTCTTAGGTGGTTCCCATTTTAAATCAACATGACCTTTTGTCACTTCAACTATTGTAAGAGCATATGGAGGCCCAGGGGTTGCTAAAGAAAAAAACATACACACATGAAAAGAAGAGGAACTCATGACAAGTGAGCTGTTCTACTGACCACTCAGCTAGCAAATCTCATACTTACTAAAAGTATCTTTAGCAAGAACTGAATCTTCAATTTCACAATAGTCACTTTGACCAATGGCATTTTCAGCAGCCACACGGAAAACATACAGTGAGCCTTCAGTCAGTGGGCTCACTGTATACTTGGTATCTTTTACTGTTGTATCAACTGTCTGCCAGCCTTTTCTCCTTACGTCTCTCTTTTCAACAATGTAGTTGGTAATTGGGGAACCCCCATCTTTTTCTGGTACTGTCCATTTAAGATCCGCTGTGTTTTTAGTAATATTAATAACCTCAAGCCACCGAGGTGGTGAAGGAGGATCTGTAAAATATCAGTACAAGGAAAAGGTTGATATATTGCCCAGAAAAAGATCTTGGAAGACATAGAATAATACGGAAACTATAAAAACTTTGTGTTTTCCTAGATGAAGTAGGGTAGATTTTAGTATTTCATAAGCCTGGAAGAGTTCACTTGGTACCTACACAAGTAGGCAGACATAGGGCTTTTTAAAAATATAGTGAGAGCGTACTTGCAGTAGCAACACATTCTGAAACAGTACTTACACAGCCTCTCTTTGCACAGCACAGGGTCACTGGGTTCACTGGGCTCACTCTCTCCAGCCTTGTTCACAGCTCTTACACGGAATGAGTATTCTTGTTTCTCCATAAGCCCTTTGAGGAAGTGTTCAGTTGTGGGAACACCTTCAGCCACTCTCACCCACTCGTCTGTTCCAGTCTTTAATAGTTCAATGACATAAGATTCAATCTTTGCCCCTCCATCATGTTCTGGCTTTGTCCAGTTCAGGAATAATGATGTCTTGCCAACATCTTTCACTGTTGGCTTTCCAGGGGGCCACGGTGGATCTAGGCAGGAGCCCAATATTAATTACATGATTGAAAACAAACATACATATTTATATATTGTTAAATTAAACCAGTAAAAAGATGTGTTTATTATACCAATTGGGTCTTTCACTAAGATTGGCTCTGTTTCCTTGCTTGGTTTTCCAGGTCCTGCAAGATTCTCTGCCAAGACACGGAACTTATATTTCTTCTTATTAGTAAGACCTTTAACTCTGGAAATCAAAATTAAATTTGATTAAACAAAATCTATACATTAACTCTTGCCTAAAACGTTATCCTCCATACTCTTCATATTATAATTTTCTTTGACAATCTGAGACTACCTATGTTACTGTTAATGATATTATATGAAATGGTGAACATTCAGAATAGGTAAAATGCCAACAGTAGAATGGTGTGCTGTGATAGATAAATCGATGTGTTGAGAGCCATCTTGCATTTCTGCTTGTTGCATGATTGTTAGTTAATATGTTTCAGGAGGAAAAAAGAAAGGGATGTCAGCAAATCGATGCATTAGGTAGTTATGTCAGAGATTTTAGAATGTCTTATAAGTAATCACAAAGCACAGAAGTTATTAAGCATAACAGTTAAAAAAAATAATGAATGATTCAGTCTTCTGTAAAGACATTATTCTTTTTAAAGCTAATTATGAAATGAAGTATGTCACCGGATGTTAGTTGGATCTCAACTTACTGAAGCAAGGAAAAAAGAGCAAGCACAATGTAAGAATTGTTTAAAAGGCTCCTTTTACATTTATATATCTCTGTTACCTATTTCAGTCTAAAGTGACTATATCTTACTTGAATGTTGTATCTTTCACTGGCATTTTATTGCATTTTATCCATTTATCCTGTTCAGGATCATATCGTTCAACCCAGTAGCCAGTTATGGGACTGCCACCATCTTCATCTGGTTCATTCCACGTTAGGGTCACTGAATCTTTAGTGACCTCTATAGGCTTGAGACCTGTTGGAGGGCCTGGTGGGTCTGTATAAAATAACAAATTAAAACCAACAAAATCAAAACCATCACAAATGTTTTTATTTCTGTTAAAATATTGTCAAAATTAAATATTCATTTAATCCACTAACCAAATGAATATTTTGCAATGATGGGGCTACACTGTGCTGGCTCTCCGATACCATACATGTTCTCAGCACTGACTCGGAAAACATATTCTTTATGAGGAGTTAAATTTGTAGCTCTGAATTTTGTGTCCTTGATAGTTGATGACAACTTATGCCATATTTCACTGTCCATAGCTCTTTTCTCAAGGACGTAGTTTGTAATTTTAGAACCCCCATCATCTCGGGGAGGATTCCATGTCAGAAGGCAGGATTCATTTGTGATTTCTGATACGTCAAATGCAGCTGGTGGACCAGGTTTATCTGTAGCAGACAAGATGCAAATGTTAATCTTCTGCTTGCATAACTCAGTATGTTACTGATGACTTTTATAAACAATACAAAATACAGGCATACCGAGAACATTAACTTCAACAACAGCAGTAGCACGTCCACTGGAATTTACAGCTTCTATAATATAGGTTCCACTGTCACTCCTTTTGCTGTCTGTAATAGTGACTGTAGAATGATTAGGTTTGGTTTCAATGGTGATTCTGTCATCAGGTCTTAGAATTTTGTCAGCCTTTGTCCAAGTAATCTGGGGCTCTGGCTTTCCAGTTACTTTAGCTGGCAGCTCAATTTTGGTTCCCGCTTTCACAGTGAGTCCAGCGAGCAGTTTCACATCTAAGAAAATTTCTGGAGCCTCTGATTTAGGAGAAAAGTAAGCCATTGTTATAGAAACCATATATCACATAATAAAGTGATAAAGGTAGAAATAAAGTGTCTATTGTAATTCAGTGATATACGTAATTACCTTTTGCATCAATGGCCTGAATATCATCTGTTGGCTTGCTCGGCTTGCTAGCTCCTATTCTGTTCAAAGCCTTAACCCGATATGCATACCACTCTCCTTCCTTCAGTTTTGTTACTTCCATTCTGGTTGTTAAAAACATCAACAAACAAATATTTAAAGTGTTGCAGATGATACAGTTACTTGAAGGGATATTATAGAATCATAGAACCCTTAAGGTTGGAAAAGACCTCCAAGACTATCTAGTCCAAATGTCTGCCTACCAGCAATATTACCCACTAAACCATGTCCCTGAGTACCACTTCCAGTCTTCCTTTAAACACCCCAGAGACGGTGACTCCACCACCTCCCTGGGCAATCTATTCCAATGACTAACCACACTTTCTGAGAAGAAATTTCTTCTAATTTCCACCGTGAATACTCGCCTGAACATGAGCCAGCAGTGTGCCCAGGTGGCCAAGAAGGCCAATGGCATCCTGGCTTGTATTGGGATCAGTGTGGCCAGCAGGACCAGGGAGGTGATTGTCCCCCTGTACTCAGCTCTGGTGAGGTAGCGCCTCAAGTACTGTGTTCGGTTTTGGGGCCCTTATTACAAGAAAGACATCAAGGCCCTTGGAGTGTGTCCAGAGAAGGGCTCTGAAGCTGTTGAAGGGCCTGGAACACAAGTCTCATGAGGAGCAGCTGAGGGAACTGTAGTTGTTTAGTGTGGAGGAGAGGAGGCTCAGGGGAAACCTTATTGCTCTCTACAACTCATGAAGTTGTGGCGAGCTGGAGGTCAGCCTCTTCTTGCAGATAAATAGTGATAGGACAAGATGTTAATTTACTTACTTCGTTTCAATAACAGGCTCCCCGCATGTCTCCCACTTATCTGTGCCACGTTGTGATTTTTCTACCAGATAGCCCTTGATGCGGGCACCACCATCATATTTGGGAGGTTCCCATGTTAGGAAGATTCCTTTTGATGTTGGATTTCTCCATTTAACATTCTCTGGTGGATCAGGCACCGCTATTGAAAATTAAATACAGATTAGTTTCTAAGATACCATATAAGGGAGATTTTTTTTTCTATCTTCTCATAAAGAAAATCAGCAATGTTTTCAGAAACAGTCAGCAAGAAAATCACCAACAATGTGAAAAAGGTGACTCACTTGCTGGTGCTGACATATTTACAGGTTCATCAATATATGCAGGTTCTCCTGGGCCACATTTATTGCATGCAGAAACTCTAAATAAATATTCTTTTCCTTGGATGAGATCAGGAACAGTGAATTCTTGGTCAACAACATGATCCATAACCTAAAGAGAAGGAAGAATCCACTGTGCTTCTAAAATTTATTTCCAAAGAAAAATCACAAAAGTATGACATAAAATTCAGTAGCACATGTGGAAACAATATAGCAAACAGAAGCAGAATTGAGAAAAAATGAACTTACTTTGATCCATGTTTTCCGGCTTACTTCACGTTTTTCAATGATATAGCCAGTAACTGGACTTCCACCATCATCTTCTGGAGGTTCCCATGACAGCTGAACTGTGTTCCTGATTATGTCTAAAACTTTAAGTTCTCTTGGTGCACTTGGGCGAGCTAGAAATCAAAGAAATTTTATTAATTCTTCTGTAATCAGAACTTGTCAGATCATCTCTATTTCATTTACCCATCAAAAGACTTACCGTACTCATTCTTCCTGAAACAACTAACAGCTGGATGTTGAAAACAAGAAAAAACTTTTATGGGATGGATTTCTAGTTTTTAGTTATGTTTTAATATTCTTGGTTTACTGCAAGTTGTGTAATTTCACATTATTAATCTAAAAATGTTCTTGTTGCAATATATGTATCCGTCCACTTACCAATAACGTTAACATTAATTTCTCCTGAAACAGATGACACAGGGTTTTCTAATGTTAAGGTATAAATTCCTTTGTCTGGACGTTCACTTGGAGTAATTACAAGTTCTGCAAAGGAGGCAGTGGTCTTTATTGTTACACGATCACCCCCTTCTAAGACTTGATCACCAAAAGACCATGTGGCAGTTGGCACAGGGTAGCCAGTGATAGGAACACGGATCTTGATTGGCTCTGGAACAATAACTTCCAGTCCATCTTTAAATGCACTTAGGTCCATTGTAGGTCCAACTGAAAAAGTGAAAAATTGATTCCATGAAATATTTTCAGATGTTCTGAATATGGCTAATTATTTCTGTATGATTTCTGTATTATTTCTGTATTATTCTGCCTTATTCCGACTGTATCTCTGCTAGCAGGTTGCAGCTGTCTAGGCAGCTGTAGCTTATGACTCCCTAACTCTCCCAGCTAAATGTTGTTGTTATTTTTTGTTTGTTTGTTTTTGTTTTTAGAAATATGTCAGATCATAAGCTATTTTAGCATTACTAGATAGGAGATTAATCTATCCTTTAATATAAAAACTTTATAGTCTTTATAGTCTTTTTTTTTTTTTTTTTTGAGTCTTCTCTGCCTTTTCCTCCTTCAGGAGGAAATGAAGGAGATGAAGGAGAAATAACTCAGAATCTCAAAGGTCTAAGGTTCTTTTTGCTAGTTGGCATCACTGATGGTGAAAGATATGCATCTTAGCCACTTGATGCGTTTTCATTGTGCATCTTTTCTGATAAAATATCTTTGATACATAGCATATGGCTTACCAAAAGTATCATCTGCAGTTAATGGCCCAATAGCCTCAGCTGGGTCAGACACACCAGCTGCATTTTCTGCTGAGACTCTGTAGTAATAACGGGATCCTGGTTTCAATCCAGTTACCTAAAAAGCACAAATAATTATTTAGTAACTCATATTAAAGATGATCTACACATTTTGTGTACTTTGTTGATGAATCAAACATCTTACCTTAAAAGTAAGAGCTGGTACTAGCTTTGGGTTACAGCGGATCCATTTGTCTGTTCCTTCTTCCAGCCTTTCAATAATATACCCTAAGATTGGGCTTCCGCCATCTTTAAGAGGAGGTTCCCATGTGAGCTGCACTGATGTCTTAGTTTGATCTGAATGATCAAGGTTAATGGGAGGACTTGGTCTCTCTGAAAATAATTTGAGAGAAACAAATGTTGGCAACTGGTAGAGGAATGTATCTCTGCATATCAGCTGTCTGTATCTTAAAGTACTAGTTTTAAAGCCTATGCAGAGGTTTTTTTCCAAATTGTTTTTTAAATTGAGGTTCGGTCCTAATTTCAGAGCTGAAATATTGGAAGTTCTTATTGTGTCAAATAATAGTAAGGTACTTCTTGTATGTTTAAATACTAAAGTCAGGAGAAGTTTAGCTACGCCCGTTATTTTCAGCACCCATTTCTCTGATTGCTTTTGGGAACATTCCTGTACACTTAGTATTTAAATAGCCAAAATGTCCTTAACTTGTAATGCAATCACAATAGAACTTGCATACTTACCAATTGGGTCCATAATTTTTACCGCACGTGTAGCAGGACTTGGTTTGCCAACTCCAATCATATTTTGAGCTCTTACTCTGAAAAAGTATTCTTCATTTTCCACAACATCAGTCAGGACAGCTGACAGTTCATCAGCTCCCGTGGTCATAGTTGGCTCCCATTTGATGGAAGCTCTGTTACGCAGTTCAATAATGTAGCCAGTAATTGGAGTTCCTCCATCATACTCAGGTACTTCCCAGGTAAGTGTAGCACCAAACCTGTTCACATCAGTAACTTCTACATTTTGAGGAGGACCAGGAACTTCTGCATTTTATTTTAGAGACAAAAAGGAAAAACAAGGTATGTGTTTCTCTATCTATTCTCTAGAGTTAGTAGTATTTTTTCCACACAGTCATAAAACACTGAGTTTTTCATAACTTCCGCTCACCAAATTTGCTCTTAGCTTCCACAGGTCTCTCTGTTTCCACTGGCTCACCAGTACCAACTCGGTTCCGTGCACTAACACGAAAGAGATACTCAACTCCTCCTTTTTGAAGTCCAGTAACTGTGTATTCACAATTTTCCGCACGATCAGTGACCATAATCCAGGTCTTACGTTTGATATCACGTCTTTCAATGACGTAGCCAATGATTTTGCTTCCACCATCACTTTCTGGTTCCTGCCAGGCAAGGCCAACTTCACCATCGTAAGTTTCAGTGACTTCTAAGTTTCTAACTGGACCTGGAACATCTAAGAAACATACAACAATAATTTAGTGCATTGCATCTTTTATTTGTTTTGGCCTAAAATATGGTAGTCAAGGTTTTAACATTGGGAGCTCTTACCAATGACCTCTACATTGATGAATGCTTCTGCCTGGCCATGTTTGTTTCGAAGTATAATCTTGTACCTTCCCTTATCTGATTTCTTTGCTTCATAAATTTTGAAGGTAGTGCAGTCAGTTGTTGTATCAACAGTTGTTGTTGGCAGACCTTCCTCCCCTTTCAACCATTCTGCTTCTGCTCTTGGGTAGGCATCATATGGAACAGTCATAGTTAAAGGCTTCCCAACATCAACGACAAGGTTTTGATCACCAGTCTTGATCCTAGGAGCAGCTAAGGAAGATCAATATGACAAGTGAGTACTTACAAATTATAAGAATGATGTATGTGCGAAGTCATCTAAGAAGCACACATAGAAAAGTAAAAGGAACTGTTGTGTCAATTCTAAACAAATTCCTTCATATATTTATTGGATTGCTCCAGAGAGCAAGAAACTCAGACATTATGTACCGTGCTCTACTATAAAATGAAGGAAGAGGGAGCTGCTTTTTGACTATTAATTTTATTGGTCTGATCCTGTAAAAGACAAATGAGGAACTCATTGTCTTATATGACTGAAATGAGTAGGTCAAATAATTTGCATACTTTACATCTGCAGTGACCTAATGAAAAGATTTTGTATCCTATAAGCTCAATTTTTGCTCTTTACTGTAGACATTGAAAAGTGACCTATAATTTCCTTGACAGCTGGACAAGCATGGTATAATAAAAAAAATTTGTTGTCTGAATCATAATTCATACAGTTTAACAGACTTGCACTTGTCTTAGCCTGATTTCATATTCATTTTAATAACTTTACTTGAAGAGTTAATTCTCTGATCTCAAATTTTATAAAATAAATACAAAGCAGACATCTTACCTGCTAATTCAAGTTTAGCTCTAGCTTCTTTATCTTTAGCAATAAATCTGTATTCCCCTTGGTCACGGGGCTTTATATCGCACACCTGCAGCCTATGGACCTTTCCTTCACTCATCATCTGATGTTTGTCACCTTGAACAATAATCATGTTGTTTCTCAGCCACTTGACCTCCACACCATCTTTGTTCAACTCAGCCATGAAGATGACATCTGCACCAGGAGCTTCATAGATATCTTGTGGTGGTCGGATAATCTCAACAGGGATTTCTGAAGTAAACATCAATTCATTTGGTGGTATTAGTGTGTCATTTCTACTATCACTAAATAATGAAGAAATTAATCCTATTTAATTTTATACATACCTTCAACAAAAAGTCTTGCCCTAGATTTCCTGTCATCCACTCCACAGGAATATTCACACTCATCATCTAGTCTACAGTCTTTTATGATTAATCTGTGCAGGTTTCCATCCTTTTCAAACTGATATCTTTATGGGGAGAAAATAAGTAAGCAGCATTATAATACCCAGATAAAGATACAAAGTAAAGCAAATGTGTTTCGCATATTAGCAAGCATAATAAAATGTGCATACTTTTTGCCTTCTTTGATTTCTCTGCCATTTCTGTACCATCTCACACTAGCTTTCTCCTTGGAAAGCTGGCAGGTGAAGACAGCATCATCAAATTCAGTGACTGTCTGGTCCCGGAGATGTTCAATGAAGTCTGCTGGTGCTTCTGTGATGAGAAGTTCTGCAATAGATTTGTCTTGTCCAGCAGTTACAGTGTATTCACCTTCATCTATAAAGCCACAATCTTTAATGATGAGCGAGTGTTTGTATTTATCGATTTTATACAAAATGCGCTTGTTGAATGTGATCTCTTCACCATTCTTTGTCCATTTGAGAGTTGCATTAAGGCGATTGACTTTGCACCAGAATGTGACAGTTTTCTTTTCCATGGTCTCAATATCTTCAAGGGGCTCAACAATCCTGAGATCCTCCTCTGTTAAGACAAAAAATAAAATGTGATTAATTTACATCCTCATTATCCTTACGTGAAATTGAATACAGGATGATTAAACAGCTTAAATACAGTGGAAGCTATTTACCTAATACTGTTAATGCAGCAGAGCTCTTGACTTGTTCTCCTCTCTGGTTTGATAGTGAAATAGTATAGGTAGCTTGATCTTTCAACTGTGCATCCCTGATTCTGAGAGTGTAAACTAAATTCTTCTGGACAATAATATATTTGGCACTATCAAATATTGCTTCATCATTTTTGTACCATTTCTCTTTGGCACCTTCTTTATTGACTTCACAGTTGAAGATAATTTCTTGACCCTCATTAACTTCTTGGTCTTTAAGGGGAGTTATAATCCTGAGTTTTTCTGAAATTCAGAAAACAGAAGAAATATGACATCATGTAGTAGAAGGAATACAGTAAAATATGTACCTGTACATTGATAAAATAAAGCTTACCAATCACTGTTAAGCGTGCTGTAGCTTTAGCTTCACCAACCATGACAGTATACTTTCCTGCATCTCCTAGAGTAGAGTCTTTTATCACAAGCGTCCTCTTTTTGCCATCTGAAATTATGTCATACTTATCACCAGGTTCCAGAACTGTGTCACCCCAAAGCCACTGTACTGTAATTGCCTCTTTGGATACTGAACACACAAATTCAGCTTTGTCTCCTTCAAGAACCTCAAGATTTTGTGGTCTGGTAAGAAATTCTGCTGCAAGTTCTGAAAGAAAATATTTTTGTAGGTAAACATTTTACTTTCTATTTATGAAGAGAATAAACCAAATTATGTATTCTTATTGACCTTTTTTTTTCAGAAAATAAAGACACAAAAGTAACTCTCTTACCATGTACAGTAAGTTTTCCTGTTGTACTAGAGCTTGGGAGCTTGCAAGTGTATTTGCTAGCATCCTCAGGATGAGCATTACGTATGACAAGAATTCGCTTTCTACCATCAGAAATGTATTCAAATCTACCACCATCAGGCACTTCCTCATCTCCTTTAAACCAAGTAACTTCAGCATTAGGCTTTGAGATTTCACAGATCAATTTCACAGTGTCATTTTCATTTACTTCAAGATCAGGAAGATTTTTTGTGAAAACAGCCTCTTCCTCTGCAACAAGAATTTGGAAAAAAAACAATTAAAACCTTTCATCAAAATAAGATTTTTTCTTCTTCATATATTAGATTATTAAAAAGGTTTGTTCACCTAACACTGTAAGTAGGCCAGAAGTTCGAGCTGTTTTTGCTTCACAGGCATATTCAGCTTCATCATCAAGGACACATTTACTGATAACAAGAATGTGTTCTGTGCCTCTGGAAATTATGTCATATTTCTTGCCTTTTCTAATTTCAATGCCATCCTTAAACCACTTCACCTGTTTTAGAACAAATTGACATGCTTATTAACATTAATATACTTACAATAGATTTCAGTTGTGTATTGTTTTGCAACAACACTATGAAGTTGTGAACTAAAAACAAAACAAAATAAAAGCCCCAACAACCTGTAGTAAAAGGAATTACTCAGATTAAGAATTATTATTATTAACCTTAACACCTGGACGAGAAATTTCACATTCAAACCGAGCAGATTCTTTTTCTTTTACTTCAAGGTCAGTTAGTGGTCTCAGGAACTCAACACGAATTGCTACAGAAAAAGAAAGAAAGAAAAAAAGAAGATAAATTGCTGCACTTGATATTATTTATTGCTAGTCATAGACACTAGTACATAGTGTCTATATGCATAGACAATAGTACATAGTGTCTCTAGTACTTAGATATTTTCTGGAAATTTATAAATGACTCACGTTCTACATTGAGAAAACATGATGTCTTAAAATCTTTAGCATCACAGGTGTATGTTTTTGCATCATCCAGTGTACAGCCGTGGATAATGAGTTTTCTGACCCTGCCATCAGAAATGATATCATACTTCTTTGTCTTGTGAATTTCTTCTCCATTTTTGAACCATTTCACTTTTGCATTTTCCCTGGAAACTTCACATTCCAGTACTGCAGTGGCCTCCTCTTCAACAGTCTGGTCCTCAAGTGGTTTAGTAAATTCAACTGGAGGTTCTGAAAGGAGGAGACAGATTTTTGATAGAGAAGATCCAAATTTTATCCGGCCTTCTGCTAATACAGAACTTTCCCATGTGGTTTACTAACTTTTTTTTTTGACTGAATAATTAACAATGCTCTTAGACTTCTCTACTAAAGTTTTTTATTATTTTAATCCCTAATAATACTCAGTTAATTCAGCCAATTTCCTCATTTTCAGCTTACTGTAAAATAGTTTCAATGATCTCCTTGTCCAAGACTATTTTACTCACAAATCATTATCACAAAGACTTGCAACTCAGTTTCTTTAGCCACTCTACAGCCATGTGAGCTCAGTGACTCTGAAGTTCTATCCTGAACTTTAGGAACTTTTTTTTTCTTTGAATAGCTAAATTAGAAGCGTGTGCAGTTTTGTTTTTTTTGGTTTTTTTTTTGTTTTTTTGACTTCTTAGCTTCACATAGCTAAGAAATCTAGCCAATATTCTATCACTTGACTGGTGTCATAGTTGTACTCTCAGGTTTCTAGATACTCTAATGCAAGAATCAGAAGCAAGCTGTGAGGAGATACAATAGCCAGTATTCATGGGTTATGTTGAGGCCAGTTGAATGTTCAAATCTGCAGTGAAGCTCTGGAAACCTGAATTCAACTCCCACATCTGACATGTTTCCAGTATTCCTTTGTTTTCCCAGCCCTTCTGTGAAGCATAAACATTTTAACTAAGTGGATATTTTAATCATGAAAGTTGTCTACCAGTCCAGTATTGCATGTATGAACCTCCTAATCTGATATATGGTGTACATATAATATATACATATTATGTCCTTTTGCAGGGTGAATCATGAACAGACTATTAATAGAGACTATGGTATAATTAAAATGACTGACTTACCTTTCACAAAAAGATTTGCTTGAGTTCTGAAATCTTTTGCAGTCAGTGAAACTTCTCCTGCATCTGTTAACTTGACATCTCTAAGAGTAAGTGTGTGAACTCTCCCTTCAGCACGTGTGACAACCTTACAAAGTACATAAAAAAATACTTGCGTAAATATCTAGAACAAATATTTGAGGAACATTTAACAAAATAGTTAACTGTTATTTATTGTTACCTGTGGAGGTTTTTTTGTTTACTTTTATATGAAGTTTGGATTATTTCCTTTTGTATACACTAGATAGATCTCAAGATACAAATGTCGTGAGGATTTTGAGAATCATTTCTGTTTTGTTCTTTCACTTATGAGAAATTGGAATTTTATGTTACCACACATTTTACTTCTGTCTTTATATTAGAAAACCTGAGTTTACTACCAAAGTTCAGAATGAACCTTGAGATCACGTTCATTTTGAACATGTACTAATAAATGCCAAATTAAGTAGTTTATAAGTTTATAACTTTATGGGAAAATTTATTATTCCTGTCTACATCAAAGTAAAAACTTTTAGAGAAATTTAAAGGGGTCTGGCACCCTCCCCATATACCCTTTTTCAAATACTAAATTGACTTTCTATTATCAAGTTTTGGTAGAAAGTTCTGCCTAAAAGAACATTTCCATTTTTTTTTTCTTTGCATGATTAAAATACGTGATTCTTTGCAATCATGCATTTTAACAGGGTACTCCTACATAAACACCACTTCACAAAATTTCAGCTGAAGACAAATGACAGTTTTGAGTGTATATGTAAGCTGAAGGAAAATTTTTTTTCCCATGTAATGCAAATGACAACACAGATAAGAACAAAATAATATTCCATCATACAGAACTACTGAACTTGTAGTATCTTGTGAGGCAGTAATAACTAACAAGTCACTGTAGTGATTAATAGCTTTCCATATTTTTATAGCTAGGCTGAGAAGTGATTACCTTGATTTATTAAATGTCTCTTCTGTTGATTTTCAGTTTTGCCTATCTATCTTTAAACATAGTAATGGGGTTGCTACTTCTTTGATGTTTTTTTTCTGACTTCTATAATCTATTTTTTGTAGGAGATAGTTTTAATTTAAGCAAATTTGGTAAAGCTTTGAAAGATCTATTTCCCAAAACTGAAAACAAACTGTTAAAATTATATCTTAAGGTAAAAAATATGTACTGAAGTATTGTTAGCCACATTATTACAGTTTCTTAAACTTTGCTACATCATATGATGCCTTTAAAGTTTGCTTTGTATGAGGTTTGCAACTGATACTTTCATTTGCATTACCTTCCCTTAGGGCTAATATGTAAAAAACAAACAAAAAAACAAACAAACAAAGAAAAACAAAATAAGTCTTAAAACCAGTCATATCATTTTTTTATTTTAGCTTTTTACAGTATCTCCTCTCCCATTAACTTCAAATATTAAATTGGCTGCATTCCACACTACTCAGATCTCAAAGCTAAGAGTCAGCACTTGATGAAGGGTTAAAAATAGTTAGTGAGAAGTGCTTGACAAGCAAACCTGCTTAGAAAGTTATCTGGAGAGCCAGAACAAATGCCTGAAATGGAATTCGAATCCTCTTAATCCCCTTATATGCAGAATTGGACTGCAACTCAGCATTCAGGAGAAAAAAAGCATTTCCTGATAGCACCTTTCAAAACCCCCTCACTGTTACTGCAATTAATCTGAGAAAAAAAAATAAAAATCATTCAGTATCTCTGTAGCTCAGTCTCCCACAGAATCAGGCACGTAAGTCATAGTTTCCCTTTGTACAATAAAAACTTATAGTATTCCAGATCCTCCAACTTCTCCAGGGGAAAAAAAAAAAAATAGAAGAAAAAAAAAAAGAAAGCCATGTCTGATTCAGTGAGGATTTACCATTTTTCCATTCAACACAGTAGCACTATTACATTCTTGTGACTTAGCAATTCTACTGGTAGAAAGTAAATGAGAAATAATATGGAGAAGAAGAGTGAAAGAGAGGAAGGAGTAGCAAACATGAGGGAAAATAAAGTTTAGTCTCCTTACCTTATCACTGGGTTCCAGTTTCTTTCCTTGCAAGAACCACTCTACTGGGATTCCTTCATAAGAGAGTTCGCAGTCAAAGGTTGCTGATTCCCCAGCTGTCACTGTTACATCCTTGAGGGGTCTCAGCAAGCCTATTACTCGAGCTTGGTAAGAAGACAACATTATTTTCAGATTAGTCACTTGTACCCAAGAGAGAACCACTGTCCTTATGTACTAATCTCCATGGTGGCTTCCCTCAAGAGAGACAGACATCGCAGTGCTGCTTGTTTAATTCCCTAAATAGAAGGGGCCACCCTGGGGCTTTAGGGGGAGGGCTAGTGACCGAAAATTTCCTATTTGCAGAGTGCGTTTCTTTAAATTGAACAAGGTCAGCAGGAAAGTTGCTGTGCATCTGTCTCTCTGCCAAGCCCTGCATGCCTCTTGCTAGATAAGGCATGTGTTTTCCAAAATAGCGAGGGCTAGGATTGGAGTGGGAAACAAGTGGTCTTCAACCATGTGGTCTGTCCCTGTCCATCACATTCTTAACCCTATCCCCAAATATCACTGTGATCCCATCCTCTCAGGTTAACATGATATTTCAATGCTGTAAAGCCTCTGCTTATGATACTTTGATTTCATAACTGCATATGATGCCAGACCATGAAGAAGCATTCAAAGCCATCTCCTTACTTTTTCTTTTCCTATATGAATAAACTACATAAATTACAAACATAAATAAGTAAATGGAGAAAGAAAGAACATTCCTTAACTTAAAGAGGTGAAGACAGCTTGAGTAATTAATATTTGAATTGCTGTTCTAGAAATAATTGCTCTGGGTTGAGTATAGTGTAGAGATTTTTCCACCTTGTTTTCATTTAGGTAATTTCAAAGACACTTACGTTTCACTCGAAGGTGAGCACCAGATTTAGCATTTGCTGCTTGGAAATCTACTCCACCAGCTTGATCTAAGCGTACGTTATACAGTGTAAGGAAGTGCTTTTTGCCTTCTTCCTTGATTTCACAGTCCTTCAAAAAGAAAAGTGAAGCAAATTTTTTCAGTATCTTTTTCATGCTCAGCACAAGAGCCCATATTTCTCTTCATACCACGGGTCCATTATTTCCTCCACAAAACTCAGACCCAAACTCCCTAAAATATGCCCTCTAAACTTTCATCCATAGTCTAGCCCCTTTCCTTTCAGTCTCCTCTGTTCTAATACAATCTACTTCTTCTTAGCAAGAAAGGGCAAGAAGCAATGCATTAATGAGGGTGGCATGTATGTGCTGATTGACTAGCCAATATATGCAGATGCAGACCGGTCAGAAGGCTGAGAAGAAATAGGAAATACTAAGCTTTTGTTGTCCCTTTTCCTTGAGAAGGGTCTTTTTCTTTTACCCTCACACTGATTTTCTTGGAACTTTTTATCTTTGTGTATTTTTCACATCAGTACTGTAACATCAAAGCATTGCCAAATTACAGTTAGTCATGATTGTACCATTTTTTTAATTTCCATATCCTACCAGCTAGGACTTAAGAATATTTAATTAAGCATTATGCCATTTTAAACAAATTTCAGCTACCAGAGCAATAGTGAAGAGTTTGAAAATGTGATCCACATCTATCTAAAACAAACATAACCCAAAAAAACAAAAGGTAAATTCACTGAATCCAAAGGTTCAATTTTTAAATGCCGTTACGTTTAAGAGAATTATGTGTGGTCTTAGCACTTCAGATACATGATTATAGAAAGCAGAAAGAGTTTTCACTTAATTTCTGCAGCTGTCTGCTTCTCCCTCACATCCCAGTTCCATGCAAGTTGTTGAGCCACACGTAAGTAACATCTTAAAATATCTGCTTACAGGTGATTCAGTCAGGGGTTCTCCTTTTAGTTTCCAATTGCCATGGACACCTTCCTCAGAGATTTCAATATCAAAACGGGCAGTCTCTGTCTCAATCACCTCCACGCTGTATAGCGGACGTATGATCTCAATATCCCTGTCTGGGGAGGTGGGTGCGAAAAAGTGATTGATTACCTCAGTCACTAATAAACATCCAAAAGTTCTCTTCAACATAGCAACCCAATAAAATAACCATACCTTCAATATTGAGGTTAGCAGAGGTTTGATCAGTACCACAATCACAAGTGTATTTTCCAATGTCTTTCTTCAAAGCTTTCTTGAGGATAAGTATTCTCTTTTTGCCATCAGCCTTAATAACAACATTCTTTGATGGAGTAATTGGTTTGCCATCCTTCATCCATTTCACCGGGGCATCTGCTTTGCTGATTTCACATTGTAAAATCACTTCGTCTTTCTCTACAGCAGTATAATCCTGAAGCTTCCCAGTGAAGTAAGGGTCTCCCTCTGCAAGTAAAAGTTAAGACATCTTTTAATGTGAAGATTAAGTCTTTCAGAAAGGAAAAGGGTTCTTACCATCAGATACATTTCATGCTTATGCCCTGCAAGGGGGATTAAATACAGTCCTTATAATTATTGCATAGTTATGTCGCAAAAAGAGAGAATAACAAATAGCTAAGAAAAAAGTCAGTGTACTACTCATGTTACTGACAACATGATTTTGCTGTTCTGGTAGATTCAGAGCACCATACAAGTATTTTATAGCTATTTTCACCACACTTGGATGAAATTTTGAAGAGATTTCAATTATCCTTTTGGAAAGTGGAGCCCCAAGGAAGACAAGCAAATTGTCAAGTTGTCAAAAATCACCAAGTAAGTTTAGGCCAAACCCCCAAACCGAACCAAACCAAACCAAAAAAAAACCAAATCAAACAAATCCCAAGACTTTCTGATGATTATTCATTTTTCATTAATAATACTTCTGATAATATACATCATGTGAATTCTTTTGGGTATGCTTACCAAGAACAGTGAGTTTAGCTTCTGAGGATTTGCCCATAGCTTCCACTCTAATCTGAGAAGTATCATCAATAGTAAGATCTTTGATTGTGAGTGTATGAAATTTTCCATCATCTGTCATTGAAACCACTTTACTGGTATGTAATCGCTGGTCATTCTTGAACCAGACAACAGGAATATTTTCATGTGAGAGTTCCACCGTGAACACTGCAGTTTCTCGCTCCTTTTTTGTTATATCCTTGAGAGGAGTAATGAATTTCAGGCGAATACCTATATCAACAAAACATTTCATTAATAATAATGCTACCAATAAAACCTGTTCAAGGACAACTATGGTGTAACTCTTCCCTAGAAAGGCAAAGTCAGACAAACCTTCGATAATTAGTTTTGCGCTTGTTCTCTTATCTTCAGCTTCAAAACTATATTTAGCTTCATCGTCAAACACAACAGATTTAATAATCAGAGCATGTTTTGTTCCATCTGAAATAATTTCAAATCTTTCATCAGGAGTGATCTCTTGTGTTCCTTTTAACCAACGGAAAGCCTTGGGTTCTCTAGACACTTCACATTCAAACTTGGCTTCATCCTTCTCAAAGACCTTCACATCACTTAGTGGAGTGATAAAGATGAGAGGCAATTCTGAAATCAAAGAAGAGCACTTTCAGTTCTGTAATAGGTTTATATAGATCTTTCTGCTACTAGATTTGTTCTAGTGCCCTGAGACACACATGGAAATGTTGGCAAACTGCAGACTCTACCTTTCACTTTCAGACTGGCAGCACTTTTAGCATTAGCAGCTTGGAAAGACACTTCTCCAGTCATATCCAGTTTGCAGTTATGAAGGAGAAGAATATGCTTCTTCCCATCCTCAATTATTTCACACTCCTGGTAATAAAGAAAAAAGAACCCATCAAAATATGAGTATTCTAGGAAACTACTCAGCCAACATTATCATCAAATATGTTTTCCTAGTGTAAATTATGATCTAAAAATAGAGCAGCAGTCTCACAGGTGAAGGTGTTAGGGTCTCTCCCTTCAGCTTCCATATAGGATGAACATCAGGCTCAGAAATTTCAATTTCAAAACGTGCTGTTTCACCAACAAATACTTCCACTCCATACAGTGGGCGTTCCACTTTAATTAAGCGAGCTAAAAGACAAAAAAAAAAGTTCACATCTACTTATTCATTCTATAACATAGAAATGCAGGACTGGAAAGGATTTCAGCTCTCTTATTATCCCTTCTTTAGGAAATTCATATACTATCACCGACAAGTATTTATCTAACTTCTTTTTAAAAAAGCTCAAGTTTGGGCAGTATATAACCTCCTTCTGTAATATGTCTGAAAGTTTAGTTAGCTTCAGTAAGAATATTTTTCCATGTAATTAACTTATATGTTACAGTTAAATAAATTGATTTTTTTTCTCCTGACTGGAAATGGACATAGAGAAAAAAATGATCATCGCTGTCATTAAAACAGCCATTTATATATCTTAAGATATATTGTCTCTTCTCATAAATATATTTGACAATTGTAAATTTAGATATTTCAACTAGTCATCATAACAACATGTTTTCTAAAGGCACAATTTTTGCTGCTGTACTCTAGAGAATGTCTGTTTGCCTATAGTGTTTTACAAAGGTTTCAGTACTTTCCCTTAGCCAAGGCATGATGACTTACGCTCAACGCCAACATTAGCATTTGTCTTGTCTGTTCCACAGTCACACTCATAAACACCCTTATCACTCTCTGCAGCCTTCTTGATCGTTAGGATACGGCGCAAGCCATCTGTTTTTATGGAAATTCTGCTTGAAGCAACTAGTTCTTCACCATCTTTGTACCATTTTACTGGAACATCTTTGCTAAGCTCACACTCCAGTGTAATATCATCTTTCTCCACAGCACTGTAGTCTTGTAATTTCACAGTGAAGTATGGATCAGCCTCTACAAAAGGCATATTGGATATGAAACATTAAATTAGTAATATAAATTTACTAAAAGATCAATATTTTGTCACACTCCACTTATTAACATTGTTTATACTTACGCTATAGTGTGTTTTATATTGTTTCTATAATTACCTAAGACTTTGAGGTTTGCTTGTGTGTTCAAGTCCTTGACTACAGCCTTTATTTCGGAGATATCATCAAGTGTCACTTCTCTCATTTCTAGTTTATGAACTTTGCCTTCTGAAGTAATTACAACTGTTCTGCTTGTGTGGAGTCTCTTATCATTTTTGTACCATTTCACTGGCATGTCTTCATGAGAAAGCTCAAACTGAAAGTGAGCTGTTTCTCCTTCTTTCACTGTTTGATCCTGTAGAGGTGAAATGAACTTCAGCCTCACACCTATAGCATAGAAAGAAGGCACACGTAAGTACCTCTGGAAAAAACGCTAATGTGATTTTAAAAGATACTTATTTACATATTTATTATTTATTGTTTTGTACGTAATAAGATACTTGCCTTCCACAAACAATCTTGCTGTGCTCTTCTTGCCATCAACTTCAGCAGTGTATTCTCCCTCATCATCAAACTGAGAATCATTGATTACAAGAATATGTTTCTTTCCATCTGCAATGATGTCGAATTTTTCTCCAATTTTCAGTATATCATTGCCCTTAGACCATATAACATTGGCTTCTCTGGTAAGGACACATTCAAACCTTGCTTGGCGTTTCTCAGGGACAGTGACATCTTTTAGGGGAACTGCAAAGTCCAGTTCAATTTCTGGAAACAAAATGGAACACGTAGTTTGTAACATACTCAAAGTGAATTCTTTGTAAGTTGATGTTGTACTCCATTTCATGGTGCATTGTACCTTTCACTGTCAGGATAGCTGTAGTAACTGCATTAAGTGCTTGGTAAAGGACTTCACCAGCTTGGTCTAACTTGACTTTGTGCAAGGTTAGGAAGCGTTTCCCTCCTTCAGCTTTGATTTCACATGTCTGCAGGGATGACAGACTTTGGTAAATAAAATGCAGATACCTTGCTGCTATATATTTTTAATAAAGGAATTCTATAAATATTTGATACACAGTAATGAGTCAGTCAGAAAGAAGACTGGACTTATTCCTCAGTTAAAAGTAACAATTTTAACTCAAAAATTATAATAATAATAAAAAAAAGAGCACATTTCTTCAGCCTTCCAGAGTTTTTTTAAATGTCAGCATAGTCCTCTGCAATGTACGTAAGATGTTTTTATTATTGTCATAATAATATGCTGCAATTCTGTGAGAAAATAAAGCAGTTCAAAAGATTGCCTTTAAGGTACATAACTCTTATTTCAATAAACATTTTTTTAATAACCAAAATGTTTAGACTTTCTACATTCTGGACTGAGTGAAAATGGCATGCCTGCAAAGATCATACCACAATGACTGAAGTGAACCTGATCACAGTGTTTAATTTTAAGTAAACTATGTTATTAAATCAAGGATGCTTACAGGTGAGGGTCTCAGGGTTTCACCTTTCAGCTTCCATTCACCAGGAATATCTTCCTCAGATATTTCTGTATCAAAGTTTGCTGTTTCTTTCTCGTAAACTGTGACATCCTCTAACGGCTTCAGAAGTTCAACTTCACGTTCTAGAATATACAAATTAGCACATAAATAATTAGGGCAAGTTTTGATAGAGCTTTATAGGAAGTCAGGTTACCTTTTTTTTTTTTTTTGCTTGTTTGTTTAGAGATTTTTGAATTTTGACTTTTCATTTTTGAATATAAAGCAAATAAAAGGTTCCTTACCCCCAAGGGTTAGTTTAGCTGGGTATCTGCGACCTTCAACTTCCACTGAATATTCTCCAATATCAGCAGGGCCAGCATTCTTGATTTTCAGGAAAATTTTATTTCCTTCTTTCAAGATTTCTGTCTTGTCAGTCGGTTCAGCAGGAATTTCCTCATCTCCTTTAAACCACTTAATGTTTGGTGTATCCTTAACAATATCACAGGTGAAAGTAGCTGTTCCTTTTGGTTTCACATGCTGGTCTCTTATAGGCTTTACTAACCAGTCTCTTATCACTTCTGCATAACAAGTTACACAATAATACAGGTTAATGGACTTTTAATATAAATAAAATAGAAGAAACAGAACTTACAGATTTTATATTACAACAAGCTTTTAATATCTGTAAAATGTTATCTGCCAGTTTATATTGTAATGCTATGTGGAAAATACTAATTTTAAAACAGCCCCAATATCCCACAGAGAAAGGAGAACATGATTTTGATTGCTTACCTACTACCTTAACACAAGATGAGCATGACAACTCAGAGTCTTCCACAGTAACAGTATAGGTGCCAGTATCAGCATCATCTGAATCAGTGATGGTGAGGGAATGCGACAAACCAATAATACCCAGAGCAAATTTCCCAGGCTTGTCTTTGATGATCTTCCCATCCTTTCTCCAAACCACACTTCTTTCTTTATTAAGCTCACAGGTCAAGTACAGTGGCTGGCCTTTAATCACAGTGACTTCTTCTTCAAGTGTTTTCACAAACCGCACTGGGAGTTCTGCGGGAAAAACAATGTTTTGATTTGTCTCATTTGTATACAGAATGTGTGATGTAGAATATCTTACATATTAAATCAAATTGTGTAGTGATCAATGAAAATCAAAGAATGCATCTAACGATCGCTGTAAATTCAGAATGTACCAGTAAAGCTAGAAAGCTTTAGGAGTAGCTAGCCTTTAAATTATTGACAGATCTGAAACAGGGATTACCTTCAACAATGAGTTTGGCTGTAGAGGTCTTCTCTTTGTTACCCAGTCGTAACACACAAGTATATTCACCAGCATCTGATAGCTGGACATCAATAATATGCAGCTTCCTATCTTTGCCATCTGCGATAAACTTGTGCTTTGGGCTCTCTCGGATGTTACTTCCATCTTTCATCCAGCTGGTAATTGCAGTGGATGGTGAAATAAGGACTTCAAAGATTGCAGAAGACCCAACAGATTCTGCTTCTGTCAGGACTATATCTTTCATCTCCTTGACAAACTTCAGTGGCACAGCCTTGAGTTGATAAGTGAATGGAGGCTCTTCAGGAGGTTTTTCACCACCACTGCCTGGCCTGAGTTTCCTTCTTTCTGCATCTGCTGGTGAAGGTGTCTTCTTGGCTGTAATTCAGATACAGAAATTAATAATCTAACCCTGATTTATTGCTTTTATTGTAAGTATTCTGCAGAGCCAAACTTGAATGGGTTTGTGACCCACCTGTTTCACTGATGCATTTCAGTGTTGCTGGACCCTATGCCTCTAATGGAATTTCAACAGAGCTAGCAAGTAATGTTAAATTTTTGTTATATTACCTGAACTGAAATAATTGGGTCTCTGTTAGTACAATTGTGCTGACCAAGTTTTACTATGTCATCTTTCAAAGATTTACTCCTGATTACCAAATCTCATCTACTGAGACCAAAACATGGGAGAACAGAATCATGCATTTATGTCTTGAATCTGAAGGGATAGGTATTTTGAGGGTAACTGTGTTTAAACTTCACAACTGTTTGATTTTTATGAATTTCAAAGGAGGTGAAGTAGTTCTGCCACTGTCTCTTCTTTGCCCCAAGTGGACTAGTTGTGCCCTGAAGGGGAATGCATAGCCTTGCTTACATGATGAAGCTGTGCCGGGAGGCTGCACAACCTCTAACTACATACATACTATATCTGACTCTGGACCTACCTAACATTCTCATAATGTCTAACTATTGAAACAAGCATGGAAAGGTTAACAGTCATTCCCCATCACAGGCATTTTATAATAACTTTTACCTTTGACTGGGCTGATACCCTTCGGAGTTTCTTCTTTTGATGGCTTGGCCTCTGAAGCAGAACAGCAATAGCATTAGGAATGGAGTTTAATAGACTTACATATGAAAATTAAGACAAGCATTTTTTTTATTTTTTTATTTCTTTTTTACAAATCAGATATTCTCTTTCTTTAGTTATATACACATACAAGGGAAGGAAGATATAGACATACATATATATCTGTACAGCTTATACAATCTATATCTGAATGGTAAGTTCAGCATCTTCAAGGGTGGAAAAGTCATATATTCAGCAGTGAGGACTGAAAGGCAGCTTAGGAACTCCTAGTTCCTCAATTTATTGTCTTGTCCCTTATTTTGTAAAATTCTGCCATTCCCTGACACTTTTCTCACAATTAAACTCTTGATCAATACTCAACCATCAACCAAAATAGTTCAAGTATCTATTAAAAAATGTGTTAACTGAGCAAAGCACACACTTTTACTAACGAAGACAACAAAAATATATGTTGTAAAAATTAAATATATGTTTTGGTACAATGTGACATTCTCACGCGTTCCATCAGTTGCCCAAATTGTGACGACACATCTAAAACTTTTGAAAATATTTCCCCCAGTATACTGCTTCTCATCATCATTTTGTGTAAGAAAATATAAAATACACTTTTAATGTCAGAATGATGTGAATGAAATGCAGGACAGATTTTATTGCAGTGGATGGAAAAATGAATACTAGGAGAAAAGTTTTAGTTTTTCTGAGGAGATAATGACATGTAACATGATTTATACTGTCTTACAAAAAGGTAAGGCTCAGACAATGAACATAAACTACATGGATATACATACATAGAGTACGACAAACATATCAAGAGTGGCTGAATGCCAATGCAGCCAGCTAATACACTGGATGGAAATGTAAATGGTGTTAAAGAAGAAAAACAAACATCACAATGGAAAATGGTATTTTCTCTTGAAGCAAATAATATGAGCACTTTGTGGAAGAATTTGGCAGCAGTCTTCCTCACCTCGCTTTGCATGAGACTTTGCAGGAACATCCAGAAATTCATGTGATTCTCCAGGTGCATCCAAATTCCTGCCCTCACTTAAAAGGCTACTGGCTTGCTCATTCATGTGAATGGGTTCTGATTTCCAGTACTCCTTCTTTCCTACATTCTTCGGAGTGATTATCTTACCTATGCTTGAGGAGTGAGTGATTGTTTCACTTGCAGAGATTCCTTTGCTTGATGATATTTTGTCTGGAAGGTTTTCCTTCTCTTTTTTCTTGCTAAGAGATGTGCTTTTTCTAATGCCATTTTTAGCTGCTGTTTTTTCATCTGAAGTAGGTTCTGTACCTTGAAGCTCTCTTCCAGAAATCTTCACTTCTTCCACAGTCAAAGAGTCTTTCTTTTCTTCAGTTTTAGCTTTGCTGCCTTTAAGGGATGGAGCTTCTTCACTTTCATCTGGAGAGGTATGAACTTTATGGAATTGTTCTTTATCTTGGCGCTTTGGTGGCTGAATAGGAGCTTTCTTTACGGACTCAGTTCTGTCAGCTATTTCATCTGTGACTCCCTTTTCATGTTCTCCTATGGAAACTTCACCTTCCATTCCTCCTCCTGTAATCACTGTATCAAATTCTTCTTTCTCCACAGGCAACTTTTCAGGGGCACTTGACTGTCTAAATTTCTCTTTTAAGTGGGTGCTGAAAGTAGTTTTGTCTTTATTCTCTGATGTTATCCTCTTGCTGATTTTTCTATCACTTAGTAGTGCTTTCTCAGTCAGTATTTCTGAACCCTCCACATAATGAACTTCAGTGGGTTCTCCTTCCTGCGCAGAATATTTAGCTCCTGCTTTCATTTCCACTATTTGTGGCTTAGGAATAGACTGTTCAAAGATTCTGTAAGATTTTTCTCTGGGAACCTCCTCTTCTTCAGTGGGGTATTCTAGATCAACACCTTTTTTCAATGCTGGTTCAGTAGTCTTAATCAACAGTTCTAAGGAATATAGTTCTGCTGATGTAAGGTCCATTTTCTCATCATCTTGAATAGTTTCCATTTTATTTGCTTCTTTACTAAGAATCTTATCAATACAAATTTCAGCTACTGTAGTACCGTATTTCTTTATCTGTTGAGTTTTCTTCTGTATGTCACTGTGTTTCATAGATTCTTCAAGAGGAACTTCAGATTTCTCTAGAGTAAATCCTCCACTCTCCTCACTTCTAATCAGAGGAGTTTCAGTTATTTTTGCTTCTGTGATATTCTTTACAAATGAATTTTCATCCTTAATGGGAGATTCTTCAGGCTGCAACCTGATTTTTGATTTTCTCCCTTTTCTTAGTCTTTTTTGGTCTCCGGGCTCATAAGGCTCTTTGAGTATATGTTTAGGTACATAAATTGACTCAGTTACCTCTCCTTTTTCATGCACAGGAATCTTTCTTTCCTGAAGAACCCTAGACTTGTCAGAGACTCTCTCTATAGCACGTTCCTTATGAACAGCCAATGTAGTTCCACCCCCCCTTTCTTCTCTGGAATCACTTTCCTCATATTCAGATGACATATAGATCAATTTCAATTCCCCATCAGGTAGTAGTGGTTCATCCTTTTCATAAATAAGGTGATCTATTGTAACTTCTCTTTTCTCACCTGTAGGGGTAGGAGTTTTTCTTGAAACTGTGTGTGTCATTTCTGGCTCCCCTCCTTCAGGAGCCAGCACAAAATATTTAAGAGCCACTTGATCATCTCTCTCTAGGTTCAGTATTCCATCAGCTGTTTCCAGTGAGATTTTCAACTCAAGTGGCTCTACCATTTGAACATCCAGAACTGTCTCCTTAGGACTTACTCTCTCTTTGACATGTATGTGTTTCTCAACTGAAATCTTCTTTAACACAATTGACTCGGTCTTGTCTTCTTCCACTGGGGACATTTTACCTTTATGCTTTAGTACAGATGGTGCATCGGGCTTTTCTGCAGCTACAAAGGTTTCACAGGTAATTTAGAGAGTTAAAATCCATAAGAATAAGCATCAAGAATAATAAATTTTAAGACAAAATTTCCAGCTATACCTGAAATAAAATGAACATAGAACACTATCTTCATATAACACAAAATTTACAACACAACACACACACAGAAAAGATAAGAATTGCACACACAAACAGCACAGAGGACTCAAGGAAACCTCTGTTATGGTGCAGAGCATCATCCCACTAGTTTGCCAGTCCAAATCTAATCCAGGTTGAAAGTACCAGAAAATAATGGTTCTCTAAGACATGGCCATCTATATAGAATGGTTTAGTGGTGCCACTGCAGGTCTGACTACATCACCAAATCAATGACCATGAGACATTCATGAGCAGGCTTCTCAAGTGCCCAAGGTCTGAGCTGTGCTTTAAGATAAGGCTCTCTGAATGATGGGCAAGCAGCATGTACATCAACTCTATTGACAGACTTCAGACCTGGAGTGCTTCCAGGAGAAAGGACTCTCTTTTTTCCACAGTGGATATGACCTAGGATCCTAAGCATATAACAGGAAACTAGTAATACTCTAGTTTTTCAAGACTACTGCTACTGTTCCTCATGATTTCAGTAACAATTTATAAAACAGAAAACCAAATAATGCAGGAATTGTTTAGAAATACGTGTAACCTTTCATTTGCTACACAGAAAACTTAAGATGTGAGTCAGAAGACATACATCAAAACACAGAACTGCATAAAGGAATCAACAGAAAACACAATTTTCATAGTTTCATATTAATTTTTGACAATAAAAGCAAACATTTAACCATCCAGAAACAAGAGTACAGATTTATCTCAACGGTTTTTCACAGAGACAAGCTTCTTTTACATTAGGTGGCAGTATCAAGAATAACACGATCCTGGGATAGGATCTCAAATCTCCTTGTAATGAATGAGTTGTATGATTGTACAGCTTGTAATTCTCTTTATCTTGAAGGTATTTATGTATCTAAGAGAGAAAAACCCTATGAATAGAATAGAACTAACACAAATACCTGCTTTCTTTCCAACCACAGGGACTGTCACTGGAGTAGTAATAGCTGGCGTTGGTTCTGCTACTGGTTTTGGAGATTTTAAAGCTGGAGGAAAAAAAAAAGAAAGAGTTCTCATTTATTTATTTCAATAAATAATTGTGTTTTAGGCACCATGTTCTCTACGATGTTCTGCAGAATGTATGGATGTTCCAGTCATTATAGTACTAAAGCTGAGATGTATTTTTAATGTCCTTTTAACCAGAAATCTCCAAATTTAAAATTCTGAATGGAAAATAAAAAAGATGCACAGGAAAGGCTGCATTGGTATTCATGACTAAAGAAGACTTACCTACTGCAGGCTTAGATTCAGGCCCAGGAACTGGGATAGCTGCTTGCTTAGGTTCTGGCATTTCAAACACAATGATTACAAATAGGTTAATTTACATGTTTTAAAATCTCATTGAATATTAAAATCAGAAGCAACATTACAGAGAAAGTTAATAGAAGACAGACTTTATTTGTATCTTATTTAGCCAAAAAGCAAGAAATTTACTTGGGATGAATTCTTGTAAAGCCAGATACAACAGAAAAAAAAAAAAAAAGATGAATTTTTCAAGCACTGAAGAATCAAAGACAAAAAGAAATCCAGAAGAAAGCAAAGTGGTTAATCAGTATATGTGACAGACAGACTGGATGACAGTAATGCATTAGTATAATATAGCATGAAACGCAGCAAGGAATATAATCTAGTTGCTGCAATAAGGAAAATAGCACCACACATCTGTACCTTTTGGTGGTTCAGGCACATGTTTCTCCTCCTTTTTTATGACAGGTATCTCAATTTTCTTTTTAGGAACTTCTGGGACTTTAAAATATTATTTTGTAAGATATTTTGAAACATCTTGCATCCCCAAATACCAATTTCTCTAATATATTTAAATGTTTTCATTCTTTTTAGACTTTGAATTTTAGATGTTTGTAAGTTTGGGGAACATCTATCTTTAATACAAGGACTTGAACAGAAACACTAAGGGGGCAAAAGGACAAATATTTGCAAGACCTTAACTAAAGAATATTTGGATTAACTATTTCAACATAGTTATATTTTTATCAGTGTTATAAATTACTTGTAAAGTTCTCTACTAACAGTGAAGATGAGAAGTAATCACATGACACAGAAACCAGATCCAAATTTGGAAAAGGCGATGACAAATTTGGATGTGCTTTCAGCAAAGCTTTAACTCACACAATTAGGTTTATGACAGCCACCCATTAAAATATGAATTTTAAAATTCAGAGAATTTCGAACTCTGAATTTCAGAGAATATTGTGGGATTTATTTATATATTTTTAATTTTTCAGTTTTGGCATTATGTTTTACCAGATAAGTTTGAATGAAAACTAATACCTTCAGGTTTCTTAATTTTTTCTACTGGTGTAGGTACTGGTTTAACTTCAGGTTTAGGTTCTTTCTCTGGTTTAATTTCTTCCTCTTCTGGCTTCTTTTTAAGAACTTTAAAAGAAAAGGAATTTCAGTTTTTAAAGCACAGATAAACAAAAGAATAGTATAGCGAGCAAGACAAGACTAAACATATGTAAACAACAATAAAGAACTAAGCACATAAAATACTTAGTAAGATACTATTCTGAAAGCATTTTAAAATTCAAAATCATCTAGAGCAAAAAGATGCTTATTTAAGACCATTCCCTCTGAGAGGAAAGATGTGAACGTTAACTGTCTATGATAGAACAAAATTTCTTATTGCAGAACCTTCATGGAAAAGATATGGTGGATATATATTCTGGAAGAACAGTAAAAGATATTATTATAATACTGAGATTTAAAAAATAACATTATCTATTCACACATGTATGTGCGTAAAGTAGGTTAGTTAATAATGACATTTCATGTCAAGTTGTTTTTAATCTACAAACTCATAAACAGTATGAGATTAAAAATGTGTTAGATTAAATAACATCACTTCAGTTTCCTACTGCTTGCTTTTCAATACATTTTAGGAACTGTTCCTAATGTATTTTTGCATCTACATTGAGTAAATATTAGATTTATTCTTTGAAGCTTTAGTCAGCAGACAAGTGCCTGTATAGAATATTTGAATGACTTCTGTTAGTCCCATGCCTTCTTCTGCCAAAAATGACAAGTAGTACATTTGAATGATAAATTACTGTACATATTCATGCCTTAATAACTGAAGTTACAGGCAATTTTCAGGGACAAAACAGAGGATTCTGGATTAAACTCCTATTGACTTCAGTGAGGGAAGAAGGCTAAATAATTTGTTGTGTTTGGAGAGCTCAAATTTTTATTGTGACTGTTTTTCATTTTGCTTATAATTGTCATCTCAGATATCCATTTTGGGTATCTGATGAGACATGTCAGAAAAATGAACATTATGTTTTACTAGACTGTCTGAAATTAGAAGGTGAGCTGCAAGGTACGTGGGCATGAATAATGATCCCTGCCCGTATTTCAAAGAGAATGGGAATTAGTGCTATCTATTTTTTAAGCAGTAACTGAGCACAAAGTAATTTATAAGGCCCCAGACTTTGCAGAAAACAGGACTGATGTCCAACAGTCCCACTAACCCTTGGGAATGGTGCAGTACTTTTAAGAAAAACGTAAAAGAGAATACTGTTTTACTTATGTGATTTTTAAGAACATTTACACTATTGCTGGAAAATATTTAAGTGTCCACAAGCTGAAGAAACTGGAAATTTTCCATAAGCTTTACATGGAACAGGAAAACAGAAGAGAGCTATAAAAGGGAAGCAGTTTTCAGTGTTCTTGCCTGTTTTCTGCATAGATCCTTTGGATTTGTTAGACTCTTGCTTCATTCCTGCAGCTATAAACTCTTTCCCTGATAAACATACATGAAGTAGTACTTTGTTCATGTAATTTTTCACACCATACAAACCAATGTTATTTAGGGAATACACTGAGCAATGTTAATATGCTGGGATTTTATACCACTACAAGCTACTATACCTCTTTTCAAAACAACTTCTTCTTTTGGTGGTGGGGTAACTTCAGGAATTACTCTGCGAGGTTTCTTTACAAGTCCAGGAACTTAAAAGAATATTATTCCAGATTTTATTACAGGTTCATAACAGTAGTTAAGAGCTAATCAACAACTAACCACTCCAAACACACACAGATAAAATGATGGTCCACTACTGAACATTCAAAGCAAAGGTAAAACTGCTGAGATTGAAGTCAATTATTTTTAATCTTTTTTCCACATTATTTGTTTTCAGTTGCCTTACAGGCTTATACATAAAGGTAAATTTTCATACAAAACAACAAAAGAGAAATATGGTCTAACAAGACTAGAAAAGTTATGTATTCAAAGAGAGTTATAGTTACATTTTAATCACCCTTTTCTCTTGAATTACATGGTTATGTAGCTCATCTGCACTGTCTATGATACTCATAAAGATACAGTCAGCTTAGTCGCTAAACCTTAAGCAGCATTAACAAGATATGTTTACTGTGCTGCTTAGCAGCTTGTCTAAAGGTCCAGTACATATGAAAAATATAAGGGAATACTTGTAAAGCTGCTTGCTCAATTCACAATTCATTGCCAACTCTAAATTTTCTTCTCACAAAATTAAGTTACATTTCAGACAAATAGTTACTATGGTTGAGCTATGCCATACACATTTAAACAGTATAGTACTTTTTATTCCTCCTTAAGCAGAGAACTGAAATGAACATCTACACAAGTGACAAACTCATAAAACCACTCTCTTTCTTACTCTTCCGTGATTATCTTTTTTGCAGTTTGTTAATATCATGATGGGAAATTAAAGTGAACATAAATACAACAAAATGAACATATATATTCAAGACTGGAGTCCACTCTTGAATTATAACCTAATAAAGACACCATTTGATATTTCTAAGCAAATTGAAGAGGATACTGAAAACTACAACTCTGGGCTCAAAAGAGGCTTCAATGAAGTAAGATGCTTCTATTAGGTAGGTACCTTTAGCAGGTGGGGGTTCCAATTTCGGAGACTCAACAGGTTTTGCAGTCACAACTTTCTTCTTTGATTCAGGAGCTTTAAAGAAAAATATTTGAATTTTATCATACACATCATTAGATTAAAAAAACCCTCAAACTTTCCAAAAAAATCAAACAACTGATTAATACTGTTGACCTAGTAGAAAGACAAGATCTACAAAGTTAAGATTCTGGCTGATTAACTGTTTAGAAGTCTGATGAACCACAGTTGATCTGAAAACCATGTTCACAAAGTAGCACCAGTAAATTATTTCTGGTAGTTCTTTTCATTTGTAAGAATGTATTAAAGATAGCAGAATTATGTTAAGAATAGAAGAATGTGTTAACTTTCAAAAGATTTTTTTTTAAATACATGGATTTAATCAATAAGTTTTGAAAAGAACCCATGTAAACTGACTTGGCATGACACTGGTGAAGTAAAAAATATTTATCCACAATATGGTGAAAATTCATACAGGCTTTAGCATTAGTAAGACGCACCATTAGAATAATAAAAAATAAGAAAAAAAAAAGAACCATGGTGATATGTTTTAAAGCACGCTTTTCAAGATTCATCAGTATAATTAAAAAAGGATTATATGTTTGAATTCCCATTGTTAATGGTGGATTCAGATGCTTATACCTTTAAGTAGTTCTCTTGCCAATTTAATATCTTCTGTTGGTGGAGTAGGTGCTGCTGGTTTTCGCTTTTCAGGAAGCTTCTTTTCAGGTTCCGGCACTTTAAATAACATTAGGTAGATTTAGTACAAACTCACTACCACAGTAGGTGTGTGAAGAGTGCAAATATAAAGATGGTAATTTTCCATTTCCAGTGAAGTTAATGAAAAATCACACAATTAATTGGAGTATAAAAGAGCTTTAGGCTGTTGCTTTGTAGCTTGCACACAACACAAATATTCAAGTTGATATAAAAAAAAACACGTTAATAACATGAGAACAAATGTGGGAAACAAAATGATGAGAAGACTCCAGTTGACGGGAAACAAAGTGAAAGCAACTAAAATAAGAGCATACTAGTATACATACAACAGAGCAAGAAAAAAATAATAATGCACAATAATAAAAGGTGTCTGAAAGCCTCTAGGTACTTTGTATACCTTCAACTGGCAAAGCCTCTACTTCTGCAACTGAAATTTCTTCTGTTTCTTCAAGTTCAACTTCCTTTAAGATTTCATATTCTTCAAAGAACATTGATAACTGGTGTAAGTTTCCAATGATAAGATCATTTCACATGAACATGCAAATATCACTAAAAAGAACACTAATTCAATATACACAGACAAATAACACATTAGGATACATAAGTCACTCAGAATCTGTTCATACTGCTAACTCTGCAGTTAATGCATGCCTTGAGAAAACTATTTATATGTAATTTTAATTCAAGGTTGTGTGAAGAATAGTGTTTTTTATGCATACAATATAAATTAAACATTAAATTTGTGGATAAATAATTGTTACTGGAAAGAATAAAAATGGTAATGTTCTCAGTTCATTCTAGATTATAGCATGAATATAACACCAAATAGTAGGTTTCAAGAGACTTGAATTTAGTGAGAACTGATTATTATATAAAAGAGAATAATATAGGATACTCATTCTCAAGAATATCCCATGCAGAATCATGTGAAAATACTTAATTTAAAAAACTATATTTTACTCTCATATATGAAAATATAATATTAGATATAAGAAACAGACTGATATAATCTAAAACATGAAGTGAAAAACTTACAAACACTAGAATGGCGAAAAAGAGGAAAAATTATTTTTAAAGCTTATGTTTGGAAGAACTGGAAAAACGATTATCTTTACAATAATAGCCATGATGGCCTGTACCTTCACTTGGTAGTGGTTCAGGTGTTTTAGGAAGAGCAACGGGTATTTCCTCCTCTGGGATAGCTTTCTTGGGCACCTCAGGCACTTTAAAAAATATTAGGTTGTTTTACATGCATGTGTATAAAGATACGTACGAAACATAAGAAAGACAAAGACAACTAGCACACAGAAAATCACAGTGAATGAGTCCATAACAATAAAAGAGTGTTTATGCTCCAAAAGATCTTTCCCTGGGTAGTCAACAAGGTAATATAACTGACATATTTTATATACAGAGTTATAAGTAAAGAAAAGGGAAAAGAATAGAAAGGACGTATTTTCAGGAAGCACCTCCTAGCAATATGTACCTTTGGTTGGAGGAGGCTCTGGTTGCTTAAATTCTGGCTTTTTAGGTGTTGCAAGAATCGCTTTCTCTCCTGGGACAGTTTTCTGTGGCACTTCAGGTGCTTTAAAGACATAAGTTAATTTTCATTTTTGGGAATATTAAGATGCATATATATGCAAAATACTGAAAAGTACAATGATGAGGAAGAGATTCAAAATATGAGGAATAAAAATTTCAGTGAAATTACACACTCAGATGTTTAAGCATTGTCTATAAAGTTGAATGGAGAGAAAATTAAAAAGGATGGCCTCAGTCACTGACATATGTACCTTTAACTGGAAGAACTTCATGTTTTTTAAGAACAGGAATAGGTTCTGTTACTTTGGGCACAGCAACAGGCTTCTTGGGCACTGCCACAGGCTTCTTGGGCACAGCCACAGGCGGCTTGGGCACAGCCACAGGCTTCTTGGGCACTGCCACAGGCTTTTGGGGAACAATCACCGACACCTCCTCTTCTGGCTCTTCCTCCTCAACCACCTCAGGCACTTTAAAGATATTAGTTCCTTTTACTTGACAGGGACAAAGATCCGCAAACAGCTTAATGGTAAGCAGTGAAGCAGGAAAGGAAGAGTCCTTTTCAGATAACACCACTTCCTTCAGGTGGACTACTTGCAGCAAAGAGCCCAAGCGGGGGCTTATGATAGAGCGTTTGCCAACCAGCCCCACCCTCTGCCACAGGCCCATACAGACTCGTACAGACACAGCATGGCTAAATGCTGCTCACACCCCTCCCCACAGAAGGCAGAGGGGCAGAGAACAGTCAGTACTGTGTCAACACCCAGAGCACGGCAGGCACTTTGGGACACCACCATATACCTTCAGCTGGAGGAGCTTCTGGCTCTCCAGGCTCGGCAACTGCTACCGCTTCCTCTGGTGGTACTTCCACCTCTTCCTCTTCTGAGACCTCTGCCTCCGGCATCTCATGCACTTCAAAGATATTAGTGTGTTTCATTTTACATTGCTGAAAAGACATGCCACGCAGGACAAAAAACAGGGCAACGCAGACGCTGAACACCACAAAAGCCTGTTCAAAACCTCACACGCACAGCACAGTACGCCCAGCATGCATAACTTTGCAAGTCTCAGATTTAAGACAAAGACAGGCCAAGAGAGGGTAGGACAACACTTAAGAGAAGGAGATAAAGTATCTTCTTTGTCAAGTTATCCATGAAGTCAGGTACCTCTGGGTGCTGGAGGCTCTGGGGCTTTGGCAACGGCCACAGGTATTTTTTCCTCACGAATAGCCTTCCTGGGCACTTCGGGCACTTTAAAGATATTAGTAACAGTCAGTTTTATACATTGAACAGGATAATGAACAGTGAAACATAAACGAAAGGTGCCCTCGAGAAACTAACCAAACTGGTCTCATGGTATCAACCCCACCTCTCCCTCACTTGCTCACAAAAACACAAACAGATACAGAGTGCCTGTGTTTATGTACGACTCAAGAGCGAGGTGAGAATAAAGGTACCCCTCCATGTACTCAGCAGCCTTCCCTCCCAGGGAAGAGAGACTGTCATTCTCAGCCCTGCTGGGATCTGATGGTTCGCTGGGAACAACCTCAGCCCATACCTTATCTATTGTCATTCCTCATACAGGCATTGATAGAGAGAGGAACAGAAATCCCACTGGTTTTCCTTCATCTCTATTCCTGTCCTTCTCCGTTTCCATTCTTTCTTTATGCTTTTCACTTCCCTGGTTTATTTTCTTATCTTGAGTAGTTCTCATCCCTCAATTCTCCTCTCACTGTGGCAACTCCCACAGCTAATATGGTTCACTGGATTTTATAACCATTCTTTCTTCACTACATTCTCTGAAATGGTCAGATATTTCTTTAAGCACTTAATATGCTATCAGTTCTTATAACTCCCTTCGTATGTGCATTTCTGAGTAACTTGTTTTGTTTTATAAATTCTGAAAGACTCATGCTTATGGTACACAGTCACTGAGACTGTCAAAATAGTCATGGGGACATTTGTGTCATCAATTTAAGATAATGTTTGGCAATACTCTACAAAAAAGCAATGATCAAATTTTAAAAATCAAATTTTTGTGTCTGAAGATTTAGAATATGAAAGTGAAACAGTAAATTCAAAATATCTTTTGGGTTGTTCATAAAAATACTAAATAATGGAATTCCCAATTCACACAAAGAACTTGGAAATTTCAGGTAATCACAAATGGACAGGATATCAGATTTCAGAAGTAACATTTCAGATAGTAAGAAACAGTCTTGTTCAGGTCAATGTGCAGGGCAACAAGTACCTCGAGCTGGTGCAGGTTCTGGCTTTTTTGGCACAGCTACAGGTATGGGTTCTTCCAGAACAGCCTTCTTGGGTACCTTGGGCACTTCAAAGATATCAGTATATTTTAGTTTTGTGGGCTGTACAGATGTATATGAAACAATAAGACAATCAATAACATGCGCACACAGTCTTCCCTGAGAAAGCGCTGTGCTTACACTCAGTCACCGGTTGTGCTTTGCTTCACACACGTTGTATGCCAAGGGTGTCAAAGATGTCATGCAGGACATGGGAAGTCTTTGTTTAGTTTCAGTTTTTGAGGCAAGGTGGAAATGCAGAAAACACACCCCATCTTTCTAACAGCTGGTCAGAAACTTATGTATGGAATCCAACCGTACTTGAAGGTCTGTTGCTTAGCATTCATGACTGCTTGGTCAACTCTAACAATTGTTAACAAAATTTCCAGTTGCTTTAACTATTACCCTCCTTTTTCCTATGTTATTTCCAGTATTTTAACCTCCTTTTCATTTTCAGTTTTCCACAGTTCCTGTCTTTGCAGATCCCTCTTCCTACAGAAATGTGTACTTTCTCTCCTCTCTGCTGGCTGGTATTAATGAATGGCCCTTTCATGTGCTAAAAGAATAATCAGCAGATATATCCAGTCTTTTGGTAGTAAGTCCACCTCCAGTTTAGTGGAATTTACTCACTTTTAAAGAGATAGAGAACTGATATGGCTGCTCTCATCCATTAATAATGATTATTGAAAGATTCTGGGATGCAAAATTATGTATTTTAAACTGAAGCCATATTTGCAGCCTGTTTTTCAAAACAACTTTTTATACTCTTTAAAGTAACTATTCTGCAAATCTTAATTTTTAAAGTTTACAAGAAGGTCAGAAAGCTGATGATATTTTTAAATGAAGTAGATTTATCTGTAATGCATGCCACATTTTTGCCTCTCCATTTCATATTACTTAAGCACGTATCTCAGAGCATAATTCATAAAGTTAGTTCAATTTAATTCCAGAAGAGCACTATGTTTATTTCAAATAATGACAGTATAATGATGATATATACCTTTGGTTGGTGGTAGTTCTGGTTTTTTGGGTTCAGCAGCAGGTGTTTTTTCTTGTGGGACAGCTTTCTTGGGCACCTTAAGCACTTTAAAAATATTATTTTCTCTTAAATTCACAGTTTAGAAAAATACAAAAGATCATAAAACTGATGACAGAATCAAAGAGTTTAGATATTTCTTAAAATAGAGGTTCATCTAGTGACTGGTTGGCTAATTACATACGCAGCCTTACGCACAGTAGAAGATGGGGCTGGAGACACATAAGAAATCTTAAACAAAAAAAGTGGCTAACAAGAAATTAAAGTATTAATCAAGATACTAAAATAAAAAGCAGCTCTTCTCACAAATATACCTTTAGCTTCTGGAACTTCCGGTTTCTTGGGCACAGCCACAGGCTTCTTGGGCACTGCCACAGGCTTTTGGGGAACAATCACCGACACCTCCTCTTCTGGCTCTTCCTCCTCAACCACCTCAGGCACTTTAAAGATATTAGTTCCTTTTACTTGACAGGGACAAAGATCCGCAAACAGCTTAATGGTAAGCAGTGAAGCAGGAAAGGAAGAGTCCTTTTCAGATAACACCACTTCCTTCAGGTGGACTACTTGCAGCAAAGAGCCCAAGCGGGGGCTTATGATAGAGCGTTTGCCAACCAGCCCCACCCTCTGCCACAGGCCCATACAGACTCGTACAGACACAGCATGGCTAAATGCTGCTCACACCCCTCCCCACAGAAGGCAGAGGGGCAGAGAACAGTCAGTACTGTGTCAACACCCAGAGCACGGCAGGCACTTTGGGACACCACCATATACCTTCAGCTGGAGGAGCTTCTGGCTCTCCAGGCTCGGCAACTGCTACCGCTTCCTCTGGTGGTACTTCCACCTCTTCCTCTTCTGAGACCTCTGCCTCCGGCATCTCATGCACTTCAAAGATATTAGTGTGTTTCATTTTACATTGCTGAAAAGACATGCCACGCAGGACAAAAAACAGGGCAACGCAGACGCTGAACACCACAAAAGCCTGTTCAAAACCTCACACGCACAGCACAGTACGCCCAGCATGCATAACTTTGCAAGTCTCAGATTTAAGACAAAGACAGGCCAAGAGAGGGTAGGACAACACTTAAGAGAAGGAGATAAAGTATCTTCTTTGTCAAGTTATCCATGAAGTCAGGTACCTCTGGGTGCTGGAGGCTCTGGGGCTTTGGCAACGGCCACAGGTATTTTTTCCTCACGAATAGCCTTCCTGGGCACTTCGGGCACTTTAAAGATATTAGTAACAGTCAGTTTTATACATTGAACAGGATAATGAACAGTGAAACATAAACGAAAGGTGCCCTCGAGAAACTAACCAAACTGGTCTCATGGTATCAACCCCACCTCTCCCTCACTTGCTCACAAAAACACAAACAGATACAGAGTGCCTGTGTTTATGTACGACTCAAGAGCGAGGTGAGAATAAAGGTACCCCTCCATGTACTCAGCAGCCTTCCCTCCCAGGGAAGAGAGACTGTCATTCTCAGCCCTGCTGGGATCTGATGGTTCGCTGGGAACAACCTCAGCCCATACCTTATCTATTGTCATTCCTCATACAGGCATTGATAGAGAGAGGAACAGAAATCCCACTGGTTTTCCTTCATCTCTATTCCTGTCCTTCTCCGTTTCCATTCTTTCTTTATGCTTTTCACTTCCCTGGTTTATTTTCTTATCTTGAGTAGTTCTCATCCCTCAATTCTCCTCTCACTGTGGCAACTCCCAAAGCTAATATGGTTCACTGGATTTTATAACCATTCTTTCTTCACTACATTCTCTGAAATGGTCAGATATTTCTTTAAGCACTTAATATGCTATCAGTTCTTATAACTCCCTTCGTATGTGCATTTCTGAGTAACTTGTTTTGTTTTATAAATTCTGAAAGACTCATGCTTATGGTACACAGTCACTGAGACTGTCAAAATAGTCATGGGGACATTTGTGTCATCAATTTAAGATAATGTTTGGCAATACTCTACAAAAAAGCAATGATCAAATTTTAAAAATCAAATTTTTGTGTCTGAAGATTTAGAATATGAAAGTGAAACAGTAAATTCAAAATATCTTTTGGGTTGTTCATAAAAATACTAAATAATGGAATTCCCAATTCACACAAAGAACTTGGAAATTTCAGGTAATCACAAATGGACAGGATATCAGATTTCAGAAGTAACATTTCAGATAGTAAGAAACAGTCTTGTTCAGGTCAATGTGCAGGGCAACAAGTACCTCGAGCTGGTGCAGGTTCTGGCTTTTTTGGCACAGCTACAGGTATGGGTTCTTCCAGAACAGCCTTCTTGGGTACCTTGGGCACTTCAAAGATATCAGTATATTTTAGTTTTGTGGGCTGTACAGATGTATATGAAACAATAAGACAATCAATAACATGCGCACACAGTCTTCCCTGAGAAAGCGCTGTGCTTACACTCAGTCACCGGTTGTGCTTTGCTTCACACACGTTGTATGCCAAGGGTGTCAAAGATGTCATGCAGGACATGGGAAGTCTTTGTTTAGTTTCAGTTTTTGAGGCAAGGTGGAAATGCAGAAAACACACCCCATCTTTCTAACAGCTGGTCAGAAACTTATGTATGGAATCCAACCGTACTTGAAGGTCTGTTGCTTAGCATTCATGACTGCTTGGTCAACTCTAACAATTGTTAACAAAATTTCCAGTTGCTTTAACTATTACCCTCCTTTTTCCTATGTTATTTCCAGTATTTTAACCTCCTTTTCATTTTCAGTTTTCCACAGTTCCTGTCTTTGCAGATCCCTCTTCCTACAGAAATGTGTACTTTCTCTCCTCTCTGCTGGCTGGTATTAATGAATGGCCCTTTCATGTGCTAAAAGAATAATCAGCAGATATATCCAGTCTTGGTAGTAAGTCCACCTCCAGTTTAGTGGAATTTACTCACTTTTAAAGAGATAGAGAACTGATATGGCTGCTCTCATCCATTAATAATGATTATTGAAAGATTCTGGGATGCAAAATTATGTATTTTAAACTGAAGCCATATTTGCAGCCTGTTTTTCAAAACAACTTTTTATACTCTTTAAAGTAACTATTCTGCAAATCTTAATTTTTAAAGTTTACAAGAAGGTCAGAAAGCTGATGATATTTTTAAATGAAGTAGATTTATCTGTAATGCATGCCACATTTTTGCCTCTCCATTTCGTATTACTTAAGCACGTATCTCAGAGCATAATTCATAAAGTTAGTTCAATTTAATTCCAGAAGAGCACTATGTTTATTTCAAATAATGACAGTATAATGATGATATATACCTTTGGCTGGTGGTAGTTCTGGTTTTTTGGGTTCAGCAGCAGGTGTTTTTTCTTGTGGGACAGCTTTCTTGGGCACCTTAAGCACTTTAAAAATATTATTTTCTCTTAAATTCACAGTTTAGAAAAATACAAAAGATCATAAAACTGATGACAGAATCAAAGAGTTTAGATATTTCTTAAAATAGAGGTTCATCTAGTGACTGGTTGGCTAATTACATATGCAGCCTTATGCACAGTAGAAGATGGGGCTGGAGACGCTGTGGGCTATGGGCTTGGGTTTGCTTTCATTGTCATCTTTTCATTTCTTTTTTCAGTATTACACTATATGCTGCTTACAGCTGTTTCATGTAATATTCATTTTAAATATTTCTAGTATTTAAATACTCTCAACGTCATCATTGGCAAATGGCACTTCACTTGAATTATGTCCTTGTGTTTTGGATGGACGGAATCTGGTGCTAGAGAAAATGTTTACTTCTCTAGACAGTATTTGGTACTTTCTAAAAGTAATGAAATGGTGAAGCAGTGCATCAATTTTTTGTGCATACATGTTTTGAGTATTTCAACTTTAACATCTTTCATCTGAGTATTCTGAGAAAATCAAGTCCTCATATGACAACCTTGCATATTAATTCGTATCTGGTACATCTCTCTCACATTTTAGATGCTAGAGTATGACTATAAAAGATCAATTTAAAATGGGATTCATTGAAAGAAAAAAAAAAAGAAAGAAAGACAAATACACAAACAGGAACAACAAAACCACCATCCCTGTAATGGTGCTCATGATGACATGTACCTTTAGCAAGTGGAGCTCCTGTTTTTTTAGGTACACCATCAGACACTTTCTCCTTTGGGACAGCCCTCTCAGGCACTTCAAAGATATTAGTTCAATTCATTTTACAATTCAAATACATTTAAACATATGTACACAGATTGAAACATAGAAGATGTGAAATCTTGTGAAATAACAATCTGTCACAAACATGCTCAGTGTGATTTGTAGCGGCAAGCACAATTTAAAATCTAAGGTTCAAAATGACAGAAGAGGTTAAAATCATATTTAAGAAGATTAGGTGTGTTTATCATGTATTCATGATAATATGTACCTCTGGCTGATGGAGGTTCTGATTTTTCAGGAACAGCTACAGGAATTTTCTCTTCTGGGACAGCCTTCTCAGGCATTACAGGCTCTTTAAAGATATTAGTATATTTTAGTTATTCATATTAAGCTTTATTATGAGCAGTGAAACATACTATACTTGAGAGAAGGAATAGACATCCTACTCATAAGATGTACCTTTAGCTTGTAGAGCTGCTTGTTTTTTATGTATGGCAACAATCTCTGGCTTTTCAGCCGTCTTGGCCAGTGGTGGTTCCTCAGGTGATAAAACAGGCTCTGGCTTCTCAGATGCCACTTCAGGCTTCGGTTTTTGAAGTGCTGTAAAATTCTCTGGTTTTCGGGGTGCCAAAATTTGTTCTGAATCCTTAGGCACCATAACAGGTTCTGGCTTGCCTTGCACCGCAACAGGCTTTGATTTTTGTGACACTGCAATAGGCTTCGATTTTTTGAAATCTCCAGCAAACTCTGTTTCTTCCGGTGCCACAACAAGCTCTGCTTTTTGGGGTGCCACACGAAGTTTTGTTTTGGGGGGCACCACAATGTGCTCTGTTTTTGAGGGTGCTGCAGCTGCCTCCAAGTCATCAGGTACCACAGTGATCTCAGGTTCCTCAGGGGCCATGAATGGCTCCAATTTGGGGGGTTCCACAATAGGCTTTTGTTTTGAGTGCATCACACCATGCTTTATTTTTTGGGGTGCCACATCAGGCACGGGTTTCTCAGGTACCCCAGCAAGGTCTCGTTTCTCAGGCAAACCAGCATGATCTGTTTTCTTGGCTGCCACAACAGGCCTTTGTTTTGGGGACATCACACCATGCTTTAGTTTTTGGGGTGCCACATCGAGCTTAGGTTCCTCAGGTACCACAGTAAGGTCGGTTTTCTCAGGCACCACAACATGTAGTGTTTTTTGGGCTGCCACAACTGGCTCTGTTTCCTCAGGTGCCGCAACGGTTTCTGCTTTTCGGTGTGCCAAGACAGCCTCAGGCTCCTCAGATGCCACAACACCCTCTGTTTCTTGGCGTGCCACAACAGACCTTGTAACCTCAGGTGACACAGCATGCACTGGTTTTAGGGCCACTGTCACAGGTTCTACTTCTTGAGGTGCCACAAAGTGTTTCACTTTGGGGGGTCCTGCAATGTCCTTTGGTTTTCGTGAAACTGCAACAGGTACTTTCTTTTCTAGAACAGTTGTCTTGACCACTTCATGTACATAAAAGATATTAGTTCTAAATTAACAGTTGCTCAGACACATATACCTACTTTAAGTAAATCATAAAACATAAAAAGACAATTGGAATGGAAACATTAAAAACGTATGAGGTACCAAGCATTTATGTTAGCCTTTTTAAGGATGGAGATAACACACATTGGCTTTTCTTCCTTCAAATACACACACATACACACCTCATGCCCCCACATATGTAAGCATACACATGCAATGACAGTATATCTTAAGCTCTACGTAGAATTCACAGTATTTACAAAGTGGACAGGACAAAAGATATTAATAATTTTGCAGGTAATAAGCTGAAGACTCAAGAATTATCAGTGATGGCATCCAGCTTTTCTTGGTAGGGCTTCTGATATTTCAAGTATATTGATATGTTCTGCTCCTAGCTACTATAATGGATAGTTTCTCCTCTACTACTACTGTAACTTGAAAAATATTAGTTACAGTTGTTTTCATGAACCAAAGCATGTAGTAAGTAGAATGGTAAGAATACTCCAAATAGTAAGAAGAATTGAAGTGAAAAACGCAGGTAATTCAGACATCCCGAATTTGTCACTATTCTTCAAAAAGACCCGTGTATGCCTACTTCACACAGATATGCAGATACATAGAACGAATACAGTCTGGTCTCTCAGAAGACAGAAGACCTGGAAAACCACAGTGTTTAGGAAAAGAGGAAAATATTGCTCATATTATTTTATTAGTGTTGAGATTTACCTTTCTCTAGTAGAGGTTTTGGTTCTTCAGGTACAGCCTCTGGTTCTGGGACAACCACAGGTTCTTGTTCTTTAGGCAAAATCTCAGGTTCTGGTGTTTTAGGAACAGGTAATTTCTTCTCTGGAACAAGCTTCTTCGACACTTCAGGTTCTTTAAAAATATTTATTTATTTTACTTTCAGGAATTTGAAGAATTGGAATTAAAAAGGGGACAATAGCTCCAAGGAGAAAATTATCAGACAACATCAGAAAAATATACCCCTCATAAACAGTCTATTTGTTTTTAATATTGCCCAATGTGCACCAATAATAGCCATTGTTGTTAAATAAGTTATTCACAAGGGATGACAACACAAACCATAACACCTACAAATATTAGAATATAACAAAGAGGATAACATAGAATTAAAAAGATGATATTCAGATAAACCAATTAAAATGTTGTGTGACTTTATCAGTACTGAAAATGTACCTTTAGGTGATGGAGGTTCTGGTTTTTTAGGAACTTCAGTGTGTACTTTTTCTTCTGGAACCACTTTCTTGGGCACTTCAGGCACTTTAAAGAAAGTAATTTCTATTATTTGTATGAAATTCAAACAGAGTGTCTTTAGTACTTGGGACATAAAAAGTAAAACTCAGGGACATCAACAACATCAGTGGTTTTGGATGTAAATATCAACTTTTTCGTATTCCTACAGAAAATATTCTCTGAGGTAATGGTCTTTCACGGGCTACAAATAGGTTAGCTTCTCTGTTTATCTCTCTCACACATATAAAAGGTACAATTTAAACAACAACAACAAATATAAAACATTTATAATACAAGAAAATAACCATTTATTAAAATAATACACTAATTTATTAAAATAATACACAAAGGGTTTTTCTGTCATTCATTGTTTACAGCAGTTACCTTTAGCTGGTGGAGGTTCTGGCTTCTTTGGTACTTTGACTGAAATCTCTTCTGTGACCACTTTCTTTGGTACCTCAGGCACTTGAAAAATATTAATAAATTTTACTATAAGAATTTCATGAACAGCATTAAAGAACAACAGCAGAATAGTGTTAGTGAGTACACCAATTACAAGGATTATCTTTTTCCATGTTGAAAAACAAAACATTTGTTCACTTGGAAAACCTCAGACAACAGAAGAAAATCTCCACAAGGGACTTGGGTATTGTCTTCTATAGTGTCAAAACAATAAAGAGCAATATTTTCCATTTTGTTTTTTATTATTTTATTTTTCTCCATAATGACAAATACCTTTAGGTGGTGGAACTTCTGGTTTTTTAGGCTCCATGACTGGTATTTTCTTGTCTGGGACTTTCTTGGGCTCTTCATGCACTTTAAAATTAATACTTAAGTTAATACAAAGAATATAAAGAAATTTAGATAGCATTAAATTAGAAAAAGAAACAAACAAAAGGACACCAAGTAGGATCAATTAAAGATAATATCCTTTACCAAACATGCTTTTTGCTCTCAATCAAGATTGATAGACATTTGAGAGTATCAAGTAGAAAAAGAGTCTGCTTCAAAAATGAAGTATATAAATCGCAGTTTAGGAGATAGAAAAGATGAGGAAATAGTATCAAAAGATTTTATCAGTGAAGGAAAACAAATTATTGTTATGGATTTATTAATGACAAGTACCTTTAGCTGGTGGTACTTCTGGCTTTTTAGGCACAGGAACTTTGATTTTCTCTTCTAGAACTACTTCCTTGGGTGCTTCAGGTTCTTTGAGGAAAAAAATTATTTTCAATCAGTATATAGGATTTTACAGTTATGTTCAAAACTTTGGAGTAGAAACTGAAAATTAATGGAACCACTGATTTCATATGTTTATTCACTTTACATTCCTTTATGCCCCTGTAAAGTCTGAGGTAAAACCTCAGAGCCTTTTAAAGCCTTAATCAAATGCAGATCAGCAAGGTGGCTGACTTAAACACATCCCTCTACATTAAATTATTTTTCCATTTAAGTCAATGACCTCCCTGGATCTGCATTCGACTGAAGACTGCTGTTGTCCATTCTGCCTTCCTTGTCACATTCTTCTATGCATGATGATATCATCTCGTTATCAATTTTTTGTCTCTTCATGGAGGGTTTTCCCCTGTGTTAGACGACTGTATCACTGTGTATTTTGAGTTTCTTAAACACTCTTTTGCAGCTAATTTTTTACTGTAGGATTTCTGCTGTGGTCCTTGAGGATTGATCTCATCTCTGCCCAGTTACATGAGCATTTCTAACTCACCGATATGCTAATTACAGCTATCGCTCAAGAAAGAGAGTTTCGAAAGCAGTAACATATACAAACTGTGGCCACAGAAAATAAATATAATAGTACAAAACATACAAACAGTCAAAAACTAATTCACCAAATCAAGGTAGAGTTCTTTTTGTTTGTTTGTTTGTTTTTTTCTCTTCCATGTTTTAGTTCTATGTAATGAAACATACCTTTGGCTGGTGTTGGTTCCAGTTTTTTAGGCACAGTAATAGGTACTTTCTCTTCTGTAATTTTCTTGGGCACTTCTGGCACTTTAAAGAAAACAACATTTATTTTTGTTATGTTTAAGGCATTTAAAGATATGTGATATTAAGAAGAAAGAGTGTCACAAGAAGAATATTGTCAAGATTCATAAGATCAGATATGGAAAGAAATATGTAATGCAAAAAGATTTGTATAGTACTACACAGTACTAGGAATTTTTTATTAATTTTATTAATTTTAATTATTAATTTTTATAAATGAGAAATAAAGGGTATTTTTTTTATTTTCATATTAACCCTTCTGCCCAAGAGGAAGAGAAATCTCAGAGTGTCACCTTTATTGACATGTAACCTTCAGGTGGTACTCCTGCCTTTTTAAGTAAAGCAAAAGGTACTTTCTCTTCTGAGACAGATTCCTTAGGTAGCTTGGAAATTTTAAAGATATGTACTTTTGAGAAATAGAAAAATAAAATATGGAATACAGAGAAGTAATACAAAACAAGTAGATGTTAAAGGACAGTCTGACAACAGTTACATGTTCAAAAAAGTCTCAGCAAAAAACAAATTGAAGTTTGAAGAACAGGTTTCTGTTCAGGGATACCTTTCGTGGGCACTTCAGGCACTTTAAACATATTTATTGATTTTAATTTTTATTATTTAAAGTAAACATACAAATAAATAAGACTAGTAGGGAAACAGAAGAACAGGCATGTGTAACACGAGTATCACAAAACTGACGTGGATTATAAAATATTAAATGAGTAACTACGTAAGAAACACAAAATATATTATCATCAAAAGAGAAGACCTCAATTTATTGGGCTACTAAAGTACCTTTAGATAGTGGAGATTCTGGCCTTTTAGACATTGGTGTAGGTTCTGTTGTTTTAGGCACAGCAATAGGCACTTTTTCTTCTGAAGCATCTTTCTTAACTACTGTAGGCACTTTAAAGATATTAGTTCATTTTAAGAATTTATATAGGACAGAAAGACAAGTCACACAGAAAAATAAGTTTGACAAGTAAGTAAGGAACAAAAAGAATGAACACAAATATTAGTTATACTGAACAATACCTAAACTATGGACATTATTAAATTTTTTTTTTTTGGAGGTCATTACTTTGCAAGTTTCAGGAAAGATGATCAAGATCATATACCTCTAGGTGGTGGAGCCTCCTCTTTTCTATGAACAGTAGAAATTTCTTCTTCTATGTACATTTCCTCATAAACTTCATGTACTTGAAAGATATTAGTTTAAATATTTAAATTAACTCAGAGTAGTATCTTCAGACAACAAGACAATGTGGAAAACAAATAACAGAGAAAATCAAATATTCAAGCTCAGCTTAAGACACACAGGTCTATTTTGTATCAACCCTCAAATTTAGTCTTGTTATAAGTGAGGGAAGAAATAACCTTGTATAGTACCATGATCTGACCTCTGCAGGTTGCGAGAAGAAAGATTTTTGTTATGTCCTAAACTGAGTTACTTCTCGAGTGCTGAGAGATGGACTTCTCTGACTACTCTATATCAATTTTTCAATGTCTGTTTTATAATTATTGCTTTCCTTGGACTGATCTCATGTAGCAGGGTCCCTTGCTTTTTGCCGTTAAATCTAAACAATTTTTTCCCCTCAAGAACAACTCCAGGTGATATATATATATATATATATATATAAATAAATTTTATACCGTGGCTGCTAACTACATTTTAGATTATGATATGTAGAATTTTCTCAAAATCATTAAAGATATATACATGAAAACAGATCTTTTAGCCTTCAAACCCCGCTCAGAATGTCTTGTACCTTTAAGGTGCGTAGCTTCTTTTGGTAGAGCAGGAGGTATTTTTTCTTTGTGGACATCTTTCTTTGGTACTTCAGGAACTTAAAAAGATTGGTTTATTTTACAAATTTGCACTAGGAAATAAGTATTACAGTTTTGTAAAACAATAAAAAATGCTACTAGAAAAATATTAAAATATATGGTATTAAGCTATGAATACAACTCGGCAACTTAACTTCATGCATTTCTCTGTTTTTGGAACTCCTAACACTTACAGGTCTGAATTTTCTCTTCTCTGAAAGGATAATATTTGTTGTTGTTGTTGTTATCAAACAACCTTTAGGAATTTTGTCAATTCAAATGTTTTTATTTCTTTAAAAATTTCCTAAAAAAGGCAAAGCAAAACTCCAGTGAAGTTAATCAAATATTTTGTCAAACTTTTCAATACTGGAATTGTATTTTACTACAAAACTATGTTTCTATAAAATATTTTGTGGGTTTTTTGAATTTTTTTTTCTGAATTGAAGTCTTAACCTAATCTTTATCAGAACCCCTGACATGACTGGAAAAAGTGCTTCAGGAACAAGCTCTGTCACGACTTTTTTTTTTTTTTAATAGCAACATAGAATGTAGTTTGGGAAATGGAATATGACAAGAAGTCAAAAAATATAAGGTTAATCCCTGGGCCTGTAACGAATTACCTGTCTACTAATTTTTATTTATTTATTTATCTATTTATTTATTTATTTAATTTTCTGAGGGGGGAGAGTAGTTGTATAAATTTGTCTGTTTAAATTTTAAATTCTTGATGCAAAATGTATCAATATGTTTGAGCAGTCCCTGACACAAACCAAAAATAAGAATTTACACAGAATGATCATTGAATTTGTTTTCCTGAATGATGAATGATTGTCTTAGTAGTTGCTCATTCATTAGTTTAACATATGAAGAAAGCTGCTGAAATATTTGGATTTCTTTGTGTTTGCAAAATGATTATATGTTTTTCATCTCTGATCTCCCTGTATACATGCTCTCTTCCTGAGATAAATAAATTACTTTTAAAATAGGAAATCAAAGGGAAGAAAACGGTGTGTATATAGCACTTTATAATGCTGTTCAGAAAAAGCAAGCATGAGGGGTTTCTTAGTACCTCAATTTTGAGAGAATAGAAAAAAAAATCATTTGGAGATCGTATACCTTTAGTTTGAGGAGCTTCTTTAGGGACAGCAGCAGGTATTTTCTTAAGTGGGACAGTTTTCTTTGTCACCGCAGGTTCTTCAAAGATATTATATTTTTAAGAACATTATCATATAACAAAATGTAAGTAACAAAACAAAGAAGCAATGACAAGCACATAGTATCTAAGGAAACATTAGAATGAATACATTAAATAGCTGACCGGAGCACAGATGGAATGATGACAATGAATAACTGATTTGTAGGGTACACGTCACTTTATATATTGTTTGAATAGTTGCAGTACCTTTAGCTGCTGGAGCTTCTGGTTTACTAGGAATAACAACAGGGAGTTTTTCTTCTGTTGGAAGATCTTCATAAACTTCAGGCTCTTTAAAGATATTAGTTTATTTTACGGATTTTAATAGTATTTACAAGACAAAATTAGAAAGACAACTTATAATGCACAGACATGTATATAGACAAAGACCTGTTTGAACATAAATTATTTAAATATCTCATTTCAGCCTGATCATTTACCTACTATTGCTAGAAGTGATCATTATCAATTAGTAAAATACAAATTTTCAAAAATATTTCATTTTATTTTCTAGTTACTTAGTTTTCTGTGTTACATAGGACATTGTATTTGAATTGAGTTTCCCATTTCCCCATCTGGAGTTAATTATCTATATCCCAGCTCAAAAATTAATTAAGACATACTCAGGATGGTTTTTAAGCCAACATCTACTTTAGTCCATTTTTTTGTTCTAATATGGCTGAAGGGTTTTCCTGGATCAGAAATTTAGTTTCTCTCTTATGCTTTTTTCACCCAACAACAGGAGAGAAAAGAACATCTAAAAAATGTTAAACTATAAATGTTGGGGTTAGAGAGTCTCAAAGACATGCATAGAAATTACTTTTAAATAACTAAAAAATAATAATACATAAATTGAAAATGTCTCATGTTTTAAAAAACAACCTAGAACATGAATCTCTGCAGTTTACTTCTTGGTAGATATTTCACTGATGTACCTTCATACAAAGTAGGTTCATCTTCTCCAACAATAAAGGTGGGTACTTTATCTTCAAGGACAGCTCTCTTATGAATCTCAGGAACTTGAAAAGATATTATCCCTTTTTTAGTAACCTCAAAATATTTTTCAACTTTTAAATTCCCAAACAGAAATAAACCCAGAAACCTAAGATTTTTTGATGGCCCAAATACTATGCATTTTGATGAAAGATATATTATACAGTCTAGAACAATGAATTATGTAGAAAATTCATTGTTTCTGCTCTCAAAGAGCATAAGCCATTTGCTTTTCACACTGTATCTTCATGCTGATATTTCCTTCTGATATTTATAACAGCTTTATTGGTTTAAACTTGCTCTTGCTGTATTACTTCTCAGAATATCATGACCATTATACTCGTTTCCAACTCCCAGTTTAAACTGAATTTACAACTACATCACAAAAATAAAAGCACTGAAGCTTTTATGTACAGATGCTGTAAGTAGCAATAAGTTCTCATCACATTTTCTGTCATAAATCAGTTTATTTACCGTCTAGCATATGTATAGCACATATATGAAATGTTTGCCTAAGAGCATTCAATTTATCACTCAGAACTGAATCTGCAGTTAGAGACTAGATTATATCCTTGTCATGGCCTAAAGAATTTTAGTATTCTTTTAGAAGATGTTAGTTGGAGTAAACAATGCAAATATTTCCTTTCCGTAAAATCTCATATCAAATGTTCTACCTTTCTTTGGTGGAACTTCTATTTCAGCTGCATGTGTAGGTTTCTTTTCTTCAGGAACAGGTCTTTTGAGAACAGCCAGCCCTTTAAGACATTGTTTGCTTTTAGGGCTTTTAAATTTTCTTGGAAGAAGTTAGAAAGAAGAACAAATCTAACAAATCTACGACAGATTCATGAAGCAACAAAAGACTAAATGTTTCCTGAAAGAATATCTACATTAATTTTGAAGATTAAACTGAAGAATAACATATTAAAAACATTTTCTTGAAAGACAACCATAGTCTTGGATGATGAAATCTGCTTCCTTTTCACAATGACCAAAAATACTCTTTCTTTCTGAACTTCTTTCATATGTATCTTAAAGACAGAACACACATTTTTCAATGCAACTCACATGTTTTCAAAAAATGACTTGACATAAACAGGCAAAAAAGACTCAATCACAAACAGCTGAAAAAGCACCATGAAGACATAAAACAGACACATGTTTCTCAACAAATAATGAGGACAAAAGACTGAAATCAGAGTTCATGGTTTGTGAGGACAATGCAGAGGAAGTATATACCTTTAGCTGGTGGAATCATTTCCTTTTTAGGAACAGTAGGTAGTACTTTTTCCTTTGGAACAGGCTTCTTCACCACCGCTGGCACTTTAAAAACATTGTTGTGTTTTTAAGAATATTTGCAGTATTAATATTATGTAAGAATAAAAGGTAAACAAAAAGCAAGCAATGCAAAGAGTCACAGAAGTTAGAAAAATAAAAATACACTGTACTCATTTGCTATTCAGTGCTGACCTTGAAGGCCACGCATCTCAAATATTTTGCTTGGATTCAAGCTGATTGTTTGGTGAACATTTGAGCAGGATATGGCTTAATAATCAGGTTTTATGGACTGTCAGCTGTATTAATACCAGCTGGGAATATGGTAAAGTTATAATTTTCTATCAATTAACTCCAAGTCATCATGCAAAAATTAACCCCCTTCCCACTGATTTCATTCTGATAATTTGAATGAGAAACAGCTAAAAAAAATGAGTGCAAGATGAGTTTCTGGCAAATTAAGTGCTCTGAAAAGAAAACTACAGAACTCTGGACTAGTACAGGAACTCTACTAACATACACTGACAATTTGTATTCATGACCCTTAGCTTTTATAAAGACTGAACAGTGAACACATATTAACATTATACCCACTCTAGCATGTAATTAGGGTGAATAAAGCCCTTGGTTTTGGGGATTTGATGGGAAACTAGATTTTAACTGACATAGACTTTGAGCTCAATGGACTTTTATTAATTTTTACATCTGCTTGTTTTCAATCATTAGATAAAAAATGTAATTTACATTCTGATGGTATTAATTAAATAGTGGAGGTCCTCCTCACAATTCCTTTGCCCTCAGTATGCATGTAATTTGTCTAAGTTTTGATTCATTTAAGAAGTATTTACTTATCTTTTTAGTATGTTAATCCCAGTCTTTGACCGTATTGGGAAGAAAAGTTAAGGGTCTAGTAGTCAAATCTGATATTCTGATTTGACTACTAGATGGGGGATTCTGAGAAGACAAAGGGCTGTGTTTTCAGATTTATCTTATAGCTCATGTACCTTTAGCTGGAGGAGCTTCTTTTTTAGGAACAGGAACAGGTACAGGTACTTTTTCTTCTGGCAGAGGTCTTTTAGGCACCTCAGGCACTTTAAGAAATATTTAATTATGGATTTTAAGTTATTTATGAGGAATTACAACAGACACAAAGACAGCAAGCAGAGCAACCACTCATAGAAGAATCACCTAATTTATGCAGAGACAGGAGAGCAGACATTTGACTCAGATCTTGAGCAACAAAAGCTAAGAAATTTCAGTGTACATGTTTCTGGCACATTTTGGATGCAATTTCTGTTTGGCATGAGGGATCCTATGATCCTGTAATCGTAAACATGATAAGACGGAAAGCCCTACTTGAGTTTTAACATCTCTGTTACTCATTGGAGCTAAACTGGGAAAAAGAAACACATTGACACACGGAAGTGTTGAATCCAGACTGAATCTGAACTGCACCAGAAAATTATAATTTACTTTGCTTGTATCATATCTACACTAGCTCTGTCAGTCAGATGGGGAATCTTTCTATTCCACTTTGAAAGGAAGAATTCCTTAGGAAGGAGTAGGACACAAACAAACTTTGAATGGATGTATCATCACCAGCAGCAGACATACATAGATGTATAAATGGGGAAATATATAAAGATGGAGGCTTAAACAGCAGCTGGAAACTCAACAAACAATGATAAGAATAAAGAAATCATGACATGATGTACCTATAGCTGGTGGGATTTCGTAAGTCTCCTCGTAAACCTCCTCATGTTTCTCATAGATCTCTTCCTTCTCCTTAAACGCATACTTCTCATAGATATCTTCCTTCTCCTCAGCCTCCTCTTCATACTCCTGTTCCTGAATCTCCTTATATCCCTCAGGTTCTTCAGGTTCCTCATAAGCTTCAATTTCTTCATATTCCTCAACCTTCTCAAAATCTTCAATACTTTCGTATGTCTCATACTTCTCATACTCCTCATATGTATATTCATACTTCTCCACTACAGGAGCAGGGACTTTCTGGACGAGTTTCTTGGATATTTCAGGCACTTTAGAGACAGTATTATTGTTACTAACTTTACAATTATTTAATATTCTTTACAGTTGTTCAAGACCATCCACACAGAACAGAAAATGTGATTGATAACCACAAGCATAAGTTACTTTAAAATAAAAGAACATGCTCCTGAAACAATATATATATTCTAAAAGATTTTAGGAGGGAAGAGTAAAAAAAAAATGTGATTAAGGAAAATATCTGTACCTTTACTCAGTGGTGGTTCTTTGGGTTTTGGGACAACAGCAGGTACTTTCTCTTCTGCAACAGCTCTTTTATGCACCTCAGGGACTTTAAAGATATGGTTTTCTTTTAGCAATTAAAATGAAAACTTAAAGCAGTATAAGTAAAAACAAAAACAAACACAATAAGCAGTGTTATGGTTTTACAATGCAAACACTGATACTGAAGAGTTTTGACATAAATTAGAGCAGAAATCTCATACAACAAAGACAAAAGTTAGAACGAAGAAGATCAAAAGTATTTTAGCATGTATATTAATAACATTATGGAGCATATGTACCTTTTGCAGCAGGAGCTTCCACTTTTTTAGGGGGAGCAACAGTTACCTTCTCTTCAGGAACAACTTTCTTAGGCACCTTGGGTACTTTAAAGATATGACTGACTTCAGTGTACTTGCTGCACAGTTTTTAAATAAACACAAACCCAGAAGCTTACCACCAGCAGAACAAAAACTTATAGTGTAGCGACAAATATAATGCAAGACAGACATACTAAGTCTTGTGCTAAGGTCAACTTGTATGAAGAATATTATCTATTAATGACACAGCATTTACAAACTGAAATACCTTTGGCTGGTGGAGCTGGCACCTTTTTAGGAACAGGTAATTTCTCTTCAGAAATGGGTTTCTTAGGCATCTCAGGCACTTTAAAGATATTATTTTCTTTTTAGAATGTCCTCTACCAGTAATATTAGAAAGACAACAGAAGACATATACATACATACATAATGAAATAACTGATTTGCAGAACATATTTAAAGTATTTAAAAAAGAAGTTGAAGTAAAAAGACATTTTATATCCATGCGAGACTTTATGAGCAAGTCAGATCATTTCAGAAATTATTTTTTGCCAGGAATCTGACAGGTATTCTGAGACATCAATACAGAAAGACAGCAGGGACACAAAAATAACATAAATAACAAACAATATAAAATAAAATGAATATAGCTAGTGAATGAGACTAACAGCACAGATTGTTTTCTTAGTTATTAAAGTTATTAATTTATGTACCTTTTGATGGAGGAAGCTCCAGTTTCTCAGGAGTGGGTACAGGTATTTTTTCTTTTGGGACTGGTTTCTTAGGAATCTCCAGCTCTTTAAAGATATTATTTTGCAAACACATTTTAAAATTACTTTCAGAGCACCAAAAACATTAAAAAACATGAAACAAGATCACAAACTCCCTGATAAGATCATCAAGGTTTACACAGAAAAAGAAATAAAGAAGCATTTTAATCAGCTCAAAAGATCACATGGGTAGCTTGCAAGAGATGTTGTACCTTTTGCTGGTACAGTTTCCTCTGGAAAAGCTTCCTCTCCTTCATCATGCACAACTTTCTGTGGCACCTCATGCACTTTAAAGATATTAAAAACTTTACTTGCACAACATCCCAAAGAAAACATCACAACACAAAACACAAGGACACCAACTTTAAAATAACAACACTAATAAGCATGAGGCAAACTAAATTCGTTATTTTTAATTCTTTCCCTAAGGATAGCAAAATGCAATTGGGTTATAAGAATTACATGAGGGTTAGCTCTTTTGCCCAATTCTGAATTACACATCATCATTGCCAAACATATTACCAACATATGCTACAAATGAAAGATTGTTGAAGATTTTTAGTCTAATTTTTAACATAAAAAATTGTCAGTGTTTGCTGACAGGGTCCATCTTCTAGTTATTTATAGAGTCCATTGTGCTTTCATTTTATTTTTGTATAAATTTAGCTAAAAAGCTTGAAATTTTAACATATATTCTCAAGGTGCATGTCGGAAAGATCTCTCTGAATTGAAGAATTTCCAGATAAAGTCCCATAGGACATTATTCCAGGAACGTTGTTTAAACATTGTTCCTTGGGAACATGAGTTCTGATTGGTCAAGAACAAAATGAAAAATCAAGCCCTATCTGTGATCTAGTACTGCTTGCTGGGAAGCAAAAGTGTGCTAGAACCAAGGATCTGACTTTGAATGACTATAAATTGATCTTTAAAAGGAGATTTCTTTGAAATACGAAAATATAAGGAAGAAGAATTATCTGCACACACTGCAAAGTGATATACCTTTAGCTGGAGGAATTTTCTTTGCTTTAGGAACTGCAACATGCACTTTTTCTTCTGGGACAGCTGTCTTGGGCACCTCTGGCACTTTAAAGATATTGTTTTGATAAGAAATTTTCAATTATATTTAGAGCATCAAAACTACTAAAACATGGAAAATGATCACAAAGACCCGTAAGAAGAAGAAAACTCACTTCAAAAAGATAATTAAGATTTACATCCAGCTTAAAACAAGTAACAGAGATGAAGGTCTTTTAATTAACTGGACAGAGCTCTTTGGTAATTTTCAGGAAGAAATGCTATACCTTTTGCTGGTATCTCTGGAATAGTTTCCTCTTCTTCCTCTTCCTCAGGAACAAAGACAGGTACCTCTTCAGGGGAAAGTCTTGATATTTCTGTCATTTCAAAGATAGTATTTATTTGTAAGAAGATTAAACACAACATCAGACACAGACGGATGATTTACACAGAAGATGAAGAGTTTAAATTAGCAAGTACATTTGTCACAAACTGCTATGATACTTCAGTGAAATTCTAATAACAAACATACAGGAACAACAAGAAACATTGTCCATGGGTTCACTTATGAGAAAAGATACCTTTAGCTGTTGGAGTTTCTGGCTTTTTATGTACATGGACAGGTATTTTCTTTTCTGGAACTTTCTTGGGTACTTCAGGCACTTTAAAGATATTTTTGTTTAAGAAATTCATTTTCAGTGTAATATAAAACAATAACTGTGCAACTAACATAAGGTAACTACACAAATATGATTAATTTGTGTATGAAAAAATCATTGATTTAAAAGTATATAATTTTCCACAGATTTATGCACAGATGCGAACTTACAAACATCCGAACTACCACATTACAAGTTGATGTAGTAAGGCTGGGGGGAAGTCTGGCTGTTTGGAATGTTTATCTCTGGAAGATAAATATTGTTTATCTTCTGGAGCAGCTGTTTTTGAAACAGCAAGTACATTTAAAGAATTCAGATATGTAAATAACAATTATCTTTTTTTCCTCTCCAAAAAAGACAAACAATAGTACAACACAAACATAGACATTTTCAAAGCACAGAATATCACCCATGACAAAAAGAAATGCTCATAACAGAGTCACAATACAGTGAAGAGGAATGGGTTTGTTACTTGCTGTCTTCTAAAGCCAAAGAAATAAAATTAGAATTACTTGGTTGAATCAGAAATCGGTGTACCTTTGGCTGGTGGAGGCTCTTGCACCTTTTTAGTTACTGGGACAAGTACCTTCTCTTCTGGCACAGGTTTCTTTGGTACTTCAGGCACTTTAAAAATATAGTTGCAGTTTAAGAATTTCATTTTTCATTACACCACAGTGTAAAGAATCAATAAAAATGGAACGAATCAATATGAATGACATGAATCAATATAATGGAATGACAAAATGAACTAACAAGAATAGACTGTTCATATTATGTTAAAGAGGAAAGGTGAACAAAGAACATTTTGTTTTATCAAACATTTAGGCAAGAGCTGATATACCTTTAGCTGGTGGGACATCCTTCTTTTTCTTTACAAGAACAGGAACCTGCTCTTCTTGCATAGGTTTCTTTGACACTTCAGGAACTTTAAAGATATTATTGTAAAATGAGTTTAGAATAAGCAGCTAAAACACCTTTACATAAAAGCCAGTGACACAAAACAATTTAACACAAACACATAGAATCACCATTCTTAAGATCAATAATCCTTTTGATTTCACATGGTTTAACACAAGTGAGAAGATAAATAAAGTCTAGAAGACATTTCTGATCACAGCTAATACAAGTTGCTATACCTTTAGGTGGGGGAGCTTCCTGTTTCTTTGGCACTTGGACTTTCTTTTCAGGTGCAGGTTTCTTCGGCACCTCAGCCACTTCAAAAACATTATTTTGATTAAAACATAATCCACAAACTATTTAAAACAGAAATAAAACAAAAAAGACAGCAGCACAAATATTTCATATGCAGAGCCCCCTCCCAAAGAACAGAAAAAGTAATGCATCTAAGATATAGTGTGAATTACACATCCAGAGAATGTCTGCTAACATCAAGAGATTATATACCTTTTGCTGGAGGAGCTTCTTTTTTCTTCAGAATTGGTATTTTTTCCTCTGGAACAGCCTTCTTGGGCACGTCAGGCACTTGAAAGATACCATTAATATCTTAGGTATTTACTTGGAAAACAACAGGAAAATAAAGCGCAAGCAAGCACCCCTAGCACAAATCCCAAGTACATAACCAAAACATACAGCTATGATTTAAAATGGTTTGAGCACTAAGACAAAGTAAAACAGCAAACAGGATATATTCACTGCTTTTAAGCCCATTCTCCCTGCTCAGCCACTAATGCCATCAAAAAAAAAAAAAAAGTTTTGATTTCAAGGGTTTATTTATTGCTTAGAGTAAGACAGAGAGTGACTTTTTAGAACCAGCTATTAAAGAAGATCAAGAAACATCATGGCAGGGAAACTTGCAAAAATACAAATTTAATTTTTTCCTCCAATTTTTGGAGCAAACTAAAATGCTATCAGTGGATGAAAACAAACATTGCAATAAAAGCCTGCTTTAATTACTTTATTAAATACTTTAAGGTTTCACTACTTTTCTCCTTATTTTCCCCCAGAGCTATGATGCTAACACTTCTCAGGCATGTAATATGCTAATTTTATCATGTTGAATAAGCTGGTTTTGTATATTGAATATATATTGCCGATTACATTTTACTTTTCAGATTTTTCCAAGTGCTATCTACATATAAAAAGCAAGCAGATCAAGTTTGTTAATTGATTTAACTCTAACACACAGCTATGAATATATGACAAGTACACAGCAGTTTATACCACAATTTGGTGGGTACTGACATTGTATATGAGTGGTGTACTTCAATGAAAATAATAAAATAAAATAAAATAAAATAAAATAAAATAAAATAAAATAAAATAAAATAAAATAAAATAAAATAAAATAAAATAAAATAAAATAAAATAAAATAAAATAAAATCCTGAATGCTGAAATAAGTAGAATTTTTCCCTTTAACTACAGTGGGGCAAAAATTTCAACTAAACTTTATCTTAACAGTTTTTGTACTCCAAAATGGCTAAATATCCATACAAGTTTTATGATGATAGGAGAGTAATCATTTGATCTGAGCATACTGGAGAAAGATTGATGCACATATGAATTAAACTTAACTGCTAGGATAAAGTCAATAAAACTTTAGCCAATCCTAATATTTCCTGTTCAGGATAAACTTCGCTTTTGCTGTGTGCAGCATGGCCTTTTCTTTACTAGGAAAATGTGCTAACCAATGTATCAAAATTCTAGTGCAAACGATGTTATAAATAGTTTTGAAATTCATTAGTTAGTCAAAAGAAATCCTGACCTTCCTTTTGGAGAAGAAGCACTATGTGATTTGAATCAGGACTGGAAAATATACATTTTTATGTACTCTTAGATGATTATATAATTTTGGAAAAATAGATATAGTTAGCCTATGTCTTCATGTAGCAAAACTTTATTAGCAAGACCTAGACCAAAGCTAGTTGTCCTCTCTAAGTAGTGAAAATTTACACCATCACTATATACATTATTCCTAAGGAAAACATCTAAACGTAAGAGCTTTTAACTATGGCGATTTAATAGAACTTCTGTATTTTTGTGTTCCATGAAAATATACTGTTCCCTTTCAAAAATAAATACATTAACAAATATAGATTTTCTCAAACATTTCTGAGAGGAAGTAAAAAAGACTAGTGTTCCAAAATCACTTATTTTCAAATACCCCACGTATTTTCTAGATACAAATAATTTTGTTCATGACACACAGTTCTCATATGCAATTCTAAACATTTCAGACAGAGACTGATAGGAAAATTTGATCTCAGACAAGGACAAGATAAATTTAAATTAATTTTTCTTAGTGGGTTATACAGAATTTATGTAAAGAGGAATGAACATTTATGGCATAGAACATTTAAATTTGTAGAAGTAGTAGTGAAGAGTAGGCATACAGCAGCCCAGCTTGTTTTCTACAGTATATTCTATTCATAAAATGCCTTGGAAAAAGTAAGATGTAAACCAAACTGGAACATATAAAACAAAACTTGGATACATTAACTGAAGGAACAGATACTATTTTTTCCTCACACAGTCCTAAAATAAAAGTATACCTCTAACTGGTGGGGGAGTCTCCTGTTCATACTGGGGAGCTTCCACCTCCTCCTCTTCATATTGAGGAACTTCCTCTTCGTAATAAGCAGCTTCTTCTTCATAATGGGTGACTTCTTCCTCTTCATATTGAGAAACTTCATACTGAGGAACTTCTTCCTCATAGGGACTAACTTCTTCATAAGGGTGGACTTCCTCCTTGTAATGGATTACTTCCTTCTCATATCTGGTTACTTCTTCATATTGTGGAACTTCTTCCTCTTCATCCTGAGGAACTTCAACATACACTTTTTCTTTTCGGACAACTGTCTTGCGTATTTCAGGCGCTTAAAAAGATATCAGTGAAAAGAATCTTAAAATTTAGCATGTAGATCTTACTGACACTAAGGATCACAAGCATTGTCAAGTAAGAATTATACCAAAGGACAAACATTCCTTAGAAAAAAAATCAGTATTATCCTCTGTACATGGAACACACAAGACACAAAAAACATTTGTATCATATTTCAGCACTCTATCCAGTATACCTTTGGCTGGTGCTCTTGGCATTTTTTTAGGAGGAGAAATTGGTACTCTTTCTTCAATGATAGCCCTCTCTGGTACATCAGGCACTTAAAAAATACAGTACATTTATATTTAATAACTTGAAAAAGTGGTGTTTAAGAGCAAAAATATTATTGTCAAAACACATTAAAAATATCTTACAAATACATGGCTGACACATAGAAGACAACCACATATATTGACACTGGACTCGTAATTATGGAAGCAATTAGACTGCTATTCAATAAATCAACAACAAACATTTCAAGGTTCCAACATAAGTATCTGAGATGATTCCTGCTTCACCTTCTTCTGCCAGCAGTGGATTTAAGCTTCTTAATGGGCAGAGCTCAAAATCCAAATTCAACCAGCTACAAAATCACTAAATTCCATTTGTGTCCTCTGTGGCTGCCATTATCCACAACAGTGACATCTTATACTACCTCAGCAATAGAGCAAAGTCTCAGTCATTGCTAACAAAAGATTTGCAAAGGAAACTCCAAATGAAGAAAAAGGAGCACATAGAAAAAAAGCTGTGTGAGTGGATGACTATGGATAAGAGTTCTGGCCTAATTAAAGGCAAAAGAATTCATTGTTCAGTGGGGAAGGTACTGTTTGTCTTCTGTCAATTGCTTTATACAATTACTTTTTATTCAGGCATGGCAAGCAATCATTGCCTATAATGGCAGAAAAAGTTCCAAAAGATTAAGATACAAATATGTTCAGTTTGTAAGATTTATTCAGGAAAGAATGCACACTATACTCAAGCAGCATATTCTCTTTTTTTAGAGCAGCAGTGCATAGGTTTTGTCTTCTGAGGCAGGTCTCATGGGACTTTCTGACCAATATCAAGGGAAACTGAACAAAAAAATTACTCTAGCATTTTAACACCTGGGAGACAGCTGGGCTTGCTAAGATGATAACTTTGGACTTTTCTTAACAGATCAGAGATATTTTGATATTTAGAGATGGAATCCCTTTTGTCAGTGATAGATTTGAGAATTTATACAGGTTTTTTCATGGTAGGCTACAGTGAGGGTAGAGGTGAAGTGAATGGCTACCACGACTCTTGATGTTTGCTGTGGGTGTTAGTTTTAGGGCAATGTGAACACTGACCACCTCCTTAAAGATTTTCTTGCAGAATCCTTCCTGATGTATAATTGTAAAGGTCAGGTACTTGTGCATTTAAAATCTTAAACTAAAACTGATTGGACCTGGTAACTTCAGTTGATTCGATTAGAAAACCTGCATTGTGCGTCAGTATCTTTGTCAGGAAACTCAAGTATTTTTTGGATTGTTTTGTCCCAGCTACACCACCTCTCTTTGGCATCCCATGGGAGAACTGTTGAATTTGACGTCCTTTTGCTTTGACCCTTCTATTACGAGAGCAGCTAGAATATTATTCCTGCCTTATAGACAGTCAAAGGTCCCCTTCTATCCTTATAATAATCATGATCTGCCTTTACCCTCATCATTCTCCAATAGAGAGACTAAATAAATTATTTAACTTCACATTGGTGTGATTATATTAATCTTTCAATTCATACTGATATGTTCAGAGTGATTGATAATGTTTATCAACAACAACAGGACTGAATGCAGTAAATATGAGGCATCTTGTGACTCATTTTCCACAAATCAATAGACTGCTACCCAAAGTAATAGGATAATGAATTAAGAGACTTTCTTCAAAGCCATTGAACTGGTACGTCCAATACATGGGATTGTGCTAAGTGTCTTAGCCAGCTGGGAAACAGAGCAAAGGTAAAGGCTGCTGCTTTGACTTTCAGATTTAGGTGAGAGATTGCTGTCACAGAAGAGGAAAGCACACACTTTCTTTTCAGAAGAGGAAAGCATATTAATATAAATAAGAAAAAGGCTGCACTGTTTTTCCTCAAAGGTCTGAGAGGTGGCAAGATTTGCAAAGGATGGGCTAGTGAAATGGTTGGTTTTCCGCTATGACAAAAGCAATAAGCCAGGAGGGAAAATTTCAGCCTTTTGTGAGAATGGAATGCTGTTCTGGTATCCCTTTGGTACCTTTAGTACTCTACAAGATATACCTTTGGGATAAACCAATTACTGGTGATCTGCATAGGACAAGAAATTATGATTGGCTGTTTTTTGTTGTTGTTGTTGTTTTCTTGTTTGTTTGTTTGCTTTTTTGTTTGTTTGTTTTGCTAAGTAGTTGACAATTTGTAAATTTGGACATAGAATCTTTTTAGTCTGTTCATACCTCTGTATGAAATCTCCTCTTCTGTGTGAAGAGAAATGGATACTTCCTCTGAGATAGCCCAGTGTTCTTCTTCTGTTGGTACTTCAAAGACAGAGTCCAACTTTAATATTTTTTCTCTGGTGCAATATTGTGTAGAATAATAAATATCCCATTAAGTGTTTCTTAGAAAACTAATTATTATTTCCTGATACCTCCCACACCCAGGGTAATTGGGGAAAATCTAGTGTTTTTCAAAGGCACTGTTAAGGTTCATTTGGGACGATGCTGAGGCAGTAGAACTATAAGCAACATGCCAGTGGCAGGTTTGAAGCTCTGATGGTATTGCTTTAGGGAAGTTGGTTCATAGATTAATCCATGGGCAGAAATACCTTCTGGTGGTGGTGACACTTTTCTTTTTGGAACAGCAATGGATACTCTTTCTTCTTTGATAATTTTCTTTGGCTCTCCTGGCACTTTAAAAGATAATAGTTGTAAGAATACTAAATTCTAAAAGGAAAAACACACTTCCATACAAAGTTCATAGGAAAGAATTAAGGGCAAACAATTATGGGGAAATAGTACACTTTTACATATCAAGGATACTTATAATAAACACAACAATTACATTGAACATACAAAGATAAAGACACTTAATTCAATGAGAAAATGACCAGCTGAAATTTTAGTGCATAGTAGCTATATATGCATTAAGTATTTTGTATAGGATTAGTTTGGGGTTTTTCCAAGAATAAATTCCCTAGGTAAATTTGATGCTTTGAAACACCTTGCAAGTTTAGTAACAGCAGAAATATCATCAAGTGTTAATATTATAAGATACTAAAATAATACATAGAATATTAGAATAAGAAATACAGAGACAGAATAGAAATACAAATCACATCATAAAGCAAACAGCATATCGACACAATTTGAAGATACAAAGATGGAGATGAAGGTGAGATGTCTCCAGGCTCTTCAGAAATATTATTTAATCACAAAACACCACATATAAAGCATACATTACAAAATTACTTTTCAAACACAAGAAAAGCAGAAGACACAAAAAAACACAGAAGCAGAAGACATATTTCTAAGTCTGAAACCCTCCACTCTGAATATTGACTATGTTATAAAACATTGATAGTTTTTTTCTAAATGTGTTGATATTTGTTGAATAAATTGTCTTCGCTGAGTAAATGTCTTTGTTCAGCTTTCCAAAGCTCTCAAGCAGATAGTATAATCAATTAAGTTACTAGTAGCTTAGAAAATGCAAGGAACGCAGGTGTGTGACTGTTCTCCATTACCTTCTGCATTTTTTTTGCAAGGGAGATGACAAAGCTGCTTTTCATTTAAAATCTAGTTGGGAGAGCCTGGGGTTTTATTACCCATTCAGATGATGAATATGATGCATGCATACATCTGATATTTAGAAGCCTTCTCTACATTCAAAAGAACTTATATACCTTTAGCTGGTGGAACTGCCACTTTCCGTGAAACTGGAACAGGAACTTTCTCTTCTGGCACAGTCTTCCTCACTGCTGGCATTAAATTTATTTATTTATTTATTTATTTATTAAACAAATTCTTATTTTAAAAGATTTTGAATTAATCACAGTTTGCTAACATGATCAGATGACAAAACACAAAAGCAGAGACCTGGCAATTCTTTAAGTCAAATAAAGAAATGACAGCAAACATTGAAACAACTTTTTTTATACAATCAGACATTATAAATATAAATCAGTATTCTGAAACAAGACTTCTCTTGTGTAGCTCTGAAAAATTATATACCTCTTTTGGGTGGAGTCTCATCTTTTTTAGCAACTGCAACTTTTTCTTCTGTGATAATTTTCCTGTGCACTTCAGTCACTTAAAAAGAATAAGAATATTTAATTGTAGTATTTTAAATGCAGGCATATTTGATTTTTTCTACTTCATCTGACTTTTTTGTAAAAGAAAATGCTAAAGAAACTTCAATAACAAAAATGAGACACTGAAGAAGAGTGTACTTTACAGGCACAGTGCAGACAAAGCAGAGTAAATAACCAAAAGAACGGGGAGATGCAAACAGATTTCAGATATTAACAAAAACAATTTTTATGTAAAATGCCTAAATACAAGTACCACAAGACCAACCAAAAAATTCTCCATGATGTCATTCTCTGTTTACCTTTGGTTGAGGGAGTTTCTTCAACATCTGTCTCGAAAGTGGACACTTGTTCTTCTGGAGGTTCTTAAAAAAGATTGTGCAACTTTAGAAAATTGGATTGATCTCACCAAAAGGGATAACATAAAAGATGAAATAGCATATAAATACCATCAGCAAGACAGAGAACACAGTCCATATTGTAGACAATCAGACATAAGCACATGTTTAATGTTGAAGAAATTTGTTATTAATGTTGAAGAAAATTGGTATGATATATATATATTTATAGATATCTATCATGATAAATGTCAAAGAAAGAATGCAGCACTAAAGTCATTTTTTTGCAACAGGAGCAAACCACTGATATACCTCTTGCTGGTGGAGCCTCCACTTTCTTAGGAACAGGGATCAGTACTTTCTCTTTAGGAGCTGCTTTCTTATGAACTTCAGGCACTTCAGAAAAATAAGTAAGATGGAAAGATGAGAAAGAATACTAAACTGCTTTATTTGTAATTGTCTTTTTTTTTTTAACTAGTAACATTTTGCTGAGTTAACACAAACTTTTCATAGTACGAGATGGAATTTGAGACAACCATTCATCACTGAAAGCAGACATTGCACATGTCAACACAGAAAGACAGTAAGGCAAACAATACCCCCTGGAAGAAACAAGAATACATGACCCAGATGAGGAACTGTTTTATACCTTTAGCTGCTGGAGCTTCCTGAGGGGCAGCTGGAATTTTTGGTTCAGGAGCAACTCTCCTAGGCTTCTCAGGCACTTTAAGAGATTACAATACAAAGTTTTACAAAGAGGAATAGTACCACTTTAACATGCAAGCATTTCCTTAATATATTAAAAACAAAACAACAACAACAAAAAACAACTAGAGAAACGTGTAGTGACAACACTCAGACTGATGAAACAAGGAACACTGAAACAATCAATATTTCGTAAATGAAATTAATGTGTACCTTTAGTGGGTGGGACCTCCTCTCTTATAGGAAGAGTTACCTTCTCCTCTATGTAGTAAGACTCTTCTTCAGTCACTTGAAAATAGTAAAATAAAGATACTTGATTTCAGTATTTGACATTTATTACCATCTTTATGGCCTTTGTAAGTAATAAAATATTTGATAAGACAAGAATAAGCAGTGTGCATTACTAAAAGACACCTCTGGTATTACTAGGTTACAAAAACTAGATTCAAACCCTCCTGCTTGCTCTGAAGCTGATGAAACAAGTCCAAGCAATTTAAACGGAACTGAGATTGAGCTCCTATCTTGTATTTCTGTGGAATTTGAAAATGTTCAGCATTTAAAATGCCAGATCAGCACTTCCATTCCTCTGCTCACTAGTTCACTAATATTAGAATTTGTCTATTTTGAGAAAGCCTCTCTCCCAGATTTTGAGAAAATTTTTTGGCTAGAGCCATCCTTTGTAAATACTTTCTACGGTGTCACCTGTAAAAGTAATTGAGACAATCAGGGTATGTTACCACCAATGAATTTACAGGTGGAAACAACTTAGTCATTTTGCCATGAAACAGCCTGAGGAAACAGAGTACATCATGATATTCTGAAGAGATTTTACTTCATTTGAGAAACAAGGTGAAAGAGTAATTTTCAACAGAGAATTTTTGTAAAAAATAATGAAGGGCTGATAATTCTCAACAGCCAAGAGATAACTCATTATTTTCAGTGTTAAAACAGGATTAACCACACTTTTCAAAAGCAAGTCAAAGAAATTGTAGACATTCATAGTGTTAAAGTTTATAAAATATGAAACTTAAGGCATATTTATGCAGTAGTAAATTTTCCTTTTAAATAGAATAAATCTTAATCTACGATATTTTTGATATAAAATAAAAATCTCTGTTTGCTTCTGCCTAGTATTCTTGAATTGTGGTCATACCTTCAGAAATCTCCTCTCTGTGAATGGAAATAGATACTTCCTCCATTTCTTCTTCAGCCCATTCTTCAACTGTTGGTTCTTCAAAGAAAATACTTAGTTTTAGTGTTTTTGGTGGATGGATTGATGGATCAGTGGATGGGCAAGAAGATCAAGAAAAGTTGGCAGATATGCATACCATACGGAAACTTGCAGAAGTTTCAGAAAATATACAGAAACTATGCATACTATACAGAAACTGGCCTTCATTCAAGGCCAGGCTGGATGCGGCTCTGGGCAGCCTGCTCTAGTGGCTGGCAACCCTGACCAGAGCCGGTGGGTTGAAATTAGATGATCTTTAAGGTCTGTTTCAACCTAGGCCATTCTATGATTGTATGATTCATTCTGTGAAACTGCCATGCACACATATAAGTATGACTTGCACTAAATGATGTCTGTTATGCATGCCTCATGTACCCTATTGTGTGCTGTTATCTGTCTCAAATATCTTTTGCTGGTCAATGGTCAGTACATCAGAATGCCTCAACTCCCCAAACCTCTCCATCACAACAACTGATGTGGGGAGACAAGGGCCAAAGAATTAGATGTTTCTCTTTGATCCAGCTACATAAAAGTAAGAGGGACAAAAACAAGATGATAAGGATAGGTCAAGTATTGAAAGGAAAACCTGGCATACGTATATCTACAAATATGACTGTATCAGGGAAAACATCAACTTGTTTGAGGGTAAAAGGTTGACAAGCAGGGGACAGAAATTAACAGTATATCTACCCATATGAATATATGTATTTGCATGTTCATATTTGACATGAATAACTTCACAGAATCACAGAATCATCTAGGTTGGAAGAGACCTCCAAGATCACCTAGTCCAACCTCTGACCTAACACTAACAAGTCCTCCACTAAACTTCCGTAACTATTTTTAAAAATTATTTTTATTTTTGAAGAGAATACGTAAATTGTATTGACTGGCAAGTCATGAATGGGATAGGAAAACAGTCAGAATGTTGATTTTGGATATCTCCAAACAGGTCTTTGTTAAAATTATGCCAACTTAAAATAAGTGATCTCAACCTCCCTTGAGTATGAGAATCTGATCTAAAAGAGCTAGTGAGAAGCTAAAGCTGCAGAGAGAATAGTACTGTTATCTATCTGCAGTGCTTCAGAGGACATTGTAGGGCTTATAAGAAATCCATAGCTACAGTCCTAAGTACTGGAGTCTAACCTCAACACTATACACCTATACATACATCTTACTATGATTTCATGAAAACTTGATCCTGAGATCATTGTGTTTGGTAGTAGAATTTCCATTCATGTCAGTGGGTTGGGATCCTGGCATTCAGGACTGAAATGGTAAGTGGCACTCAGAAGATCTTAACTGCCTGCAAGTCCATAAAGTATTCCAGTAGAAAACTCATTCAAGGTAAATAACACAATTTTTTTTTTTTTTTCTTATTTTGATCTTGGTTTTAGAACAACAGACTTCTAGTAAAAGCACAAGTTTCTCATTAGTGTTTGTTTATAGAGTACCTTCAGGTGGTGAAATTTCCTCTGGAATGGCTACAGATATTCTTTCTTCTGTTTTGAATATTCTTTCTTCAAAAGTTGCTTTCTTCTGCACTTCAGGCACTTTGAAAGATAATAACATTAAATGGATGAATTTCTAATCCTAGTGTGGAAGCAATGTTGCAAGATGTTAAATCTAAGTTTCCAAAGAATTGCTTAAGGGCATTGAGCAAATAACATATAACAGAGATTCAACATTTACAAATAGTATTTTTGTAAGTACTGCACAACACATACAAAATAATCCATTGATGCATTGTCACAAAATCAGTACAGCACAATTCACAGAGCAAGCACAAATCAATGACTGAAAACAGCACAGAACATACACCACACAGAAGTTGAGAAACAGCATATTCTTTCATTCTACTGGAAAGCGTACCTTTAGCTCGAGGAGCTTCAACTTTCTTAGGAACAGCAGGAGGTACTTTTTCTTTAGGGACAGGTTTTATAGGAACTGCAGGCACTTAAAAAAAAATGCATTTAGTTTTAGGATCTAGAAAGTGCAAAACTGGAAAAGGAAACACATAACAGAAATGTATTATTGGAAAAGATTACACACGGACATATTCTGTTAACAAAACACAACAGCTGAGCAAATTGAAGTAAATATTAATGTTCTGAAGACTGCAGTAAACAATATCGTACCTTTTGCAGGTGGAGCCTCTTCTACTTTGGGAGCATAAGGTAGTTTTTCTTCTGGAGCTGTTTTCTTGGGTACTTCTGGCACTTCAGGTATATTAATTAAAATAATATTAAATAACTCAAATTACAGGTGTTTTAAGACTACATCTAAAGGACTGACAAAACTGACACAAAAGGTACATAGCTAATATAACTGAAGTACAACCAAAACCAGATTCACTTAACAATCAAAATGAAAATTTACCCACACAATCAAGATGTTTAAGATAACAAGAAAAGAGTGATATTTTATTTAGGTATACCTTTAGGTGGTGGAGCTTCTTCTCTTTTTGGAACAGAAATTTTTTTCTCTGGGGGAGCTCTCTTGGGCACCTCTGGCACTTAAAAAAGATAAAATGTAAGACAACTGAATTCTGTTTTTGAAAGATCTACTGGAGTATTATAGAAAGACATCTGTTTAGAAGGATATCAAGAAACATCATAGAACACATAAATAATACACTTAACATGGAAAGATATAAGATGATCAACAAATATTTGTAAAAAATATTAAACTATTCACTGCAACGTGTTTTGAAATTGATTTCTTAACTGAGGAAAGAGCTGTTCAAGTATGTTACCTGGCCTTAAAAAGTGTTATATATGCACAAACAATTATACATTAAATATATATACATATATATGTACTTTCCTGACATAGATAAGTTAAGAACAGCGACAAAAACAACAACAGAAACAGATATTTAAGAGGTACATGTATAGTCCATCACCAAGTATACCTTTGGCAGGTGGAAGTTCTTCTCTAGGAACAGGAACGTGTACTTTTTCTTCAGGAACAGGTTTTTTAGGCACTTCAGGCACTTTAAAGATATTAAAATGTGTTTCAGTAATCTTTCCAGTGTTTTTGAATTTGTCTTAGGTGAGAACAGACATATAACATAGCACACAAAGTCTACATATATTTAGAAGTTAGAACAATAGTACAGGACTGGTAAAAGTCCACTTTCAAAAGATGCTGTACCTTTTGCTGGGGGAGCCACTTCCTTTCTAGTAACAGCAACTTTCTTTTCTGGAACGTGTTTCTTAGGTACCTCAGGAACTTTGGAAAGCATTGTCAAAGTGAGAGGGCTTTAGTTTTTGTAACACTTATCCAGATTTCAGTGACAAAATTGCTTTATAAAGCATAATATTTGGACAAGCAGCTGAGGACCACAGCACAATGCACTGTAAAACCTTTTGGACAAGCAGCAGACTACTTAGGAGAGACAATAAAATACAGTATAAAATATCTACGTTAATATTAATGTACTATCATCTTTCATGGCACTGTATTGAAGCAAAAACACCCTACACTTATCTGCAAAATCCACACAATCTAAATACAAACAAACACAAAATTGTTAGGAAAGGGAAGAGCCAAAGCTGAGACACCTAAGCACTGTAAATAAAGTTATAGAACAAAGCAAAAAAAGAGAAAGGAGATAGTGCAGAGCCAAAACCACATAAATATCAAATTTATAAATACATTCAAGACAACTTAAAAAACATATAATGAAAGACAATAACTTTTTTTTTCTTTTGTTTGTTTGTGTTTTATACTAGGGCAGTAGAAATACCTTTAGCTGGTGGAACTTCTTTTGGGACAGGAACAGGCTTTCTTTCTTCTGATACATGCCTCTCTGGTATCTCAGGCACTTTGAAGAGAGAAGTGGTGAACATTTAGAAGACTGAAAATATTTAGTAAATCACTGTAGGCTGCCTTCAACATGCTGGGTAAGCAAACACGGTATTGTCAAAAAATATTTTGTTTTATCAGACAGATACAACAGTCTCATTTAAAAAATATTCAAAAAATTAATTAAAGCAGTCATGAAGAAGTAGAGGTTAGAAATGCAGTAGGTATAGAACTTTTGGGAGTAGAGCCATAGTGAAATGGAATGATCTGAATTCTAATATGCTGTCCTTTGGTAAAGAGCAGTACAGCCAAATAAGATGAAAACTCTAAAAAATTAGGCACATGATGATGATATTGTTCACCTTCATCATGAGGGATCTCCAGTTCTGCAGAAATGACCTCTTCTTCTTCTTCCTCCTCTTTGACTTCCTTACGTGCTGCAATGGGAATTTGAAAGATGTTAAACTTGGAGATATGAAATGTCAATGTCTGTAGTAAATCTGAAATACTTTTAAGAAGATACTACGTGTATCCAGTACACCAAGGTCCACTGAAACACATACATTAATATGTTAAGAAAAAGGCAGCCAGAAAATTAACAGCATGTGCAAATCTCACAGTGAGTTTTGATTGACAAATGAATTCAAAATGTTTTAAAAATCTTAAATATTAACTTCTCATTATAATCGATCTACCTTCAATTGGGTAAACAGCTTCAAAGAATCTTTCTTCAACTGTCTTCTCATGCTCTGCTGGCTCTTCAAATAAAAGCATTTTAACAAGGTAAAATAGCTTAGATATTAACATCTGTTAATCTAAAGAAAACTGAGGCTACATAACACAACAAACAAAAAGAAGCAATGCATATTGAAACGTAGATGTACATTATGTCTAAATATGTAATTTGCCACATATAAAAACAGATTTAAAGAAAGTATAGCAAGGTAGATTTTTTTTCAATTTTATTTTTCATTGTATTTAATTTTATTTATTTATTTTTTTGGGGTGTACAGATTTTTGGTTTTGTACATACCTGTGACATATGAGTACTCTTCTTCTCTGTGGACAGAAACCGACATCTTTTCTTCTGAAACAGTCCATGTTTCTACTGTCGGTACTTTAAAGATAGGATTTTGTTTTAGTATTTTATATCCTAGATCCACAGTAGTGGTAGAAAGCATGTGAGTTTTTACAAAATCTCTATCTGTATTATGTACTTAAATCTTAGACATATTTAGACAGTCAGTATTCACATTCTAAAATACTGAACACAAAACAAGCATAACAAGTAAAAATGTAGTATCTATTAAGAGTCTAAAGACACAGACACTTTTAACCCCAGAATTTAAAATAAATGCATGCACAGACTTTCAGAACTAGTGTATCAGAATAACACCAAAGGCATTTCTTCAAAGAAGTGTGTTGGGACACTGGGCCATTATTATGTAAGCATATGTCAGCAGGCAGAGTATATGAAGAGAAAAAACTAAATCACACAGCAATATCCTATAAGTTATTTAAAGATGAATCACAAGGCCAATCACAAATGCTTTAAACAATGCAACTAGTCACAGCATGACCAATACAAAAAATTCAGGTACATAAACAGCCCTACATATTCACAAGAGATGCGAAAATACTCAGGGTGCTGGTGAAAACATAAACTGCAATTGAAAGATGTTGATCTGTACCTTTCTTTTTTATAACTTTTTCTTCAACGATCATTGAAGGTTTTGGTGGTGGAACTTTCTTTGTTACTGTTGACATTAAATTTGGTTAATCAGTCATGTATTTGTCAAGGAGATCAAAATAAATCTACAGCTATTTAGGAATAATGCTGAAAACACAAAAAACGTGACAAACATGATCTAGCTCAGCAGCTAAGCCAGGCTCTTCAGAACTGTGCAAAGCAACAGAAGGAATGTGTTTGCTTCATTCATTTTATTGCTGCCTTCTAAAGGGGGTGGGTAGCTCAGGATGTATGACAGAAGGTCATATCCCAATATGTTCTGAATTCTATTCAACAGACTCCTGCTGCAGAATGGTAAATGTTATACAAGAAGAGTGAGTTACCAAGAGAATAAGGATGCATCTTTATTTCAAACATTTATTCAAGACACCCTGGTAGACAAGTCAAGGTGGAAAGCTGAGGAAGACAGGGATTTCATGTCTTGAGCTCAGAGTGGAACATATTTTGTCACTTGATGCAAATTTACGCACCCTTCCTGTTTTAAAGCATTCAATGTTAATATCTACATTTCCTATTTTCCCCTAAATTTTTTTGTCTTCCTTTTACACAATTCACCAGAAGCTTTTACTAGAGCTGTTTCAGGCTGAAAAATTGTTCAAATCCATGTTAAATGAAGACAAAGCATATGCAGATCACCTAAGTAACAACAACTGCAACTTTCATGTAAAGATGACACTAAACAGTATGACATTTAAACAGTAGTTACCCTCAGCCTGTTTGACTTTTTCTTCTGCGACCCTCTGAGTGGTAATCTCAACTTTTTCTTCAACAGGTTTCTTGACAACTGTAAGTGATTCATATATATTTATCATTTAAATCATCTTGCAAATTATTTTCTAGACATAAAACAGGTAGAACTGGATCCTCCCCCCCCCGCTTAAGATGTGATAAACTTTGTGTATCCAATACTTTATTTAGGGCATTGTTCACTACAATAATGGTAAAAGTACATGTGAAAGAGGTGATATGGCCCACTTCCCCTGACAGATATGCAGTGATCTATTTGGAGGACACTTCTCAGAAGTGCAGCTTTCACTGGCTTAAAAGCACCACCCAGACCCAAAGCTAATATATAGTGAGAAGGAAAGATAACTGAAGCTTAGCTTGATTTTGCTAGCAATTCTTGGTTTGCTTCAACCACCCTTGCCAGTATTCTCTCTCTGCTGGAAAATCTGAGGTGGAAGAAGAGGAAGGTTTGCCATGACCCTTGGTCATGTAACTGTCCAACATGAGGAAAATTCCTATTCAAGGATATCTGAATAGCAATCACAGTTCAGCTTGAAGGGGATGTATTAGAGAGAGAAATCTGAATGTTGCTGTTAGTTTTGCAGGAAAGTCATACCTTTACGAACTGTTACTTCTTTCTTTTCTTTCTTTTCTGCTGTAATTGCTGGAGGCTTCTGCTCAGGAACAGGCTTCTTAGGAACTTCAGCCACTTTAAAAATAAAAACAATTTTTAATGATGAAAAATGCATTGTCTAAAGGCTCACTAAGGACAGAAGTAATTAGTTATACTATTATATGATTATGAAGTTGAAACATACACAGAGTTTTGAAGATCTAACTGTTGCAGTAAAATTTTTTGTTCATTTCCGTGTTTGATGTTTTCTCAACAGAACCATTTTCTAGTCCTAGAGGCATACACATTACTACCACCTTAGACAGTTAAAGTATACAAGGACTTGCAAAATTATCCAGTTATTAACATCAAAAAATTAATGTCTGAAACATCTAACCTAAATCAAGTTTATGTAGAATGCATGAAAATGATAGGAGAAATAACTAAAACAACTAAAAATAACACATAACCTTACAAACTAGAAATTCATATTAAGTTTTAAAGATGGTCCAATCTGTGAAGTCCATTGGTAATCATATTATAATGTATCACTTTCTATCTGCATCTATATCTTGCCATACCATGCTCCTTGTATTATCAAGTAGCAATCGCAACTTGGCAGTATATTAAGATTCAAACTGTAAGATAATTAAAACTCTTTTATACCTTCTTCATGAATGACTCGTGTTTCTTCATAAGCCACTTCTCTTTTCTCATAAGCTTCTTCCCATTCTTCTTCCCCTTCATCATAACCTTCTTCCCTGAAATAATAATCATGCTCTTCTCCATAATCTTCTTCCCATTCTTCATAAGGCTCTTTGGACTTTTCATATATTTCCATTTTTTCTTCATGAATCTCTTCTCTCCTTGCCATAGATGTTATTTTGACCTCTTTGGGCTTCTCTGGCAGAACCTCAGGAACTTAATAAATAAATAAATAAATAAAATATAGCCTGGAATCTGCAAGGTGTATTGAATGTTCACAGTTAATGAAATGATTTCTCCCTTACGGACAGTTTAGTTTAAGTGCCTTTTTTTTTTTTTTTTTCCCCAGCAGTCCTAATCAGCTTGGATTTTAAATGTGTATGTATTTAACATATAGACAGAAATCAAACAGATGTCTGTTCCAGAAAGTAAATTTACTATTCTTAAGAGACTTTTTTTTGTTTGTTTTTTAAAGTTACCTTTAGGTGGTTGGATGTCTTCAGGACCCTTTTTAACCACCTTTTTGGAGACTTTCTTTACTGAAACCTTCTTTTCTGCTTAGAAAAAAAAAAAAAGTTAAATTTTAATTAAAACAAACCAAAACAACACAGTCATAATTAAACATACACATGCTATCCAAATACTTTAAATATTCTTACCTGGCTTCTTCTCCTCTGGTGGTGGAACAAGAGGCAGAAGAATAGGAATAGGGGCAGCTTATGAGAAAAACAATATATTTAGAATAAAGTGTGAGTATGGTATTGTCTTCTTGAAGAAATATCTTAGTGCATTTGGAAAATAGGCAGAGGAGATTATTTTATTATAACTATGAATAAAAGGAAAAATGGTGCTCATTCTGACCACCCACTGTATCTGGAACAATATATTTTGAATGTGAATCTCCAGCCTACTGTTACTTGAACCCCAACCCTTCACAGCTTTGTTTTCTTTACTGCCATCACTCTCCTATCTTTGCTGATAGTAATTCATCTAAATTTCAGTCTTTTCCCTCCTGCTGCCACTCCAAGCATTTACAAAATTGTCATGGAAATGTAACCAAGAAGACTGCACTTCTCAATCTGTACTAAATGATTGAATCTAGCAGAAACATTTGTAATGTTTGTAGTCTGTAGACCAATAACAGAGCCTGGGTAGAGAAGTCCACTGACAATACACATGCGACCTGTTTATTCTGTCTTCAAAAGACAATTATTTTCAATTTATTATTACTGTTTTACTTTTTTTTTATTTTTCAAAATTGCAGTTCAGAGAGCTTGTTTAAAAGATATTTATGTGGTAAAAATGAAGAATGATTGTAACAGGAAAATAGAAATAAAGGGAAAGTGGAGTTAACAGCAGACTGACGGGAAAACAAGCTGGAATGATGGGCAATTTTTTTTTTAAGAGACATAGCTTCGTTCTTGTCTGTGTATAATTTTCATCTCTGATGCTGCAAAAGAAGTCTATTCACATCAACGCTTGCTCTTATAATATTTCTACAGGGAGAATCAACTAGATTTTATCACTGGAGCTGTCTAAGATTTTTCTCTGAGGTACCCATGACTCTGCTGCTTCAGTGATGATATAAAAGAGCACTATGCAACAAGTATTTTGTTTATTTGTTTGTTTGTTTTTTATCCTACCTTCAGCTGGTTTTTGAGGTGGAACTGCAACCTTGGCATCAGGAACATCTGGAAAGTCAAAATGTTTAACTGAATAAAAAATACAGATCTGAATTTGCTATCCCCAAGATTAGTTCATGGGCCTTTATTTGTTTATGTTCTAGCATACAATTATTGTAACTTGCTCCTGAAGCATAAGCAAGCCAATGTATAGATAATTACTTGAATTAATCTTTCTATCTGGCCAAACTTTCCATGGTTTCATTTTATTTATTTATATATATATATATATTTGCCTCATTTTGGAGTAGGCTCTTTCTTAAGAACATTCAGAAAGGAAGGTCATTATATATCATAAGGAGATGATTGCTACCCATTTTGCTTCCTTGGTTAACTGTTTTTCAGCTGTGCAGAAGATGTTGAATGTATTCATTGGTACCTCTTCATTGTTCTATTCCTCAGTCATTTAAATAAAAATATACTTGTTTGTTTTAGAGAATGTGGCTTCTCATATTGTACAAAATAAGACCAGACACAACCAGACCAAAATAAGACCCAGACACAACAATAATCACTGCTTTCAGAGTTATCAAAGTAGTCATTGCCACTATGTATAAGAATAAATAGTTCCTCATATTCACGGCTGAGGAATATTTTTCCAGACTGTAGGTTTGACTTACTATAGCCAGGGGAAAAAGGATAAAGCAGAACAATGCAATATATCTATGACAGATAACAGACATGATCTTGTGGTAATCTTGTGCATTATCTTTACCTGGTGGCTTCAGCTCCAGTTTGATTTCTGCAAAAGAGTAATACATTTCTTTTAGAACTATTTGTTTTTCCAGAATCATGTTTCAAACTCACAAATTTGTATGTAGCTAGGATCATAAATTTGTTTAGAAAATTCACTAACCTTTGGTTACCAGATAGAGCTCTGCAGTGCTTCTTGCTTCTCCCCTTGGTTCAAGACGAGCAATTACAGAATATACACCTGCACCAGATACAAATTTTCATAACATTATGTATCATTATGTAGGTATTATGTATGCTTGTATCATTAGAAAAGAAGAACACAAAATCATGGAAAAGAATGGCATTGGCCAAAATACGCCATGAATTTTTACCTTCATCTTCTGCAGTAACATTGTGGATAGTCATATAATGACAACGACCTTCACTTCTGAAGCTGTACTTAGGACTCTCTCTCAGTTCAGTGGGGCCTTTATACCATGTCACAACTGCATCATCAAAAGACACCTCACACTCGAAGGTTGCAGATTGGTGTTCACTCACTACAATATTCTGTATGCTCTTCGTGAACTGGATTGGTTCAGCTGTTTCAGGGACAACAAAAAAATATCTGTTATTAACTAAGACCAGGTCATTTAGTTTACCTAATCCCTTCTCACTGTTTTCATAAAAATAGCTACACTACAATGAGATGTAATAACAAATAAGAGAAAAGGAATTCCATCTACCATGAAGTATTATACATAAGAATGAAGATTAGAAGATGTAAGAATAAAAATATAATAAGATTGCTGTAGAGAAAATATACAAGAGAAGCCATTAGGGAAATGAGAAGATAAAGAATAATTAAGGAAAAAGAGGAAATATGAGGAAAATAGGAGAGTAACAGAATAAAAGAAGATAAAAGAAAGTATGACAAACAATTTGAGAGCAAGGGGTCATTAGTAATGATGATTTAGTTAAAAATACTAACTTATATGAATATGTCACGTATTTATTGTTCGAAGAGAAAGAACAACAAAATTTCTTGTTTAATCCATTTCCAAGTTCAAGGATATTTCTTTAAGAAATCCATTTTATTTTCATTTGTTCTGTTAATGGAACATCCAGCAACTCTTTACCACTAATGTAATATAGAGATTCTACATCTTTTTACAAACCTTCAATGGCCAGATCTGCAGTTGTTTCTAGATTCTCAAGCTTGCAGGTATACTGTCCCTGGTCTTCTGTTCTAACATCCTTGATGATGAGTTTGTGTACTTTGTCGGAGACTTGTGTTGAATATCTCCCTCCTATCTTAATGGGCCTCCCGTTTCTATACCACTGAGACTTGGCATTTGGGATAGAAAACTGACAAGAGAGCGTGCATATGTTTCCTTCCTTGAAAGTAGTGTCATGAAGATGCCGTTCAACTGCAGGTTCTATTAGCATGTTAAAATATATATATATATTTAGCAGACATCCGACAGTAGAATAATCAAAGAAAAAATTAATTCAAATACTTAGTTCAAAAGTACACTTACCAATCACAGTTAGCCTAGCACTGGCAATGTGTGGTCCACACACTATTCTGAAATTTCCCTGATCTTCAAGTTGGCAGTTCTTGATTCTCAGTATGTGGCGATCACCTTCAATTCTAATTTCATATTTGTCACTGGAGTCCAGTTTCTGTGTTCCCTTGTACCATGAAAGTTTAATTTCTGGATAGTTAATTTTAATTTCACATTCAAAGATAGCATCCTCATCTGTTAAAACTGTCTGATTTTCAATGTCTCTGACCAGAGTAATAGGCTGAAAAATATTAATTTAAATTAGTTTCAAGTTCCCTGTTATGGGTTTGAATATTTCACAAATCAGGACAAAAATAGGTTACCTCTGTCTGTGATAGTCGTTGCTGAATAAATGATACAAGTTCATCAAATTCCTGTTCTTCTCTTTGAGCCTTTTCTGTAAGCTCAATTTCCTGTGATAAGACAGAATGTACTTAAAGATTAAAGGATCCTAAATGTCAAGCTGTCACTTTTATCCAACATATAACTGGTTCCTACATCAAATTTGCTGTAGCCATACTGTATCTAGCCTGTCTTCTCATCTTAAAAAATAGCAACCAAGTTGTCAAGACAGAACATACCTGGCCAGAAGGGCCATTCCTTTCTTCTTCAGTTTGAGCATGCAAGAATTTGAGAACTAAAAGATCTAAACAGCTACCAGAAAATCCTGTTCACACAGTAACATCACATCATGGACACCAAGTCTGTTCACAGGGGCTGTGTTACTCTTAACAAGGCCAATGCTGTAGTCACACTGTATCTTACCAATCTATGGCTTTCTTCCTCTCGGGTTTGCTTTAGTAACTCAAAGGCTTGCAGGAGGCCACGGAAATCTGTAATTCCATACATGCGAGCGTATTTCTCATATTCTTTAGGATCAACGTTTTTGAGAAGTTCCAAGATATCAATAGTTTGATCTTCCTCATCTTCCTTCCTTTTTGTTGGAGTTCTATTCAAATCAATGACATAAGTTAAATATACAATATATACAATACTTCATTTCTAGAAAGATGTTCAATGAAAAAATTAATCAACTTAGAACTACTGCATGTAGTGCACTCTTTTAGTGTAACCTGGTTAGGTGCTTCTATTTTAAGTACACAGCTACACTTTTATCATGAATATCAAAATATTATATCGTGATCTGACACATTTAATCAGAAAGTTTTTCTGTGTTGATTGCAAAGTAATCTATAAAATCTTTGCATATACCTTTTTAGTTTTCCCCTGACATCCCCTTCAATGACTTCTTGCTTCCTTTCTTCAACTTGTAGGTTGACACTCCTCTCAATTTCCCCATGTTGGTTAAAAGCTACACATTTGTACATGCCAGAATCAGTTTTTGTTGTGTCCTTTATTTCTAGTTTGGCTTCATCTCCTCTCTGCTGGATGAAAATACGACCTCCCTGGTTGAGTTGTCTCCATTTCCCCTTCATCCACTTAACATTTGGAATTGGGTCTCCTCCAACTTTTGCAATAAATGTTGCAACAGTCTCTACAGAAAGATGCAAATGAGGAAGATAAGTCTTTGCAGGTGTTTCTATGACAACAGGACATAATCTCAAGCAACAGGTATAGACAAATAGAAGACAATATAATTTTTTGAAAAAGAGTTCTTACTTTCCATGACTTTGATACTCTGAGGCTCTGACACAAAATAGAGTTTTCCCTCCACTTCTGCTTTCTTAGCTGCTGGTGCAGCTGCTACTTTTTCTAAAATAAATAAATAAATAAATAAAATGAGTCAAATAATTAAACAGACTGTTTTATCAGAATCACAGAATGGATGAGGTTGGAAGGGACCTCTGAAGGTCATCTTTTCCAACTGCTCAGGCAGAGACACCTAAAGCTGTTTGCCCAGGACCATGTCCAGATGGTTTTTGAAAATCTCCAAAACTACCTGTGTGAAAAGGAATGAGTTACAAGATGAAACAAAACATTATGCAAAATACAGAAAATGTAAAGTACTTTCATATTTTAAGTAACTTGTATTTTACATTGCAAATGAAACTGAGCATTGTAGGCCATGTTATGCTTTCCACTAACATCAGTCAGATCATTTTTATTCTGCATAGATGCAAGCTTATAGATGGCTATGCAAATAAGAAGAATTTTCTAAAATGAGACTTTTTTTTTAGCGAGGTGTTCTCTTTTCTACTTCTGGAAATCTCACCCTCAGAATTATCTGAACTTTTTGTAACACTGATGTGTTAAATTCTTTTTTTTTTTTTTCATTTTTTTTTCTTTTGACTAGTTCTTAGTTCTGCTGCCACCCATGCAGTGAAAAAGATGCTGCTTCTACATCTTACTGAACCTGCATATCTTGAATGCAATGGTAAAACAAGACTCTACACGGAAGCTCTCATGCTTAGGCAACATTTACTTCTAGCTAAAATTCCCAAAGGTGTTGGAGCTGTAATAGTTTTGAAGCAGCTAACCTCTAAGGCCACACTATCAATAAAATTATTTTTGTACTTTTTAAAATAAACACCACTGTTCCCATAAAATATGCAGACCCAAGTAATTTTCACTTACTTGCATTTTTCTTAAATTCTGTGTTTAGCTATAGGAACTAAATCCTTAACCTTTTTGGTAAGAATATCCTATTGATTTGACAATGATATTCCATTGTTTATGTTGCTATTTATATATAAATTATTATTAAATGCACCGTTTTCCCAGATTCTACAGTTTTGAAAAGAACCGAAAGATACTAATTACAGTCTATTACTATTACAATGTTAGTGTCTTTGTTCCACACAAAACGAAGTAGGATGGAGTTTTAAATTTCCATCACAATCCTTGATTTTGTTCATGTTACTGTACCTTTAACAGTCACTTTAGATCTGCAAGCATCAGTGCCAGCCACATTTGAAGCTTTGCACACATATTCTCCTGAATCAGATTTGGTAACTGCAGCAAGTTCCAGAAGAGCTACTCCATTAGCAAAGCTGAAGTTGCATCTGTCTGAAGCTCTTATTTCTCTTCCTGCCTTCAGCCACTGAATCCGGATTGGCTGTGATCCTTGGACGTGGCAGCTGAGCTGTATGTTACCACCTTCCTCTGCTGTTGCTGGCTGAAGGGGCTGGTCAAAAACTGGAGGCTTTTTAGGTTCTGGAATGTGAAAGTGCTTCAGTGAATTCTTTTTATCCTCTTTAATGTCTTTATTGATGATTTGGATGAGGGAATTGAGTGTACACTCAGTAAGTTTGCAGACAACACCAAGTTGGGGGGAAATGTTGATCTGCCAGAGGGTAGAAAGGCCCTGCAGAGGGACCTGGACAAGTTGGATCGACGGACAGAGGCCAATGGGATGAGGTTCAATATGCCTAAGTCTCGGGTCCTGCACTTTGGTCACAACAACCCCATGCAACTCTACAGGCTGGGTCCAGAGTGGCTGGAAAGCTGTGCGGAGGAAAAGGACCTGGAGGTGCTGGTCAATGCTTGCCTGAACATGAGCCAGCAGTGTGCCCAGGTGGCCAAGAAGGCCAACAGCGTCCTGGCTTGTATCAGGAATAGTGTAGCCAGGAGGACCGGGGAGGTGATCATTCCTCTGTAGTTAGCTTTGGTGAGGCTACACCTTGAGAATCGCATTCAGTTTTGGGCCTCTCACTACGAGAAAGACATCAAGGCTCTGGAGCACGTCCAGAAAAGGGCTATGAAGCTGGTGAAGGGCCTGGAACACAAGTCCTCTGAGGAGCGGCTGAGGAAACTGGTATTCTTTAGTCTGGAGAAGAGGAGGCTCAGGGGAGACCTTATTGCTCTCTAGAACTACCTGAAAAGAAGGTGTGGGGAGCTGGGGGTCAGCCTCTTCTCGCAGATAACTGGTGATAGGACTACAGGGAGTGGACTCAAGTTGCACCATGGGAGGTTCAGGTTGGTTGGAAATTAGAAATTTCTTCTCAGAAAGAGTAGTCAGGTATTGTAATGGATTGCCCAGGGAGGTGGTGGCGTCACTGTCTCTGCGGGTGTTTAGGGAAAGGTTGGACCTGGTGCTTATGGACATAGTTTAGTGGGTAATAGTGGTGGTATGGGGATGGTTGGATCAGATGGTCTTGGAGGTCTTTTCCAACCTTATTGATTCTATGATTCAAGGAAGGAAAATATGAAGAGCATAGGAGAAAAAGAAATACATGCGATTCTTAAGACATAGGAAAGCAATGAACAAGGATAAGAAGAAGTCTGAGAATATGAATCAGTTTTAGAAAATAGAATTAATAACAAGACAGTATATGTTTTGCATGCAAACATGCAAGAAATGTTTTATATAACACATCTTTTCTCCACAAAATAAGGACGGTAGCATGCAAAAAGTATTAGAATAACTAAAACAGTTATTAGACTGCAAAACTACAATAGGCATCTGTAGAGAATCAAATATGCAATCTCCTACAATAGTATTAGGATGGTGTGCCATGCTGCCACAACACACCATCAAAGCTGCCCAAGCTTAGTTGTAATTGCACAGGAAAACTGTTTTTCAATAAACAAACAAATAAATAAAGTTAAAAAAGGCAAAATAAAAAAAAGAAAAAAAATCACATTAAACATTTCAGATTTCAATGTTTACTCTAGATCAGTCATAGCAAGTACTGAAAAAGAAGCTCCTAAACACACAAATTTAAATCACAAAATCAAAAGAATTTATTGATTTTGTGGTTTACCTCAGTTTTATCATGTCCATCTCAGTACAAATTATTAATATTAAGGCAAATAAAAACAATTAAGCACAGCACAATTATTTTACTGGCTGCACAAACTCACAAGACAGAAGCTATTTGCAGCTAACACAGAAAGAAAATTAAGAAGTAAAGAAAAGCATGATTTCTACTAACCTCTGATAACAACAGAGGATGTACACAACACGCTTCCTGCTTCATTGGACACTTTACAGGTATATAAACCAGCATCTGATTGCTCTACACTCTTTATATGCAAAAGTAAGGTATTGTTTTTGAATGATATTTCACAATGAGGACTTGAGTGAACTTCCTGATTGTTTTTATACCAAGCAACAGTCAAAGGTTGAGAGCCAGCAACACGGCCCTCAAGTTTAAGTTCATTCCCTTCTGTTTCTTCTACTGCTTCAGACAATTTCTTAGTAAAAGTAGGTGGAGTTTTTCGTTCTGTGAAAAAAGAAAATATGCACCAAAGCTGAAATAAAAAATTCTAAAGAAAGCATTTCAAGAAAAAAATAACATTGGGGAATCAATAGTTGCTCTCATTTAAATAGGATTTTTTTTGTTTGTTTGTTTTAGTGAAAGTACTCCAAGAACAATGGCAAGTGTTTTACTTGTACAGTCACTGTGTTAGTGGATTTTCTTATTTGTGAAAAACAACAGGAAAAAAACACACCTATTTGATTGATTGATGATTGATCTAAGTCAAATGCCTTTAAAAACACAAGATTTTTTGATGAGTTATCAAGGAAGAAATAGGCCTATAGAATATAAAGACTATAAAGAAATTAGGCTGAAGAAAATATCCTTTCTTTCCTCCTCCCCTTGTTGTTAATGATCCTTTCAATTTCTTTTTAAAGATCCATGGGTATTATACCATCCAGATAGATATTTTTGAGCTATATCTCAAAAGTTATGTTTAAAGTTTTTTCTCAAACTTTTCTTGCAGCAATAATGCCAACTTCCTTTACAATTAAAAGAAGAAAAATTACACACAATGTATTATCTGTTCAGTACCTTTAACATTCAGTTGAGCTGTGCAAGAATCCTTTCCAACTTCATTGCTAGCATAGCATGTATACTTTCCAGAATCTCCCCTCTCAACTCTCAAGATGGTCAAATGGGCTGTGTTTTCTACATAACTGATTTGATAGTTTCCTCCTGTTCTAATCTCCTGGTTATCTTTTGCCCATGTGACTCTAACAGGCTGTGTTCCAGAAATGTGACACTCAAAGTCAGCACTTTCTCCAATAATACCATCCAAAGATGTAATTGGCGTGTCAAAGAATGGAGGAGTCTTCCCTTCTAAAGAGTGAAAGAAATTAAAAAGCATCACTTTAACATCACAATTTGCTTTAAATCTTTTCAAAATAAATATTATTTGTACAATATTTAATACATGTATAAAGTAAAAGCAAGTTTTAAGATACTTCCATTAAATATTTCACAGCCCACCAACCTGTAAGGACAAGTCTTCCACTAGAAGAAGCAGTTCCAATAGCATTGGTTGCTGTGCAGGTATATTGCCCAATAAGGCTCCTGTCCGTCTTCAAAATCCGCAGAGTTGCTACATTATCTATGAAGGTTGTGTGAACATTGTAGTCCTCTTTTACACGTACGCTGTCTTTAAACCAAGATACTTCAATAGGTTCTGAACCAGCAATGCCACAATCAAATGTAACTGGTAAGCCAACAGTTTCATGAACATCTCTTACTTTTCGGGTAAAAGAAGGAGGAAGTTTACGCTCTGTAAGAAAACAGGTATTGTACCATGAGGTCTTTCAAAAGCTATGCACCTATTGTACTCACCAATACTGTAAAGTATTATGGATTTTTGCTTTTAACTTATTAAAAATGTTACATTTAAATGTACATCATTTAATTTGGGAGCTCATGTGAAAAGAACACAGTGCATATGGATTCAAGAAAATATATAACCATTCTGCCCTTATTTACACCCAGTGAGACTATTTAACCCTCAGGACTGCCTAGCTAGCTTATGATCTCAGGACTCTTGAACTGCAGAAACAGTCAAAACAATATCCTAAATGGGGAATGAAGATGCAGAAGCTACTATCCCTACAGAAGAAATGTGGTCAGTAAGAGATATATTTAAGTTAGGTTTACTGTTAGACCTTTGTTAATAGAACACATTACCACAGGTTATCTTACTGGTCAGAAAAGAATAGAGCTTTTAAAAATTAAAAGACAATCTTTGTATTTGAAAGAAAAAACATACCGAAGAAATATAGGCCATTTTCCTAATTTTTAAAAAAGAATGATTCACCTTGAACTGTGAGCAAAGATGATGAAGCAGCCTCTCCAACAGCGTTTTCTACTTTGCAGATGTACTCCCCACTGTCACTACTGTCCACCTGGCTGAAAACCAGAGTGGCAACTTGGTTCTTAAAGTGCATTTTCACAGTAGCCGTTCCTCTCAGTTTTGTATCGCCTTTGTACCATGACACAATCATTTCTGGTGTTCCAGCAACCCGGCACTGTAAGGATGCTGAATCCCCAACAGTCACCTGCACTGGCTCCAAGGGTGTAATGAAATAAGGTGGTTCTGAAGAACAAACAGCACAAAAAAAGGTATTGCACAATGACCACAAGTAGTTGAAATAACACTTGATGAAGTGATGGTGGCTTGATGACGCACCTAGTATTGTGATTGCACCATGACAATTATCTTGTCCAGAGTCATTTTCAATATGACAAGAATATTGCCCTTGATCTTCTAGTTTGCTACTAGGGATTTCCAGTATGGCAGATGTTTCTGTAGTGGTGATGCTACACTTTTCAGAGTGTTTTAATATTACTCCATTTTTCTTCCATGTCACTGAAATTGGTGGAGTACCTGTATATGTGCATTCCAGGAGTAAATTTCTCCCTTTCTCTACACTTAAATCATTCACCTTCTTCACAAATTTTGCTGGTTCTATAATGAACAATATAAAAATATAAATTAAATAAAGCCAGGAGATTTTTTTTTTTCTTTAAGAAGCATAAGAAACAGTAGTCTGGACAAACCTTTAACAAAAAGATGTGTTGTGCAAGAAATCTTCCCTGCCTCATTAGAGACTTGGCAGGTGTAGTCTCCACTCAGAAGTGGATGTACATCAAACAGCTCCAGCTCTGCAAGTGAGTCTTGCAAGGTTATATTGCATTTGTGCCCTGGTACTAGCTCAACACTACCTCTAAACCATTTAACTTCCAATGGAGGGGAGCCTTTTATGATACTCGTAAATGTTATGTTTGTCCCAGAGAAAACATTCAGCGGTTCGGGTTTCTTCATGAAAGATGGTGGTTCTAAGCATATAAATAAAACAGAGAAGAAGTACATTCAGCTTTTGATGAAGAGCATAATTATCAGAAATATACAACAAAACCAAGAATTAAGTCTTTTTGAAAACAAATTTGAGTCATCCAGCTCTGGCTTCTTATTGATACTGACCTCTAACACTCAAAAATGCGCTGCATTCATCTGATCCAGCTACATTAGTAGCTGTGCACAGATAAGTTCCCATATCAGATTCCTGAAGTACATTCACTTTCAGAGAACAGGTGTTGTCTGTAAGGGTAGCCTGATACTTGTCTCCACTGGTAATCTCCTGTCCATCATGAAACCAGGAAACAAGAATAGGTGGTGACCCATAAACTTTGCATTCCAGTACAGCAGAAGAACCCAGCTGACCATATGTTTCTTTCAGTTTTCTTGTGAAAGAAGGAGGTATAATACGATCTGCATTTGTTTAAACATAAAACAAAAAAACAACAAAAAAACTTACAGTACAGGAGCTTAAAATACAGAGGGTTTTCAGTGCATAATAAAACCAGTTTATTTTGATGTATCTGCATTAGCAATCTGCTCCTGCATGTCTAAAACACTGAAAAATAGATAGTTGATGGTTAAGGAATCAACTTAAGGAATACCTTTTCTTTTTGCAGTTCTTTTTCATATGAAACAATATTGCACCAGTTGTCTAGAAAAGACAAATGGATTAAAGCTGAAGAAATCAAACTGCACTATAACTCCTGCCCCTCAGATGCTAGGTAGGCATCTGTTCCTGATGCTTGTCACAGTGGAGTGCCAAGCATTCAAAGATTATACAAGCAGTGAGCCCCCTCAGACTGCCAGTCATGGGAAACAGTATGCTATCTAAAAGCATTATAAAAGAACTTTGGATCAGATGTGACTCAAAAGGAGTAGTCAACTAACCTGAAACGTGCACCGAAGCTGTGCAGCTGCTTTTACCAACACTGTTTTTCACCTCAAAAGTATATTCTCCACTATCTTCTAGTCCTGTATTGAGGATCTTAAGCCCAGATACTTTGTTGAAGAAGCTGATTTTATATTTATGGTCAGTAGACAATTCATTCCCATCCTTAAACCATCTAGCAGTAAGCTCTGGTGTGCCGTCTACTGTGCATTCCAGAGTACAAGAGTCTCCAGCTGTAACTTTCACGAGGCCTGGTTTCTCTACAATGATTGCAGGTTCTGCAATGAGACGCAAGTCACAGCATTTTTAAAAACAACAATGTGATAGTAATTAGCACCATAAAAATTAAAAATTTTAAGCATTGTAAAACATATTATGTTTTTTATACCATGCTACCCACCAAGCACTGTAAGTGTGGCAAAGCACTCCTGAACTCCAGCATCATTTTTTATCTGACAAACATATTTCCCAGCATTGGCTGGTTCTGTGTTTCCAATCCGCATAGTTGCAACATTTTCTGAATAGGAAATCCAAAGATTTTCACTTTCTCTAATGATCTCCCCTTTGTCTTTTAACCACAGAACAGAAATGGGCTGTGATCCTTCAACTGCAGCCTGCAGTTCGATCGACTCCCCAGCTACAACAGTGAGATCACTCAGCTTCTTCACAAAGGTTGGTGGTGCTATTTAAGAGAAGATATTTAACAGTAAAAAACACTCCAGGACGGGAAAAGTAGGAGGAAAATAACAGGAAAAATGAAATTCCAAGAAGGTGAATTAACAGTCCTTATACAAACCTCTCAGTGTTACAGAGCCAATACAGGAGTCACTTCCCACATCATTTACAGCTTTACAGTGATATTCACCAACATCTGCAGTATCCACACTGAGAATGTGAATGCTAGCAAGGTAGTTCTCAGACATGATCTTGTACTTCTTGCTGCTCCGAATTTCTCGTTTGTCTTTATACCATGAAATCTGGAATGGAGGAGTGCCCTGAAGCTCACATTCCAGACGAATATCAGACCCTTTCAAGGTCTGGACTGGATGGGGCCTCTTGATAAAAATAGGGGGTGCTGAAACAAAGGAGTTAAAGTTTGTGTTATTTGAGCTGATGATATTAAAGAAGAGAGTATGCAAGTAGCCAAACTGATAGTGAGCAGCAAAGGAGCACTGTGAGAGATCTCCCACGATATAACAAGCAGGCAACAGAGTTGCCATCTTTTCAGACAGGCTTTGGTCTGTCTGATTAAAGAAAGTGGGATTTAACAGCTCTTCCGCACAAGAGTACACATACAGATAGAAAGGCAAGGGAAGAGCTGGGATTCTGACCTTTTACTTTCAGTGAGGTACTCGTACTAGCACTACCAGCTGGATTCTGAGCTTCACAACTGTAGTCACCGCTGTCTTCAACTCTGAGGTTGTGCATTTCAATGATTGCCACTGAATCCACAAACGACATTCGGTATTTTTCACAGGGGTGGATCTCAGTTTCACCTTTGTACCAGATGACTTTGATTTCTGGAGATCCCCCTACTTTGCATTCGTACCTAGTGGAGTCATGCTCTTTCACAAGTCTTGAGGAGTCTAGTTTCTTAATAAACCTTGGCGGTTCTGGAAAGCCAAAAATGGAAGATGATGTTTTTAACTGCACAGATTTTTGAATAAACAGATAAATATCTAACAGAAAACATAAACTTTTGGGGACTTATGCAATCATTCTAATTTTGTAATTGCCATTTTTTTTTTTAGATGATTTGAAGTTTGTCCAAAATGTAGATTAGGCAGCAAACAAGTTCTCTATTTGCATTTTAGATAGTTTCTCCTTATTTTGTTTTCTCGTTCTGCTTCTCTATGTTCAGCTGACACGTGTGGTTTTCTTTAAGTAATATCCTCTTGTAGTACATTGGTAATAAAAATGCCTGATGGAAATTCAAGAATCCAAACTGTTCATCTAAGTACTATTGTTCAGAGAATTTAGGCTGAGCATTATAGCAACTGCTTTATAACTTAATATGTCATTAAGAATTGATACAGTCAATAAGTGTATTTGAGTTATAACCCTTTGCACATTTATTGCAAAGCCAAACATAAAGGTGCATATAAGGACTATAAGTCAAGGATCTTAGGTAGCAAATAAGAGAAGTTCAAAACAATCATGCTGGGAAGAATTATGAGATGGTTGGTACTAGTGAAATTGGTTTTAAAGGTCATATGACTGGAAAGTAAACCAGATGGCTACATTTTACTCTGTAAGGAGAGAAGGAAAGGGCGGTTTGACACTTTACATCAAAAGTACCGTGCAGACGATTCAGAATCACATGACTGAATGCTCATGGATCAAAGATAAAAGTAGTAAAACCAAGAGGTGGTAATGTGGGAACAACTAACAAATCTCTCTACAGAACAGGATGAATTGCCTTTTTGTGTATCTGTAACATGTGGGAAGAATATCTATTTTACTGTGGGTCACTTCAATCTGTGGGACATTTGCAGAACATCCTATGTTGTTAGTAACAAAACTTCCTTAGAGTTTCTAAAAATAGAAATTATGTCTTGTTAAAACAAGAACTCTTGGAATCTCATTACTTTGTTTTCAGATTTCATTTTGATAAACAGTTGATTACCTATCTGCATACTAACAGACTAACATTGCTGACTAGTCACACAGTACTTCCATTCCTTTCCAAAAATGTGAGTATATGTTAGTAAAGTATATACTTAGAATGTTAGGTAGTTTCTAGAACCTAAGGCAGGTGTTAAAACTACAGATTGGGAACACTAGATTTAAAAAAAAAAAGCGGGGGGGGGGGGGGTAGGGAGGTGTTGGAAGTCAATTGGATATAAGATCTTGATTCTACAAACAAAAGACTGTACGTCATAGAGATAAGACAGCATCTTCTCAAATTAAAACCATGCAAATCAATGCACATATGAGCTTGCACTTCCAAGTTTTGTAGGAATAGGCTGACAAGCAATGAGCAAAATTAATTTTACATCATTGGGAAATCTGCACAAAATCTAAAGAATTAAAGGAAAAATAATCCTGGAAAAAGTAATAAAAGAATAATTTACAATTTTATGAATAAAGAGTTGAAGAGTAAAGAGTTGAAGAGTAAGAAAATGAATAAGGTCAGTTAGAATCATTTTATGTAGAGTAATTCCAGTCAAATTAACCTATTAGTACTGTTATCATTAATAATAAACAGAATTATGATTCTGTTGGAAACAAACTTGAAATCTTTAAAAGAGCTTAGATTTCTTGCTACAGTATTTCAATTTTTTTTTTTTTTTTTTAAGTCAAACTGTGTAATAACAGCATCCCTATTTGCCATTGAGTCCACAGGCAGTGCAGTTTTCCACACTCCTCCCACCCCCACCAAGAAAAATCCCTATGGATAGAATATACTCCAGACATAATATATTTGACATGCACTTGTTAAAAAATCTTGCTCATGGTAGTTCAGTTTCTTGTGTTATTTGTCTCAGAGAGTAAAAGCCATTATATTTATTCTTGTAAAGTGTTTGATTTCCCCTCCAAACTTATACAGAAGAAAAAAAAAAAAAAGAGAGAGAGAGAGAGGGAAAAGAAGAATGCCCTGAAACAACAGGGACATTTAATCTTATGCATCATTTAAGTAGTGTATTTTACATTTGTCCTTTAATAAAATCAGTAGGAATAAAGTATCTGGAACATCTATTTATAAATCCAAGGTTCCCACCTACATCAAGGAAATTACAGTAAGGTACAAGTGTCACTTGTACCAGGACAGTTTGATCCAGTTATAAATTTAGATCTTTGAAAATCATAAGATCCACACACTATGTAGAGAAGTAAAGTGTTGGCGGAGCAGATATTTGTCACCAAGTCTGCCCTCAGATCCGTCAATTTTTCCTATTCAACAACAGGAGTTTTCAAATATTTTCAGGAACTGCACACCCGTTAAAAATACATTTAAGCCTCATAAGTGAACTTGCTTCTTTCAGGTACCTTTCCCTCTTCTGGACAACTTAGCAAATGACACTACTAGAGAAAGAGTTTAAGGCAGACAGATTTTGCTGGCCAACAGTTATTAATAAAAGCACAACAGGGTACTAAGTCAGAGTTAATACCTCAGTGACAGAATTCCCTTGATAAGACTCACTGTACCAGACCAGAAGAAAGATGGATAAGCATTTAGGTTTTAAAATAACATTTAAATGAAATAAAATAATATTTAAATGAAATGAAAGATCTCAACATGACATCTTGTAAAGATTGTTAGTCTCACGCGTCTGCACTATTCAGGGTTTTTTGTGGGTGTCTGCCTTGCAAAGAAATGCCTGATGAACAGTAAAGATCCCAGCAATACCTTGTACAGCCAGCTGAGCTGCGCATGCATCCTTTCCAACGCTGTTGCTAGCAGTACATGTGTAGAGTCCAGCATCTCCTTTACCCACTTTTAGGACCGTCAAGCTGGCCATGTTTTCCACCAGTGTCATCTTGTAGTTGCCACCTGGGCGGATTTCTCTGTTGTCTCTGGTCCATGTAATTCTCATAGGTACAGAGCCAGTCACATGGCACTTAAAGGTTGCACTTTCCCCTAGTGCCACATCAGTAGATACTGGCTTGACATCAAAGAAGGGAGGTTGTAGATGTTCTGCAAAGAGGAAAGCATGGCAGAGCTCACCACTAAGCTCCCCTTCAACACACACCTGACCATGCCATGCCCACACTCCCTTACCACCATGCAGTGGGTAGAATGGGAGAAAGAGTAAAAGAATAAGAGCGCAAATAGGTACAAAATATCTTTAGGTGTGAGCTACAAACCTGTGAGGAGAAGCTTGGCACTGGAAGATGAAGTCCCCAGAGCATTTTGCGCTGAGCAAGTATATTGGCCACAGTAAGCCATGCTAGTTTGCAAGATCTGAAGAGCTGCAACATTATTTAAGAAGGTTGTCTGCACGTTATCACTGTCGCTTAAAAGAACCCCATCCTTGTACCAGGAGACCTGGATAGGCTCTGAGCCATTTATGCGACAATCAAAAGTCACTGGGGCACCAACTGTCTCTTGAATATCTTTCAGTTTTCTGGCAAATGTAGGGGGAAGTTGACGTTCTGCAAAATAATAATAATCATCACCATAAGTAGGAAGCTACCTTGTCAACCTAGAATTAGTTAACACTGAACTTAATAAGAACCCCTTTCTATAGACAACAAAGAGTTCCTACAAACTACCCCAGGAAAGAGTGGCCCCAGGACCATCACCTTTAATGACAAGCAAAGCTGTGGAGGTAGCAAAGCCAACACTATTTTCTGCTTTGCAGGTATATTCTCCAACGTCGCTTTCCTCCACGGTAGAGAACGCCAGTGTTGCCACATTATTCTTGAAGTGCATTTTGTAAGCCTGTGTTGATCTGAGCTTGGTGTCTTCTTTGTACCAAGACACCTTGATTTCTGGTGCACCACCAATCTGGCATTTTAAAATCAAAGGCTCGCCAACCTTCACCTCCACACGGTCCAGGTGTGTGACAAAATAGGGTGGTTCTAGGGGAGGAAAGAGCATAGTGAGCAGAGACAGAGCATCACTGGGGTCCCCTTGGGGATCAGGGGTGATGCATACCTAAGATGGATACAAGGCTGTGGCAAACATCCCCACCCGCCTCATTTGCCACCTCACAGGTGTATTCGCCTTCGTCACTCTTGGTGCTGTTGAAGATTTCAAGAATGCCAGATTTGTCAGTAGTTGTAAGACTGCAGCGTGGAGACTGAGCAATAGGCATTCCATTTCTTTTCCAGGTGACAGAAATGGGAGGGGTGCCCATGTAGGTGCTTTCCAGAACAATGGACTTCCCCTGCTCCACACTGAAATCACTTAGTTTCTTCATGAAGACTGCAGGCTCTGTGTGGAGGCACAGGTCAATAGTGAGAGGGACAAATGCGGCAGGGCTGCAGGCAGAGCATGAAGAGAGAGATACCTACACATACACACACACACACACACCTTTCACAAAGAGTTGAGTTGTGCATGAGATGCTGCCAGCATCATTTGTGACCACGCAGGCATAATCTCCACTGTGGCCCGGCTCCACGTTGTGCAGCTGTAGCTGTGCCACAGACTCATCCAGAGAAATGGAACAGGTGCTGTCCAGCACCAGCTCCCTGATGCCTCGGAACCAGGTGACTTTGAAGGGGGTGCTGCCCTTGATGTAGCTGGTGAATGTCACACTTGATCCGGGCAAAACTTCCTGGGGATCAGGTGTCTTCACAAAAGAAGGTGGTTCTAAGTGTCACGCAAAGAAGTGAAGAGGGAGAAAAATGTTAATAGGAGATTTCCTGTTGGGGATGAAAACTGAAGCAGGTTAGAAATAGAAATAACAAGGGAGAAAACAAAAAGAAACTAAGAAAAAGCCATAGGAAATCAGAGGTAAGAAAGAAAGAGGAAAGAAGTGTTCTGTAGAAGGGGTTGTAACATCCTTCCACTGACCTTGTACAGTCAAGAAGGCACTACATTCATCAGATCCAGCCACATTTGCTGCCACACAGGTGTATGGCCCGGTATCTGTGACATCCAGGGCATTGAGCTTCAAAGCACAAATGTTATCCAAGAATGAGATTTCATATTTTTCTCCACTAACAATCTCATTCCCATCCTGAAACCAGGCCACTGATATGGGGGATGTGCCAGACACTTTGCATTCCAGCAGCACTGAAGATCCCAGCACCCCATTTGTTTCCTTTAATTTTCTTGAGAATGAAGGAGGAACAAGGCGATCTAAGTAAGACAAGGCAGAAGAAGAATAAGAAAAATGTTTTTTTTTTTTTTTAGTGCAAAGGAAAACAAAAACAAGAAAACAAACAAACAAACAAAAAACAACAGTTTTTTAAAGACAAGATATAGAGCTGACCTGAAACATCAACTGAAGAAGTGCAGCTGCTGTCCCCCACCTCATTGTGCACCTCAAAAGTATATAAGCCCCTGTCTCCCCTCTCTGCAGAAAAGACTTTCAGAGTGGAGATATTGTTGAAAAAGGTAATTTGGTATTTGCGATCACTCCTTAGTTCTCTGCCATCTTTGTACCACTTGGCGATAAGTTCAGGTGTTCCTCCTACTTTGCACTCCAAGGTAAAAGGGTTGCCAGCCATCACTGTGATCGGCTCAGTCTTCTCTAAGATTACTGCTGGTTCTGAAATAGGAAGGGAGGGGACAGTGTGTCACCAGGAAATCCACCTGCAAACCAGTGAGCACAGGATACAAGCAGCAAACAAGGGGTGGCAGAGACAACTGTGAGAGCCGCAAGATAGAATACTTGTGGAACAGGCTATACCCACCTAGGACTTGTAAAAAAGCAGAGCACTCCCGCATGCCAGCATCATTTTTGATCTGGCAAATGTACTTTCCAACATCAGTTCCCTCTGCACTGGCAATCTCAAGAGTTGCAATGTTGTCCATAAACCACATTTGGACATTTTCACTCTCCCTAATAACTTCACCCTTGTCCTTCAGCCAGACAACAGAAATTGGTGGGGATCCTTCCACCACTGCCTGTAGAGCTGTTGGCTCTCCAACGAAGATTGCAATGTCACTCAGCTTCCTGGCAAAGCGTGGGGGCTCTGATGGCAAAAACAAGGAGGCAGAGGAAGGTTAATCACGCGTGCCTGCTTGGAAGAGGTACAGCCAGAAGATCAAGAAAAGAAGGTGCTGGTGCTGTTGGTCTTCTACCATACAAACCTTTGAATTTTACTGGGCAGGTGCAAGTGTCACTTCCCACCTCATTCATTGCTTTGCACTGATATTCTCCAGTATCCTGGGATTCCAGATTGAGGATGTGAAGACTGGCAATGGAGTGCTTTGCTGTCACCTTGAACTTCTTGCTGCTCCGGACCTGTCTCCGGTCCTTGAACCAAGCCACCTCAAAGGGTGGAGTCCCTGCTATCTCACACTGGAGAATAACATCCGAGCCTTTAAGTGTGTCCACAGGACTCGGCACCTTGCTAAAAACAGGTGGTTCTATAAAAAAAAAAAGAATCACATCATAACATTTGAGACTGCTTCCCTGAGTAGGTTTCTGGATAGTAGCAAGACACAATATACTCAGGAAGGAGGCCTACACTTCTTCTTGTAAACCTATATTTAGCATCCTCATCTTATGTGGTCTCATCTCTAAAAGATGCTGAGCCTCTGGCATCTCCCAGAAAGCCATCCCAAGCACTCCCAAGGGCAGAAAATATGACACTTCTGCACCTGTTTGGAGTTAGCACTTAGGGCCTCTCCCCAAATGCCCCTCTCCCCTTTCTTCAGGACCATATTCCAGTTTTCCTCACCTCTTTCCAATCATGAAAGCTACCACCAGTGAGGCTCAGTACAACAGCCCTCTCTTGCTTCTTAAATTTCACTCCTGATAGAATCACTGTACATAAAAAACAGGCAGAGGGATGTCTGCAAAGTGTGTCCATCTCTCTCACCATGGCTGGTGCTTCATCTAGTTCATACATCCCATGCGACCCAACAACCTTGCCTTATTCGGCTTGCAATTGGCTTAAACAGGAAGGCAAGGGAGTGGCTGCACAGTGCTCAACACCCACTACCATTTCCTGCCTAGTCTCTCTGATGTCTACAACGCATCAGCATATTAATCTGAGAGCAGCTGGAAAGAAACTGCCCTGGCAGCCACTGACTGCCACAGCAGTAGCTCCCTGTTTGGGGAGCGGGGGGGGACATGGGGGGGAGGGTGTGCAGCTGAGAGCAGGACCAGGAGCCAGGGATTCTAGTTATGTGCGGAGCCATGCTGCTAACCTTTCACTGCTACTGAAGCGCTACAGCTGGCAGTGCCGGCAGAATTTTGGGCTTCACATATGTAATCGCCGCCATCCTCAGTGCTGGCATCCAAGATAGTTAGCACCGCTATGGAGTCTACAAAAGACATGTGGAGCCTGTTGCTTGCGTGGAGTGCCTGATCGTTCTTGTACCACACGGTCCTGATCTCTGGCGTGCCACTGATTTTACATTCAAGTTGAACTGTGTCTCCGTGCTTCACAAATCGCAAAGCTTCAGGCTTCTTGATGAACTTAGGAGGTTCTGCAGAACAAATAAGCATGTAGAGAGTGACAACACGTTTGCCATGTGAAATCTACAGTGCTGAGCAAGAGTCATAGAGAGCACAAGAATACTGGGGTGCAACAAGGTGAGTTTGCTACAGCAGCTGGCTGTATCTCCAAGAGCTTCCTCTCAAGAAACGATGCAAGGAGAAGACAGCAAAACCAACTACAACTGGTTCTATCAACTCTGGAGCCTGCTGCTTGAGACAACTGGAGCTGTAAAAGACACGTGAAGGATGATTGCTCCACCCAAGAGACTTTTTTTGCAGTTTCCTTTGGGGGGCAAAAATGTCCCCAAGCCAACATGAAAGCATCAACAATCCCATCACCCCCAAGTTCTTACCCCAGGAGCAGCAGAAACATGGTATGTACAGTTTCACTTGCTTGCACATCTTTAAAGTGTATTTCTACTTGAAGAACTTAAATGATTTAGAGCCTAGATTAAATCAGCAATTCATTACTCCAACTGAAACATTCAGAAAAGTTGAAAGAGACACCAATGCTGGTCTACAAATGCAAAGTAATTGTATTTACCCTATTACTCTTGTTCCATATAGTAATGATATGTATGAATACCCATGCAATTGTAGTTTAAGCACTAACGATAAAGTAAAAAGCAGGGAAGTGTTGTGTGCATTTATCCATACCAACAAACAGCTTAGCAAGAAGACCTGTCCCCTTGGAGATTTTGCAGGTACACAAGGCTTCTACTGTCATGCAGTATTATAAAAGCAGAGAGTTACCTCATGGTATGTCTGCTTTTTGATAAGCTACTTTCTGTATATGTCCAAGCTGGAATGGGTGGAAGATGAAGCTCAGTAACAAAGAGACCTTTTATATCCAGGAGAAAGAAAAACAACAAATGAAGGTGACTTAATCTCAATACCTTTGACACTGAGTTGGGCTGAGCAAAAGTCTTTCCCAGCTTCATTACTAGCTTGGCAAGTATATTGGCCAGAGTCTCCTTTACCCACTCTGAGCACTCGAAGGTGAGCTGTGTTAGCTACAAATGTAATATTGTAATTTCCTCCAGTTCGTATCTCCCGACCATCCTTGGACCAGGTGATGTGTATTGGCTGGGCTCCAGTAACATGGCATTCAAGGTCAGCACTTTCTCCCAAAGGCACATCAATAGATTCTGGTTTGGTATCAAAGATAGGTGCCTGCTTGGGTTCTAGAAACACAAGAAAACAAAATAATACTCGTATCTCATAAAAAAAAAAAAAAGTTAGTTAATCCAACATACAAATACCATTGCACACATAAAAAGGGATGGGGGTGCCTAAGATCTGGGCAAAAGTTCTGTAAGCCAACACACCTGCCACTGTGAGCCTAGCACTTGAGGTGGCAGTGCCCACAGCATTGGTGGCTGTGCAGGTGTACTGTCCAGTGTGATTCATCTCAGTTCGTGCCAGTTGTAGCACTGCTACATTATCTACAAAGGATGTGTGCACATTGTGGTCATCGCTTAGCAGCACACCATCTTTATGCCAAGTCACAGTAATGGGCTCTGAGCCATTGAGTCGACACATAAATTTTAGGGGTAAGCCAGCAGGGTGTTCAATGTCCTTTAATTTTCTTGCAAAGGAAGGTGGTCGTTTGCGCTCTGGAAGAAAGCAAGTAAAGGATAAATATGCACCAGGAAGCTTTTTTTTTTTAATATATTTTTTCAAGAGAAAAAGTACTGTAAAGAAGAATTTGCAACAAGTAAATATAAATCATCACCTTGAACTGTTAAGAGAGCCTTTGTAGATGCAGTTCCTACACTGTTTTCTGCCTTGCAGATATACTCGCCGCTGTCATTGCTAACCACTTTGTTGAAAATGAGTGTAGCAATGTTGTCTTTAAAGAACACTTTGTACTCAGGAGTAGACCTTAGTTTTGTATCACCTTTGTACCAAGACACAGTAATTTCTGGTGTTCCAGCAATGTGGCATTGCAATGTTGTATAATCCCCAACCGACACCTCAAGAGGTTCCAAGTGTGTAACAAAATATGGAGGTTCTAAAAAAAGAAGAAATTAGAAAGGCTCATCATAGTGCCAGGCCTTGGAAAGCATACACTCAAAAGAACAGGCAAGAAAAAAAAGAAGCAAAGGTAGCACACACCTAGGGTAGAGACTACAGCCTCACAAACATCTCTTCCTGCCTCATTTTCAACATGGCAGGTGTATTCTCCTGCATCCTCTTTGGTGCTGTCAAGGATCTCCAGGATGCAGGATTTCTCTGTGGTGGTGATGCTACACTTCTGAGACTGAGCGAGTGTGTGGCCATTCTTCTTCCATGTCACAGAAATGGGCAAGCTGCCTGTGTAAGTGCCCTCCAGGATGATGGACTTGCCAGGTTCCACATACTGATCACTCAGTTTCTTCACAAAGACAGCTGGCTCTAATGAAGGGTAAGAAGTCACAAATGTTGAGCACAGCAGTACAAATGGAGGGAAGGAAACAACATTTTAGGGTAAATATAGAAATGCAATTTTTACAAACCTTTTACTGTAAGGTGTGCCGTACAATTTGCCCTGCCAGCTTCATTAGTCACTAGACAAGTGTACTCTCCACTTTGGAGAGGAGTTACATCAAATAACTCAAGCTCCACAATGGAGTCCTCCAAGTAGATATTACATTTGTCCCCTGGCACAAGCTCATTGGCCCCTCTAAACCAGTTCACCTTAAAAGGAGGGGTTCCTCTGATAACACCTGTAAAAGTTATGCTTGTGCCTGGCAAAACATCCAAAGGTTCAGGTGTTCTCTCAAAAGAAGGTGGTTCTAAACACACAAGAGAAAAGAAGAGATAAGACAGACTAATACAGCGTATCCCTGGCATTTCCACACACCTACCAAAGATAAAGAACAAAGCCTTTACTTTCTAGTCAATACATTTTCCTCAGTATACTTACAAAAGGCCACAGGGAATTTCAAGAGGAAAAGAGAAAAGAGTAGCTCAGAGAGGTTGCTGACCATCATATACTGACCTTGTACGGTCAATACAGCACTGCATTCATCTGAACCAGCTATGTTGGTAGCTTTGCAGGTATAAGTTCCAGTATCTGAGTTGCTCAGTGAATTCACTTCTAAGATACATAGGTTATCCGAAAAGGTGATATGATGTTTTTCCCCACTAACTAACTTAAGTCCATTCTGGAACCAGGCAATAGAAATAGGAGGTGAACCCGACACTTTGCATTCCAGCAGTGCTGAGGAGCCCAGGACACCAGGTGTTTCCTTTAGTTTTCTTGTGAAAGAAGGAGGAATGATTCGATCTGCATAAGAAAATATAATACATCCATTGTTAGAGAGAAAAGGAGTAAATGAATGGAAGGAAGAAAAGAGAACGTGGCCAAAAAAAAGTTTTGATAAAAGATGAAGACAAACTACCCAACCAACCTAAAACATCAACCGATGCTGTGCAACTGCTTTTGCCCACGTCGTTCTGCACTGCAAAAGTGTACAATCCACCATCTTCCTTCTCTGCATCCATAATTTTAAGTGTAGATACTTTGTTGAGGAAAGTAATTCTGTATTTTTGGCTGCTGGTCAGCTCTTTGCCGTCTTTAAACCACCCAGTAGAAAGCTCTGGTGTGCCTGCCACTTTGCACTCCAAAGTACAGGCATCTCCTATAGTAACCCTCATTGGTTCTGCCTTCTCTACAATGACTGCAGGCTCTGGAAGGAGAGACAAGTAACATGTATGGTGAAAACTGGATTTGATTAGTACTAGCTATAAGTATTATTGCATTATAAGAGGGGGCTTATACATTTGATACTAAGGATATCTCAGTTCATTGGGTTTGGGAATTTTTTCAGCTCTCCTTTTTCCACCCTTTATTCCACCCTAATCTGGAGATTTCAGAAGCTCTCCAAAATAAAGTAAAAACATTTTGGAACTCCTAGGAGTGAAATACACCTATCTGTCCTCTTCCAAGCAGGCATGAGCAGAAGATGTGACTGTGAATACAGTCAACTGAATTCCATCATAATGTAAAGGCCTGTATTTTTTTTTTTTCACTACTATCCCTACACAACTGGAAAAAAAGGAACCCAAATAAGATTTAATGGAGACACAAGGATTCTCTGTTTTGACTATTTGAAGTCAGGGCTATAAGCAAAGCATGCAGCTGATATTAAATTAACAAGTTCCTAACTTAAAAAAAAATATGTATATCTTTTTATGAATTTATGCTTTTTACCAACCTAGAATAGTTAAGGTAGCCATGCACTCGCGACTTCCAGCATCATTTCTGATCTGACAGATATATTTTCCAGCACTGCTTGTCTCTGTGTGTACAAGTTGTAAAGTTGCAGTATTTTCCATAAATGTGATCTTTGTGTTTTCACTTTCTCTAATAACTTCCTCCTTGTCTTTAAGCCACTGTACAGAAATTGGCTGTGAGCCTTCCACTCTTGCTTGTAACTCTACTGGTTCACCAACCACAACAGTCACGCTGTTTATTTTTGTCAGAAATTTCGGTGGTTCTGGATAAGAAACATGCAGTTGTAGTAAATACTTATGGTATCCATGTAAAAGAAGAGCAATGCAGTGCCATTGGGAGCACTAAAGAAGGCATATGTGCCAATACCTTACCTTTCAGCTTAACAGTGCAAAAACAAGTGTCACTTCCTACGTCGTTCTGAGCTTTGCACTGATATTCACCAACATCTGCAGCTTCAACGTTAAGAATGCGAATGCTTGTATGGTAGTTTTTGGCTGTAACCTTATACTTCTTACTACTGCGGATTTGTCTCCTGTCTTTGTACCAGGTAACGTCAAATGGTGGTGTTCCTGAAATCTCACATTCCAGGCTAACCTCAGTTCCTCGGAGCATGTCTACCGGAGAGGGCTTTCTGCTAAAGACAGGAGGTTCTACCAAGGGAAGAAAGAAGCATTTTTAGAAAAGAGACTGAAGGTATTTGACCAACAGTTTACTGATATCAGCTTTTCCACAACAAGATTGCTGGGAAAACTAACTGAACGGGACATGATTTTCCTCATTTTCTGCACACATCATGAAACGATCTAACAGGCAGGTGAGCATTCAGAGCTCTGAGCTCCTCTGTATAAAAGGTAAACAGAAGGGTGACCCTTGATAGAGAGGATATAGGTCCCATGTAGCTGTCAGTAGTCTCAAATGCAGGGTGTAAAGCTGACACTGATCAGTTTGGGTCTGTTATTTTACTTCATATTTTGGCTTCATGGTATATCAGATCTACCTGTCTTGGACCCTGCAATCATAGAGCTGGGGAACACCTAGACTAGGACATGTTTGTATTAAGAACAACAACTGCCTTGTACAGACCCTGGCAGAGAGGGTAAGGGGTCATCAAAAAACGAACAGAATGTGAGGAAAAAGGCATTCCCTGAATAAGGAATTAATTTCATGTTCCTATGGATTTCCAAGGAAGAAAACCACACACGCCCAAAAAAAAAAAAAAAAAAAAAAAAGAAGGATGTAACTGGAGAACAAGACAACAGCTGACCTTTCACTGTGACTTTGGTGCTGCAACTGGCCTTGCCAGCAGGATTGTGAGCTTCACAGATATAGTCACCACTCTCATCAGTACTGAGATGATTCATTTCAAGCACAGCCACAGAGTCGATGAACGAGGTCCGGAATTTTTCACTGGCAATAATTTCATGGTCATTTCTGAACCACACTATTTTCATTTCTGGAGAACCACTTACTTTGCACTCAAGTCGGGCTGAATCGCCCTGCTTGACTACTCTTGCCGTCTCTAGCTTCTTAGCAAACTTGGGTGGTTCTAAAAAACCAGAAAAGTGGTGTCAGAAGGTCTGAATTAATACTGGAAAGGAAAGAGGAGGGAAAAGAGCAAAACAAACAAGAGTTGGTTGCAAACACAGGGCAGAGAATTCACTTGACAGGGTATCAGAGATCATTAAGGTGGGCTTGTTAGAAAGGAAAGAAAACAAATAGATGAAAAGACTGCAAAACAACTAGAAAGTGTGCACACCTGTTACCATCAACATTGTAGTGCAAGAGTCACTGCCAACATCATTTGAAACATGGCAAGTGTAGTGCCCACTCCTAGAAGCATCCACTGAATAGAGGGTTAAGAACACAGTTGACCCTTCAATCCCAATGAAACAAGTTGGACCAGATACAAGTTCTAAGTCCTCTTTGAACCACTTTACTGTAAATGGCAGCGTTCCTTTTAGCGTGGCCTTAAACTCCACCGTGGAATCTGGGATGGCTTGCTGGCTTTCAGGTTTTAGTAAGAAGCTTGGAGGCTCTGCAGTTTTTAAGAAAAAGAAATATTCAGTTAAATCAGGAATGTCTAAGAATGAAGAAAGTTAGTGAGGCAAGCAGAGACTCTGAATGCATAAGAGGTTAAAGATCCACAGTAAGAAAAGGGAGACCAAGTTTTCAGCATTAGTGTTAAGAAGTATAAGAGTGTTATGTTAGCACAAGATATAATATATTCTCCCAGCATTCATCTCCAGTAAGAAGTAGCAAAGAGTTTCAAACCTTTCACTGTCAGGACAGCACTGCAAGAATCATTTCCGGCAATGTTAGAGATATTGCATGTGTAATTTGCACTGTCTGACAGCTCTAGATTAGCAATCTCGAGTGACATGGTGTTCTCATGGCACAGGCTTCTATATTTTGCACTGTCAGTTATCTCCTTTCCATCCTTAAACCATTTTGCAGTAATGGGAAGTGATCCAGAGACTTTGCACTCCATTCTGATAGAAGATCCCAGAACAGTATCCTTTTTGGTTAGCCTTTTGATAAATGTGGGTGGAATTGATTGATCTGCCCAACACAAAACATGGCAAAAACATAACGGTTACCTTATTGCTTATCTTTCAGAAACTCTTCTTATTTTTAGTTGTTTCTTTGTTTTGTTTGTTAGTTTGTTTTTAATCCCTCCCTGCTGGCTTCACGAATTTGCCAAATACAAACCTAACACAGTCAGGACAGCTTCACAGGTGCTACTTCCAAAGTCATTTTCAACCTTAAAACTGTATGTACCACTATCCTCCTTTGATACAGGTTCAATCCTGAAACTGGCCACATTGTTTTCAAAGCTCATTGTGTAGTATCTACTGGGCAGAAGCTGTTTGCCGTCTTTGTACCATCTTATTCGGAGTTCTGGTGTCCCCTCCACAGTACACTCCAAAGTTACGGGGTCTCTTTCAGTGACTTTAAGTGATTTAGCCTTTTCTGTGATCCGTGCAGGCTCTGGGGTACAAAGTGTATAAAAATGGTTGTTAGCTACAGAGAGGTGACTGACTTCCGAAGCACTCATCCAGGATGAGCTTGAAGGGGCACAACTTCTACACACCTTGCACAAAAAGCAAACCAAAGCACTTCTCCACTCCAGACTCGTTCTTTGCCTGGCAGGTGTATCTCCCTCTGTGGCTGAGGTCAACATTGGTAAGTTTCAGTGTAGCCACTTTGTTCTCAAAGGTAATATGGTGGTAATCATCATCTTCCAGTATTTTCTCATCTTTTATCCATGACACAGATAAGGGTTGAGCACCTGCTACAACGCACTGGAAGAATGCAGTGCCTTTCAAAACGCTAGTGACATTCTCCAGCTTCTTGACAAAAGATGGTGGTTCTGTGGTGTGAGGTTTTGTTTGTTTAGAAGAGAAGTCATGGAAAGGGAAGAGGGAAAAGAGATCATATAAGGTCATCCTAGTCACTACATTTCATCTGGGGGATACAATGTTTGGGGTATGTTTCTTAGTGACTGACCTTTCAAGCTGAGCCTTGTACTACAAGAACAACTCCCACCTTCATTTGATATAATGCATTGATATTCACCAACATCTGAGACATCACAGTTGGTCACATTAAGGGTAAATATTGATTCTTTGGTGGAGATGGCATATTTCTTGCTGCTGAACATCTCCTTATTGTTCTTCAGCCACTTCACCTCAAATGGAGGCGTACCAGTCACCTCACACTCGAGTGTGGCCTCCAATCCCTTTACTACCTCGGTAGGTCTCAACTCCCGAACAAACGTTGGAGGCTCTACAAAGAAGAATAAGGGAAAAGTAGATAGTAACCTTGATGGTTATTAGGGAAGAAGAGGTCTCCTTTATTCCATCACCCCAACTACATGGCATAGCTGGGTGGTGAAAAATGTTCAAGACCAACCTTTTACTTTCAACTCGATGCTGCAGCTCTCACTACCTGCATCATTGTGGGCTTCACAGACATAAATACCACTATCCGATACTCTGGCTTGAGTGACTTTCAAAGTGGCTAGACCATCTATGAAAGAGATGCCATACTTAGCTCCATCAGTCACTTCATTCCCATCAAGGTACCACGTGACATGGATCTCTGGTGTGCCTACTATCTGGCACTCAAAAGTGGTGGACTGTCCTTCACGCAAAGCTACTACAGGAGTAGGCATCTGAACAAACCTTGGAGGCTCTAGAAGATAGAAGAAAAAGTGAGGCTTTATAATATTCATGGTAGTTTGTGGAAATAGAAGTATTTCCTACCTCCTCCCCCCAGATTGCATAGAAAAATCAGAAACACAACAATGAGAACACTGGGCTTCACACCTTTTACAAACAGAGCTGCTTTGCAAGTGGCAGTCCCCACATCATTGCTTATCTGACAAGTGTAGTTCCCGGAGTCAGACATCCTTGCTGAGAAGAGCTCCAGCACACTAGATGTGTCATCCTTCCAAACAGAGCGATTGGCTCCAGAAAGGAGCTCTTGGCTGTCTTTAAACCACTTTATCTGCAGAGGAGTAGAGCCTTTCACCATTGCTTTGAACTGAACCCTAGCATGGGGCACAACCTCTTGGGACTGGGGCTTTTCCACAAAATATGGCGGTTCTATAACATGTTAAAAAGAAGAAAGAGGATTACTCAAGGATAGGTGAATTCCCAAATTATGAATAAGCGACCTAACACAAGAGAAGAAGAATTTCAAACCTTTCACTGTTAAGAACCCACTGCATTGGTTGCTTCCTGCCTTATTTGTTGCTTCACAGGTGTAAGAGCCACTGTCTGTGCCTTCCAGTTTATTGATTTCCAGAAAGGCGGTGTTATCATGGAAAGAGTATTTGTGCTTTTCACTTGCTGTTATTTCTTGGCCATCCTTGTACCACTGGATACTTATAGGATGTGAACCAGACACTATGCATTCCAGGTGAACAAAAGACCCCTTAATGCTGTCCATTTTCTTGAGCTTTTTGGTGAACTTAGGTGGTATAATGAGATCTATCCAAGACAGAGTAAAAAGACAAAATATGGAATTCAACCATGATTGTAGTAGACACAAAGTCAGGAGAAGAGATCGTAAGTAAAAACAAATACTAAAAGACAGCTCATACACACCTAGGACATTGATGCTGGCAGAACATCTACTGCTCCCAACATCATTGTGAACCTCAAATACATACTCTCCACTATCTTTCTTTTCCGCATGGAGCACCTTTAGGACTGAGACGGTATCTGTAACACTGATCTTATATTTTGGGCCTAAAGTCAGTTCCTTGCCATCTTTGAACCATTTGGCTGTAATGTCTTTTGTTCCCGAAAATTTACATTGCAATGTTGCTGGGTCTCCCTCAGTCACATCTATGGACACAGCCTTGTCCGTGATTGTAGCAGGCTCTGTTTTAAACAGAGATACAGAGAAGGGAGTTAGGGGCATCTGTAAAACCAAACCAAACCAAACCAACCAAAAAAAAAACAACAACAAGAGAACTGTCTGAGATCACTGCCAGCACTCAGTGTAGGACTAACCTTTGACAGTCAGCAGAGCAGAGCACCTCTGAATTCCTGCCTCATTTTTAGCTTGACAGAAATATTTTCCATCATGTTTCAGTTCAATAGACCTCACCAGAAGAGTGGCAATGTTGTTCACAAAGGTCATTTTGATATTATTGTCTTCAATCACTTCATCATTGTCTTTCAGCCAGGATACAGTGATGGGCAAAGAGCCTTTAACAGCAGCCTGAAACACGACTGTGCCTCCTCGAAGGGAGCTAATGTTTTCTATCCTCTTCAAAAACTGTGGGGGTTCTAGCAGGAAGAAAGTGGCTAAGTAAGTACAGGTTTGGTACATGACCATGTGGCATGAAACCCACACCAGCATAAGATCATGCTAGTGGCATTCTCCACCTTGCACTAACCTTTCAGTGTGACCTCTGAACTGCAGAGGCAGCTTCCAACATCATTTGTTACTCTACACTGATACTCTCCAACATCAGAAGCATCAAACCTGAAGATATGGAGGCTAATCAAAGATTTCTCAGTGCTTATTCTGTGCTTCTTACTGCTCCGCACAGGCTTATCATCCTTCACCCAAAACACTTCAAAGGGAGGTGTGCCAAGCACCTCACACTCCAAAACCACATCAGAATCCTTCAAGACTTCCATGGATTGAAACTCCTTGCTAAAATAAGGTGACTCTACAGTGCGAAAGAGAGAGTGTAATTTGCATTAATCACACTTTGGAAGCCTGGAAAGTTGCACTGAGTTTAAAGAGAAAAACTGGTTGAGTGGTCGGATGTCACACACACCTTTGATTGTAACAACACTACTGCAAGTATCTTTCCCAGCATCATTTTTGGCTTCACAAATATATTCCCCACTGTCTTCAGTCTCAACTTCTGAAAGATGGAGTATTGCCAAAGATTTTGTAAAAGACATCCTGTGTTTGTCACTCTCTTTCAGTTCCCTGTCATCCTTGAACCACGTGATTTTAATCTCAGGAGTGCCAGTGACTTTACAGGTCAGCTCAGCATATCCGCCTTTCTTGACCAGGTGAGTTGGCTCTAGCTTCTCCTTGAAGGCAGCAGGTTCTGTGGATTTAAGAAAAGCTTTCAGTATCAACAAGGCAGCAAAAAGTGCCACTGGGTCAATCCAGTAGCTGAAAGTTAAAAAGAGAGTAAGAATGCAAACCTTTTACAAACAAGTTTGCGCTGCATGTTACTGAACCAGCTACATTGGAGACTTTGCAGATATATTTTCCCGAGTCATTTGGTTTGACTGCGTAAAGCTCCAAGTAACTTGCTAGTGCCTCTGTCATAATATAGCAGGCTCCTCCTGTCACCAGCTCAGTATCACCTTTAAACCATTTCACTGTCAGTGGTGTTGTGCCTTTAAATGTGCCCTTGAAACGTACAGTTGATGCTGGCAGCACATCTTGAGACTCCGGTTCTACAATGAAGCTGGGTGGTTCTAGATTGCATTGAAAGGAAACAATTGCCAAGAATAAGACACACAGCTTGCACTGTGGGGAAGAAAAGTATTATCACAAGAAAATCATAATAAAAAAAAGAGCAAGAATTTTGAAACATTGCCAAACCTTTTATAAACAAAGTACTACTGCTGTCCTTGCTACCAGCAGAGTTTGTGGCTCTGCAAATGTAAACTCCAGCATCACTTGCATCTAGGTGTTTTATTTCCAAAGATGCAGAGCCTTCTGCAAAGTGTATTGTGTACTTGGCACTTGAAGTGATTTCAGTGTCCTGCTTAAACCAAGAGACGGTCATTGGAAGAGAGCCAGAAATTTTGCAGTCTAGATGGCATGAGGTGTTAATGATGCTGTCAATATTCTTCAGTGGTTTGGTAAAGAAGGGAGGGAGAGTGCGATCTGTTGGGTATGAAAAAAAAATAAATAAACCAACACATGAGCAAAAGAGAATACAGTTCTGCTTCTGGCTCTGCTGGGCTCAGGGCAGAATAACAGGCCTCTTTGCCAAGGGTCAGTACCGACCTAGCACCGTAAAGCTGGTAGTAAAAGAGCTGGTCCCCACATCATTGGATATCTCAAAGGTGTACTCTCCACTGTCCTGCATTTCGGTGGCATAAAACTTGAGCTGGGCAATGTTATTTTTAAAGCTGATCCTGTATTTTTTGCTGGCAGGTAGTGGCTTTCCATCTTTGAACCATTTGGTTTTCAACTCTGGAGTGCCTGTGACAATGTACTCCAAAATGGCTGGATCCCCTGCTGTCACCTGAATCACTTCGGATTTTTCAATGATTTTGGCAGGTTCTACAACAGAATTAAACAATCAGTGTTAAGAACAAAAGTAAATTGCTCTTCTTAGGTGGGAGACAATGCAGAAGTCGCAGCACTCCTCCACTGACCTTTAACTGCTAGTTCACCAAAGCAAGACTGACTTCCTGCATCGTTCTCAGCTACACAGGTGTATTTACCACCAGAGCTCAGCTGGACACCAGTAATTTGCAGTGTTGCTAGCCCATGGTCAAATGTCACTCTCACTTTGTTATCATCTTGAATAATGTCTTTGCCTTTCATCCACATCACAGAAATAGGTTCTGACCCTTTCACCACAGCCTGTAACGTAATATTGTCTCCAGCCAGAGCTGTCACATTTTCGATTTTTTTAACGAAAGATGGTGGTTCTAGTTCAAAGAAAAGAGACATAAAGAAAAATGCATCTGCTATGACACTTTTTCATGAAATCTAATGCTCAAAAGATAGTTTTATGAGACAATGTACACAGTACATGGCACAATTCAGCTAAAGAGCAGGAAAAGGGAAGAGCTGCACTATTCAGCTAAAAGAGTAATGCTTTTAAGCATAAGAATAATACTCCTTTAAGCCCAACGTTCTTCAAATTAATGGGTTTGATGCCAAGTAAGAGTTAAGATATATACAATTTTTTTAAGAGGAGATACCCTCCATCCCCAACCACCCTAGCTACGCAGAAATTCAGAGAAAATATAAGAAATAAGAGGTTCCCTGCAGTAAGTGGAGTGTTCTCTCTCCCACTGACCTTTCAAGATGTATGTTGCACTGCAAATGCACTTTCCAACTTCGTTAGCTATCACACACTCATATTCACCAACATCCGCACTATTAAATGATGACACCTCCAGGGAAATAACAGCTTTCTGAGAGGTCAGCCTGTATTTTTTACTACTGCGAATCTGTTTCTTGTCTTTGTACCAACTAATCTCAAATGGTCCAGTGCCAGCAACCTCACACTGAAGAACGGCGTTCGTTCCCTTCACTACCTCTGCTGGTTCGAGTGTTCGGATGAAAGATGGAGGCTCTATAAAAGCAGCAAGAAAGAATTAATTGCCCAGGAAAAAAAAAAAAAAAAAGCTTTTTCCTCAAGAGTGTGACTGGCAGTAAGTAGCAGGAAGAACAGACCTTTGACAACTACTTCTGTGGTGCAGCTGTCACTTCCAACCTCATTTACAGCTTCACATGAGTAGCTTCCGCTGTCATCAACTTTCATCTCCAAAATATCTAACACAGCCACAGAATTGGTAAAAGACATCTTGTGTGTGTTGGTTTCACGGATTTCCTTATTGTCCTTGAACCAAGTAACTTGGATTTCAGGAGACCCTTTGACTTTGCATTGAAGGCGTGCAGAGTCACCTGGGGTCAGTAAGTAAGACGGATCGACCTTCTTCACAAAAGATGGTGGTTCTAAAAATGGGAAGAAAACGGAAGGGAAGGGAAGGGAAGGGAAGGGAAGGGAAGGGAAGGGAAGGGAAGGGAAGGGAAGGGAAGGGAAGGGAAGGGAAGGGAAGGGAAGGGAAGGGAAGGGAAGGGAAGGGAAGGGAAGGGAAGGGAAGGGAAGGGAAGGGAAGGGAAGGGAAGGGAAGGGAAGGGAAGGGAAGGGAAGGGAAGGGAAGGGAAGGGAAGGGAAGGGAAGGGAAGGGAAGGGAAGGGAAGGGAAGGGAAGGGAAGGGGGAAGGGAAGGGAAGGGAAGGGAAGGGAAGGGAAGGGAAGGGAAGGGAAGGGGGAAGGGAAGGGAAGGGAAGGGAAGGGAAGGGAAGGGAAGGGAAGGGAAGGGAAGGGAAGGGGGAAGGGAAGGGAAGGGAAGGGAAGGGAAGGGAAGACAGGAGTGCGAGTAGAGAAGAAGAAAATGGAAAAGGGGAAAAAGAAGAGGGAAAGAAAAGCAGTCTGAAATACAAAGCCTTAAAGACATTGGTTCCTAGTGAAAGAACAAAACATGACTTTAGAAAAGATCAGCATAATATTTGCTGAGCTGCAGTTCTTGTGGTCTCTCTTGCCCCCTCCCACCATCTCTCCCCTACATGCAGGAGTGACTCTTGGATGTGGCTAACAAAAGAAATATTGAAGCAATACACAGTGCTTTGGAAGATAGTTGGGTAAAAAGCAAGAGGTGAATGGAGCTGATGGAAGATTTCAGAAGACTTCACAGTGTGATTTCACCCCAGAGAAGACTTCACCTGCAAAAGAAAAAAGCAGAAACCGAAGAAGAGCAAAGGTAAACAGTACCTAGGACAATCTTACCTCGGACTGTGACACTGGCAGAAGAGGAGCTGCTTCCTGCCTCATTTGAGACAGTGCATACGTAATGGCCCGAATCCTTGAGTTTAGCCAGAGGAATCTCAAGCGAGGCTATTTTGTCTTCAAAGTAAATCTTATAATCTTTGCCTGGAGGGATTTTGTTTCCATCTTTTGTCCATCCTACTGTTACTTTCCTGTCTTCATCTACCTGGCATTCAAGACGTATTTTTTTATTGACTGCTGACTGCACCGACTGCAAAACTTTAATAAAGTGCGGCTTGTCTATAATGACCATTTCAGCCTGGCAAATGTCAGCCCCAAACTTGTTGGAAGCTTTGCAAGTATAAACCCCTCTGTCACTGGTGGTGAGAAGGGAAATTTCTAAGACATGCTTATTTTCCACTTTGGAGATCTTGTGGTGGTCCGAAGGTGAAATGGTCGTGCCATCTTTCTGCCAGGCGACTTCAATGACTGGAGTGCCCGAAACAGTACACAGGAACTTGGCGCTTTTGCCCACAAAAGTGGTGATAGATTCGGGTCTGGTAAGAAATGTTGGTGGAAGTGCTTCTGCAAAATAAAGGGGTTCATTGTTATCCGGAGGTGGAGAATAGAGCTTATGCTGTTTCTCCAAGTTTCCCAAGGACAGAGAGCAGGAGGGGGCAGTTTGTTTTTAGACACTCTTAAGCAAAAGAGGCCAGAGCAGTGAAGGAGAAAAGAGATGTTAAAGATTACGAATTTTGGCTTTTTGTTTTGTACTTCTTGGGTCTGTATATTGCTCTAGAGCTTGAAGGCATTTTGACTCTAGAACAATGCACAAGCCAAAGGAAAATAAAGCAAAAGACAGAATTTCCTTTCCCAAGAGTGACATGTTTGTGCATGATTCCCTTAAGATAGACAAGTTTGCATATGTTGCACAGTTTGAGTATCCTTCTTTAGTCTGTAGCATCTGGCACTTAGCAAAGACTACATAAAGACTCTTCCCACAAAAAGAAAAATAGGAATGAAAAAAAAATGCACCCACAAAGGTCCACAAGATATTTAAAAGAAAAAAAAAAAGGAAGAAAAAAAGGAAGATAATTGCATAGTTATCAATAGACAAAAAAAAAAAAAGTTTTTTAAAATGAAATACTTTTGAACTGTCTTTTGTTTGTTTAAGATGATCTATTCCCCCATCACACAGAGTTTCCTCTGGCACACAGATTTTAGGTAAGCATCGCCACACAGCCTGCCTCACAAGTATAGCTGAAGAATAAATGTAAGATTGTAGGGTAATTGCCCAGTGATTACTACACCAAATAAATCAGATTTAAAACTGCACATTTGCTTGTTGTCTGTAAGTACAATAAACTCTCTTCAAGAATGTTTTCACAAAGCAATCCCATTCTATAGACAACATAGTTCTTCCCAGTCTCTTTATCCCATTTTTCTTCCCTCCTGAAACTTTTCATACTATGTACAAAAAAAACCACCTAAAAGCAGCATTTTCAAAAATTATTCCTTCTCTGTGCTTGTACTTATCAAAATTAGGTATGGATTATGTATAACAATGACAATCAATAGCACTACCACAAATGTTTGTAGGTACCCCACAGAAAGCATTACAATATACCAAGACATTTTTTGAAGAAGTGCTTTTGACTTTGTACTTACCAGTTACCGTTAAAAGGGCTGTAGAGCTTACACTGCCATGCTGGTTGGAGGCCTTACAGCTATACTCTCCATAGTCAACAACCTGAGGCCTCAGAATCTCCAGTGTAGAAAGGTAGTTGGAGGTGTGAATGGAATACTTGTCCCCATCATATATCTCTCGGCCAGCTTTGTACCACTGGAATCTGACATTGGGAGCAGTCTCTACCTCACAGGTAAACTTGGCCACGTGGTTTACGGCCACCTCCAGAGACTCAAGCCTTCTTCTCAGGATTGGTGCAACTGAAATCAGAAGCAGAGAGTAATTCAAAGCCATGCATACTGGCATTCTAGAAAGTAACAGTGAAGTGACTAACTGAAACAAAACAGATTATTTATTTGCAATCCACATTAAGTGATTGTAAAGGAGAAAAACTGTGGACAGACAGTGTCATGGTGCTTAATGACATCAGAAAACACAGTGGTGAAACTGGAAAACTAATGTTTAATAGCAATGTGGTAATATTGCAATATAAACATATACACACTATCTTACAGCTGTGAGAAATGGTGGTGTGGTTAAGAAATTGTGCTGAAACAGTGCAATGACTCTGAAGACTGGATGCAGCAGTGAGAAGAGTGGCAAGTATAGCTGAACTTCATCATGGGATGAAGCAGTCAGGACTGCAGTATAACTTGTCCTGATCTTGCTTGTGTGATGCAGGAGTAAGAGACTGCAATGTGGTAAAAGGAGACCATAAATCCAGGGAGAAAGGGGACCCTGTCATTAGTGTTGTGATTATATTAGTATTGTATCTGTATCCAGATAGACAGAGTAGGGCAATTTCATTAGCACAACCGTGTATTAGAAAGGCAGAATTTTATCCCCATTATCCAACCTCTTTTAACAACTGTGACTTTTGCTGTTGTTGCTCTTTTTCCACCTTGATTCAGTGCCTCACATGTGTATTCTCCTTGGTGGATGTCCCCACACACTTGGCTGATTACTAGTGTGTATGTGTCTTGATCCTGCAAACACTTGAATTTGTTGCCTGAAGACACCAGTTTACCCTCAAAGTACCAATTCACCTCTCTGACATTTGTTATGACAGACACTAGATTGACAGTCTCCCCTTCTTCCACAGTAGTGTTGACCAGTTTGCTGCGTATAATAGGGTAATTCTCTTTGCCCAGCTCATCCTCTAGACTCCCACCTTTATTTTCCAGACCCCCTTTGCCCTCTTGCTCACATATTTCTTCCCTTTTCTCCTTCCTTTTCAGTACTTCTGTGGGTTTCTCAACAGGAACACCTGCATAGGCTACATCAGCAGTGGATGCAGCTGCCCCTACATCCTTGATTTGACCGTGTTCAGTCACAGTATTGATTACTTTTGCATGCAAAGGCTGCTCCAGGGGTATTTCTGCCTCCATAGTTCTCTCAGCCTGCTGGGGCTCCAGCTCAGAGGTTTCATCACAGGATTTTCCTGAGTTAAGTGAATGGGGATGGACTGGCAATGCTTTGGATTTTTCATCTGTTAAGAGATGTTTTTCTTCATAAATAAGAGAATAGAAAGCCTCCTTCAAGACTTTTTTCTGGTCTGCTGTCTGAATGCTGACTTCTGCCAGGGAGATTGGGACTTCTGCGGGAGTGAGTCCTCCTGTGGTCACAACATAGGTGCACCAGGTGTGTTTATGTTCCTTGGTGATTTTTATTGTCTGTACTTCAATGCTTTCTTTATCAGCCAACCATTCTGTAAATAAGACATTTTGCTCACTTACAACTGCAGCTTTTAGTGCATCTCTAATTTGGGACTTTATGTCGAGGTTGCAGCTCTTGGGAACTTGATCAGTGAGCTGGCTCTCTTTGGTAAGGACTTGGCTTGCCTGGAGCTGGTGAGTGTACATTGTTTCACGTGGTTGTCTCTCTACCCTTGGACACTGCCTAAGTGGGCTGGCAAGATTGACAACATGTTCTTCCTCCAATGGCTGTTTTTCTTCTAGCAGTAAGGGAAATCTTATAGCCTGTCCCTCACAAATTCTTGCAGCAAAATCTTCCTCTGCTGTTTCCAGGGCAGAAATGTTCTCCAAGGGAACAGCTTGACTCCCAGTGCAGGCCAATTCAGAAGGAAATCCGGGTTCAGCCTTTAGCTCACCTTTCATTGCCTGGAAGCCATCTAGGACTTTTAAGTGGTCACCATCTATGGCATAACTCTCAGTGGTGCTTGACACCTGCAGAAGGGCTTGGGAAACTTCTGTCTCCAGGACAGCCATCTGCTCCTCCTCCTCAGGGATGACTCGCTCTTTGGGCAAGAGCATCTGTGCAGCCACAGTCCCAAGGCAGCCTGGCAGTTGTGTTTCAATTGCTGCTCCAGGCACTGCACCTTGGGGGCCAGTAGGAAGGTTTTGCAGTGACTCTGCCCGAAGTCTGCTGTTCTCTTGTGTTGTGGCTGCCTGGGCCAGCATCCCTTCAACACTCTGCACAGCGAGGCAGGCTGGTGGCAGGCTAGGCAAGATGTCCTCCTTGGGCAGCATGTGCTCCACCTGGCTTACTTGGAGCTGGAAGAAAGCCCCGGGCTCCCTCACGGCCTCAAGACTGAGTGCTTCTTTCACAGTGGGAAGCTCGCTGGCCTCCTCATAGGAGAGGGGGCTTTGGTCTTCTGCCACTGCAGAGTGCTGCAAGGCTGGGCTCTGCCTACACACGGCATGTTCCTTGGGCAGCACAAGGAGCTCAATGGAGCATGCAGCCTCACCCAAGGTGCTCACTGCCCTGCATGTGTAAAGACCAGTGTCCTCCTCCATGCACTCCCACACCGTCAGGGAGCCCGAGCCATCAGGGTTGTGAGACACAGAATGACGTGCATCAGAGAAAAGCCGCTCAGTCCCCTTGAACCATTCCACATCAGGGCATGGCTCCCCAGCCACGGTGTACTCAAAGACAGCGGTGAAGCCTGGTGCACACTGCACACTGTCTGGTGCCCTGGCAAAACAAGGAGCCCCAGGTACCCGCTGCCTCACATGGAGGTGGGCACTGCATGCAGCCTCACCATGTACATTGCTGGCCATGCACGTGTACTTGCCCTCATCCTGCATGCCCACATATGGGAGGATGAGACTGTGGTCATTTCCAGCAAACACTAACTTACAGTCTGAGGATGGGGTTAACTTGACATCACTGAAAAACCACAAGATTTTGGGTGTGGGACTTCCAGTAACAGTAACAGAAAGCCTAGCTACATCTCCCTGCCAGACTTCAACATCTGAGACCTGTTTGAGGAAAACAGGTGCACTGCCCCCCTCCTCCATTTTCATCTTTGTTTGGCTGGAATAAACTGTTTTTTCAGGCTCAAATTCAAGTGTTTTTTCTCTATCAGGCAACTGAAGGCTGCTGCTGTAGCCTTCACTTCTTCCCTCCTCAGAAGGCACAGTAAGAGAACTAGAGAAGTCTGTATGGGAAAAAAAATATGTTTAGTTTTACTAGAATGTTGAAGTGACCACTTGAAGGCAGCAATAAACAGCAAAGAGTAATATACAACTCTGTTAGTGCAACTGTTTTTGTATATGTGGAGGTTTTCTCCACAGCAGGTAACAATCTCCTGTGCAGCAGGTAACAATGAACATGAACAGAAGGTCCTCCTTCTGTTAAATATGCACTTACCATAAATAACCACACACAGTGTGCTGTTAGGTTACTTATGAACTTGCTATCTTGATCAACATGGGCATCTCTTTAAACCTAACATCACAGTATGGGTTAGTCATAACCTCTTGTGGTATTCAATGTATGCTGCAAGTAACAGTTGCACAACATTGATGCATTTCAAAAATATAATTAAAGTGGTATGTGCTGTAGATACTTATATGTGCAGTCATACAAACAAGTACAGGAGAACAGTGCTAAGGCTCTGGTTTAATTTAAAACACCAAGAAAAAACAGATTGTTAGATTTAGTTTTGGAAAAATATGACAAACTTTACAGCACACCAGACTTCCTTCTGGTGCAGTTACTTCACTACTTTCAACTCTATTTTTTGTCTAACACAAGATATTTCCACTCCCTTACCAGCTTTTCCTGCCCCCCACGCCCCCCCTTTTTTTTTTTAAATCAGTAGACCCTTGCACTTACAACACCATTATTACTAAAACCATGAGTTTACATTCTTGATTTAATGTCATTGCTTTTCCTTTCTGCTTTTAAACTCCTCCCTAGCACTATCCTGCATATTAAAACCATTGTTAGACCCAAGAAAAATACATTAGAGCACTTCAAGGTTTTTCTTCTTGCCTTTGTGAACTTGGACAGTTATATGATGAACTGCTTTGTTCTAATGGTGATTTTGAAATGTGAGGAAACAGACATCATGGAAAGAACATGTTGTCTGTCCTCTGCAGATCCTAGACACTAGAAACATCAGTGAATTCTGAGATTTCCAGGAACAAAACAAGCTATCCAGGAAAAGCACAATGCAAATAAAACCTTTGGAAATCAAATCCTGTTGTCCTCACAGCTATGGAGAAGAACAGAATATGCCATACCCAATTATTTCTCATTGGTTTTAGCAATTATTAATCTTTCTACAAACATCATAGTGTACTTGACATAACACAGTGCGTACAGTGATCACCTGCACAGAAGAGACACTTCGGGAAAAAAAAAAAGAAAATTACATCTATCCCTTAGTATTAACTAACAGCCTCATTAAACCAGTAGAGCAGCTTCCTCAGAAATACAATGTGCTAGTGAACTTGAGGATGATCAATTGAAATGGGGCCCATAAGAAAGTATAAAAATTGCAGAAGGGAACTTACGATAACAGACATGAGAAGGCATTATATACAGGAGTGGAGTACAAATTAATGCACTTTTTTGTGTTCATGTTTGTCATATTTATGACAAAAAATACAGATTATTTTATATTGTAGCTATGTCTGTGAAATGAATAAAGTACAAGAAGCGACGGACTTAAATATTTTACATATTTATTTCACAAATTAGCCATACATGCTAACATTTACACATTGGTGACAAACAAACATAATTCATTCTTTTTTTTTTTTTTTAAAGATACATGACTTGTAAAATTGAAGACATTAAACCTGACAATAAAATTGTGATATTTTTAGCTCCTTTGAAAGCAAAACATTTTGAAGGTTGGTGATCAAACATAGCTTAAAGCTATACCAATTGCCCCAGAGGAAGTTTATTTAAACTAGAATTATTCCAGATTTATACTGTTGTATCTTAGGTCAGGCTTTCTATCTTCACAAGCACAACACTGTGCTCCTGGCCAATGTATGAAACTTAAAATCAGACTTTTAAACTTACAAAAAAACACAAACACTGCTGCACAGATAGAGATAAATATGCCTGGCCATATATTTCAGATGTGATTACGAACTTGGACCTGTTTGGATACAAGGCTTTGAAGCAGACCTATTTCTACTGAAAAAATCAGTTAATTTATGTGCAAATTAAACACAGGTCATAATTGCTTAGGGCCTAACCAAAGGCTTTCTGGCCTCATTGACTTTGTACCTAAAAGACTCATGTCACAGCTAATGCATAGCATAGAACAATTCATGCCAACTTCCCTAGGGACCTCTGCTGCCTAATGAATCAGTTAGTGTTACACATCTGCACACGGAATGGACAGATGAAGAAGCAATTAACTCCCATCACAATGTTGGGTCAGACACTCCCACTTCTCTTTCCTACCAATGTTACCTAAAAAAAAATAAAATTATCTCCACCTATTAACAACATACTTAAATATTGATTATGGGGTCATGACTGGGAAGAAACCGAAGTGACACAATGGTATTAACCTAACCACTCCAGTCACATACTGGGTCATTAGAAGTTGCCTCTCCTACAAGTTGAGTTTATACTGGGCAGCACAATTGGGCAAAGTGAATCTTTTGAACAAAAATGACTATCCTGAGTAAGTGATGAGATTATCTTAAAAGACTGAGTTTTTGAGGCATACTGACCTCATTGTGAGGATATGTCAAACTCAGAAACAAGAACATGCATAAACATAGCTGGCTGTACTATAGTAATAGTTCTCTCACACTTAAAATCACCATTCTCCTTAAAGAGGTTTGCAAGGCAACAGACAGCAATTTGTAAATAATGTGATGAACATCATAAACAAATAATTAAAGTAAAAGTAATTTTTGCTAAGGGTTGTTTAGGGTTTCACTTTGGCATATAGGCAACTGGAAAGCTGGCACATGCATTACAGTTATTTAACTTCTGATAAATATTAATTAATAACTTTTATACCTTTAACATACTTGCTTAATCAATTTATCATTGCTTATGTAAGACAGATTACTTTAGTTTTGATTTAATTATGTCAGCTACTGCTGATTCCTCCTCCTAAATATTAGTTTTAAATACAAAAATATATACTCAAACTGAGAACATTAATGTAAAAATCTTTTATGCTGAGAAAATGCCAGAGGTAACAATTGAATGTATTCTATTTATTTCTGGTCATATTGAAACATAGCATACCTAACTTTTACTAATAAAAAAAAAAGAAAGGAAAAAAAAGAATTTGTAGAGATTTAGTTCTAATGTGAAACAAGAATACTGCATAAAAAAATCTCTTACTTTTTTTTACTACTATGTATTTCCTATGAATGACACTGGAATATGGGGACAAAAAAAATATGTTAATGAATTTACAGTTACATCGATTTATTAAGCTCCCTCTCCTTTCTCTTTAACTTTTAAAGATACAGTACAAAATAGATTTTTATGTTTATTACTTGGTAATAGAGTAAAAATCCTGTCCAGTCTCTACTAAAGCAAAACTTCTATTCTCTTTCCATTGTATCACTTTTCTTTGCAACAGAATACTTTATTTGACTCATGGAATCCTATGATTTATTTTTTTAATTAAGTCAACAGAGTGAGACCAATGGATGTAAGAGTTTTGCAATGACAGAAACTGTAGACACAGGATTTGAATCAGAGAGACTCACATTTTCTGACACAACATTGTGAGAAGGGGAAATACCAGTTTAAGGAGTTCTTTCATGGAATTATGTCCAAACTAAAAAGTAAGCCATAAGCCTAAGTCAGTATTCCATACTGTTAGATTCCAAGAAAAAGGTAAATTTAGCATTTTTAGGTGATTTCTAGCCTATGTAAAATAATAATTGCATGGCTACAGACACACAGGGATATGTACACTATACAAATGATTCCTATATATATGAATGTCAATTAAATTATCTTTACAAGAATGAGTAAGGAGCTTGGGAGGAATCTGAAATGCACCTCAGTACAGAAAGTGTGCATAAAACTTATGCACACCATAAATCTCACTTAAATTTCACAGTGAAAGTAAATTTAAATGAGATAGAAACATGCCCATGTGGAGTGAATTTCACCCCTAAAGAGACGAAAAACAATGCCCCTAAAATGATTGTTACATTTTTACCTGTAGTGAACGACAGTATATAACATTTAGTGTTTCAGAAGAGACTCTATGTTATGGACATTTAGTATAACGTTAACACTGCACAAGTCTCAGCAGTTCCTGCCCTGTTAGTAGCTATACATTTGTACTTCCCACTGTCACTTTGCATCAAATTTTCAATAGTTAGGCTATGAGAACCCCCCTGCTCTTCCTGCACACAGTACCTGTCTCCTTCCAACAACATCTCATCCTTGTACCAATGAACGCTCGGGTAAGGGGAACCAGTCACAAGACACTGGAAACAAGCTGAGGCACCTACAAATGTACTGTAGTCAGAAATGAGCCTCAGAAATTTGGGAGGGGTTTCTGTGGCCTGAAACTCAAAGCTGCAGCTCTCTGAGTCCTCTGCTTTAAACTCAATCTGTTCTTCTTGGGATGGCTCTCCAAACACATCAAAACTAATATCGACATATTTCTGCCCTTCCACCTCTTGCTCTTGTTCAGTCACTGCAAGCAGCTGTATTGCTCTCTCCGAGTTCTCCATGTGTGGTTTAAATTCTAGCTCTACTTCTGACCAGTTGCCTGGGGACACAGTCTTACTCATAAGCAAGTCACACTTCTGGGGCCTCTCTGGTTCACTGCTCATGTCTGCCTCACTGCTTAACTTAGCACTTGCTCCCCGCTGAGCTCTGACTATGAGGGAGCCTTTACACATTGCTTCTCCCAGCCTATTGATCGCCCGGCAGTGATACCAGCCACCATCAGAAGAACCTACATTAAGGACCTTCAAACTGTGAAGTCCCTCTTTCTGACTCACAACATACTTCCCTGAGGCGGGTGTCACACAGGTGTCACCTTTAAACCACTGCACTACTGGGACAGGAGTACCTGTTACCACACACTCAAAGGCTACCTCTGAGCTTTCTGTAACTTCCACATCTGCAAAGGGCACAGCAAAGCGGGGAGGCATTTCTGTCACTTGGAAATCAATTTTCACATCCTCACTCTCCTCTGAGGCCAAGCCTGAAACTTGTTCCAACAGGGCAAGTGGAAGGACATCCAGGGAAACCACCATGCTCTTCTTATCTGGGCTAAACTCAGGACTAGTTATGATTTTGACCTGCTTCTCAAACTCCTTCACCTCATTTTCATCCAGCTCCACTTCCAGAAGGATTTCCTGTGGTGAAGGTGACCGTGAGGATGTGTTTCGCTCCAGGTCAAAGTGTATAACATGCTGGTGGGTCACAGGGGGTGGCAGTGCTAGTGATCGCCCATCTTCAGACAAAACTTCCACCTGGGCAATGCTTTTAGCTTCCCCGACAATGTTCACTGCATGGCACAGATACTGTCCTTCATCGTTTTTCTGGATCTCAGTGATCTCCAGCATGCACTTGTTCCCATCCTTCTCTATCCGCACTCTCTTATCCATCTCCAGAAGAGATTTATTATGATACCACTTCACCCCTGGATCAGGCACACCCACCACCTCAGCCACAAAACTGAGTGTGCTGCCCTTGTACAGCCTCCTCCTGCTCAATGCCTTGAGGAACGCAGGTGGCATCTCATTGCCTGATGGCTCCAGGGCTTCACGGGGGGTCCTAAACACCTCAGCCCATGAGTGGTCTGGAGTCTGACAGCTTTCCTCACAGGGAGTAAACATTGCCAGGGCATCCATATACTCTCCAGTGGGTGTCCGGTAACGCTCTGGTGGTGTTCTGTCCCCTAATGCAGAGCTAGGTCCCTCGAAGGGTGTGAAGTAGCGCTCAGAGGGTGTGTTGCACTTTGAACCTTCAGAGGGTGTGGAGTAGTGCTCAGGTGGTGTGTTGTACTCTGATCCCTCAGATGGTGTGGAGTAGTGCTCAGGTGGCATGCTGTACTCTGATCCATCAGATGGTGTAGAGTAGTGCTCAGGTGGTGTGCCATACTCTGAGCCCTCAGATGGAGTGGAATAGCGCTCAGGTGTGCTGAGTGGTGTGTGGTAGGATGCTGATGAAGCAGTTTCAAAGATCTCCACTGAGGAGGGAGGTGTGTAGAAGCGGTCTGAATCAGGTGAATCCTCTCCGTTCCCACTCTCTAGCTCTATGGACATTTCTGACTCAGGAGAGAAGGGCCGGGCCAGCTCCTGCTGGTTGTTGTAATAGTCATAAACCGTGCTGAAGGTAACCTCCTCCACTTCCAGGGAAGTGATGGTTTCTCGCTGTTTCTTTTGAGCTGTGCCTTTGACATCTGGAGCTTCCTGCATCCCTGCTGACCTTAAATACTTGGCCAGGGAGAAGTCAGGCTCCAACTCTGAGGCTTGAACAGCACTGGGCTCTGGACCTGCAGAAACATCTTCCCATAGTCCTCCACCATCCAAGCTGTTCTCAGAGGCTTTCTTAGTGGGAGTCCTCTTCTTGCCCCCACAGTCCTTCCTTTGCTCCTTCTGTGCCACAGAATCATCCATTATCGAACCAAGTTGGAGTTGCCCAAAGGAGAAACCGTTAGTTGTGTTTGGTTCTGGATGGATGTCTCTGAGCATTCCCTCAGGATAACTTGTGCTTTCTATTTCACAAGTGGAACTGCTCACTACTTTCTCAAAGATCTTTTCTACCCCAGAGACATCTTCCTCCTCTGTTTGATGCCCAGGCTGGGGTTTCCTCTCAAGTGCAGCTTTTTTCAAGTCACTGATGAAGCTGTCACTCTGAGTGTCTGTTGACTCCAGCCTCTCCCCACTCCCCCACACACGTGTTTCCTGTACTGTCCTTTGGAAATCTGCTGTGGGCTGCACCAGAAAACTATGATTTTGTCCCTCAAGTGAATCCTCCCCACAGACGTTTGCCTCTGACTCATGAATTTCTTCAGCAGAAGTCCTCTCTTCAGCAGATAGTGCGATGCTGCCACGGTTCCCACTGGGGATTCGCAAATGAGGCTGCCTGATTTCTGTTGGCTGCGCTTCTTCCTGGGCACTGACCTCCTCCAGCTGCATCCTATAGATCTGACACAGCTCCTCACTTAGAGAAATCTCTTCCACAAGCACTTCATGTTTGTGCACAGGAGAGATGGGCCCAGTTTCTTCCGGCTGCACACTCTCCAAACCTGCAGGGGGTTGTGCCTGTTTTGTGTCCACAGATTCTTTAGCTGGGAAAGGCTCCACAAACTTCTTCAAATCAAATATGATACTGGTATCATCGGTCTCAGATGACAGTAATTGCTCTTTGAAATGAGCTTCTGGGTGAACTTCAACTTCCTCAGTAAAATCCTGACCTGATTTTGCTATGTCAGCAGGAGTAAGAATTAGATCCAAAGAGTAGTCAGGCTCTGCTTCCTGAAGCACTTGTCTATCATTGTATATTTCCCAGTGTGCAGCATCCCCAGCACCAATCATTTCTTCTTTATGAAGATGGTCATCAACCTCAATGTTCTGTTCAATATCTACTGATCTCTCTTGCTCCTTAGCCTTTTCCTCCTGCTGCTCTTCTGCACAGAAGTTATAAAAGCCTAATGGCTCTTTTGTGGGTGTGCTTGTAATGTTGTCCTGTAGGTGGGGCACACTTGGCTCATCTACAGGAGATCCATCAGAAGGCATTGCCTCCCAGGCAGGTGCATCACTCTCCTCCAAGTAGCTGTCACTCTCCTCTTGCACCAGTGGTGATACAGGAATGAAAAACTGTGGATCCTCACACTCACTTGTCAGAGCAGACTGCTCAGAGGCAGGCATTTGCCCTTTCACTTCCATAAATGGTGACTTCAAGAATTCCCAGGACAGACTGTCTGTATGTTGTGCCAACTTGTCTCCTTCAGCCTCCAGCTCCTCTGAAAAGTGACCTGAGTCCTTGGCCACAAGTTCATGCTCTTCCCTTGACATACTTGGGTGCAGGACAGTGGCATCAATTCCAAAGCCATGTTCCTCAGAGACTGCTTTTCCCCTATGCTGCCTCATCTTAGAAATATCATCTGTATCCCTTACACACTCTTCTGTATAACCCATTTCCTGCCTTGAACAAACCTCCATGATATCCAGCACCACTGTTTCCTCCATCTTACCTTCCCTGAAATCCTTTTCAACCTGCTCACCAGAAGATGGAGACCACTGCAAGGGCCAGGGCAGATGGGATTCTTCCTCCTTGGAGCATGTGATTTGTTCCTCTTCCTCCTTCCCAAGTTTTTTGAGGCCTTGGAGTTGCGGGGTATGGTTCATGCCAGCCAGTTCCTCAGTACCTCCATCCTTGCTATACAACTTGTGTGCACTAGGCTGCACTGTCAGCTCAGAGACAGTCTGGGCTGTTCCAGCCACATTCTTGGCCACACAACAATACAGCCCAGCATCTGAGACAGAGACCCCTCGGATGTGTAAGCGATGAATGCCATTCTCACCCTCCTCAAACATAAGCCTCTCACTTGCAGAGAGACTCTGTCTGTTCTGGGACCAGGCCACAGCAGGTGGAGGCTGCCCAGACACAGCACACTCCAACACAACTGCCTCCCCTTCATAGCAATGGATGCGTGCTGGGGTTTCTGCCACAATTTGGGGTGGCTCATTTCCCACATCAAATGAAAACTTGAACTTGTGCTTTATGGCAGGTGCAGCCTGATCTGGAGAGGGCTGTGTGGTCTCCCTCATGTCTGTGTCTTGCTCTGGTGTTGGAGTGGGGGCAGTGATTTTGATTTCCACAGGCAGTGACAGTAGGTCTGAGTCTGGAATGGTATTTGGCAATCCCTGCTCCACTGCAAAGGCCAGGCTGACTTCCTCCTCTTCCTCTTCTTCCTCCTCCTCATTCTCTTTCTCCCCTTCTTTCTCTTTCTCCTTCTCTTCTTCCCCTTCTTCTTCTTCTTTTTCCTCCTCCTTCTCTTCTTCCTTTTCTTTTTCTTCCTCCTCTTTCTTCTCTTCCTCTTTCTCCCTCTCCTTAATGGCGTCATAGGCTGGCATCTGCCGCCTCACATGAAGTGCAGCTGAGGTGCTGACTGTGCCCAGTGGATTGAAGATCACGCAGGTGACTCTGCCACCATGCTGTGGGAGCAGAGATGGGAAGGTCAGTGTAGAGCGGCACCCTGTGGTGTGAACTGCGGTGCCCCGGATGCGCCCCACAGGCTCAGCATTGTTGTACCAAGTAACTGTTGGCTGTGGGCGGCCATGGAAGAGGCAGGAGAAGGTAACACTGTGCCCCTCAACAGCCTCCTGGGGCTTGACCTCCTGGACGAAGAGAGGTGGGCAGGGCTCCAGGAGCCCACCTGGTGCCTGCCATCGCTTCCCTGCTGCCTTGGGCCTGCCATACCCTTCCATAACCTGCACCTTGAAGGACTCAGAGCCATCCACCTTGCCAGGTGCCTCAGGTGGGCTGAGCTTCCCAGGAGGACCCTCCTGGGGCATAGACATGAAGGATTCCTGCTTCTTTTTCAGTGCTGCCCTCTTTGCCTCCCGCAGCCGCTGCAGCTTCCAGCGGATTTCCTCATCCAACAGCTCATCAGCATTCATCACTGTGTCTCTCTGCTCCCCACCACATGCTGGCCTCAGACGATGAGATCCCACTAGTGGCAACCTCTGGAAATGGATGGTTCGTACCCTGCCCTGGGCTGGGGAGAGGTTCTGGAGCAGCTGCTCAGCCTCCTGCCCCTTGTCAAAGGGTGAACCAGTGCAGCGAAGCACGACCCGCAGCCGGTCCTGCTGCCGCTGCTGCAGCAGGCACTCCCAGCTCTCCTGCATCAACTCCACTTTCCCCCTGAAACCCAAGCCCTGAAGCTCACCACTACGTGCCACTAGCAGTGAGGCAGTGGATTCAGCTGAGCCCTCACTGTTAATGGCAAATACCCTGTAGCTGCCAGCATCATGTTCTCGCACATCCCGCACCTCCAGGCTGGCACTATGCATGTGCTCCTCACTCTCAGTGCGAATCACTTTGCGGCAGTCCTGGTGGACTGGCCGGTTGTTGTGAAACCATGCCATGTGGGGTGGCGGGCATGCCACCAGCTTGCACTGGAAGACAGCAGGGTCCCCCTCCAAAACAGACCTACATTTGAGGCCCTGCATGAAGGTGGGTTTGCAGTTCTGGGGACAGTCCAGCACTGCTGCTGCCTCAGGTCCCTCAAGGTTCAACTTGCTGTGCTGCCCTGCAAGAAAAGGAGATGGGATTACAGCATGCCCCACTCTGTCTGCTATCTGATTGAAAAAATTAAATAGCAATATATTGAATTAAAAAATGGGCATGCAACATTTCATCACACACCCAGGAAAAAAAAGTAATTCACTCACCATATTTGTTCGAATAAACGCAACGCCTTGCTCTGTTTAAAAGATTGACACGAAAATCGTTCGTTGTCTTTTCTTTCTTCAGACTGTGGAAATTTCTTCTTGAACAAGCAAAAATGAATTTCAAAATAACACGTTCTTCTGTGTGTGTGTTTTTGCTGCCTGGAAAAGCTGTGTGTCTTTGGGTAGCAAAGAAGAAAATCTTACCTGACTTGCAGACAGTAGAATAAACGCCCTTTCTGACCCTTCTGTTTATAGATTAAATGTTCAAACAATTGAGAAAAAATATTTTGAAAGATATACAAAAAAACATAAGTAATTAGCTAACATGAAATGAGAAGGCGTTTATTCGAACTAATACAGCCACTAACTTCACAGTGTTATGCACAGGGGAAAAAAAAAAAAGCAAGCAACATGAACCACATATGCTATCTGCAAGCCAGGGTAAGAGATGTATAATGATGAATTAATGTATGTAAATGAAGTGCAAGGAATCAATGGGAATGTATAGCTTTCACATATCCTAAACAACAAATGCTTTCTAGTAGAATTCATCCATCTGATAACGTCCATTGAACTGATTAAGGTTAGGTTGATAACTTGCTTAAAAATAATATGATTAAAATTTGTATAGCTTCCTTCTGAAGTAAACTATTCCATGCATTCAAAAGGAAATTGAACAAATAAAAGCTCTGTGAATAGCTGCAAAGCATGAAGTAAAAGTTCAGAATATAGCTGCAAAATTATAAATTTGAAGTTTTAAACAATTTAAAACTTAAATAACTTTATAAAGCAGGTAATCCTTTGCATATCAAAACAAACATGCAACATGTTCCAATATGCTTTAAAATTTGTCTGTTTTTCCCCATCAGACACTACACAGAAGCAGATAAATACTTTTCAGTGTTACTAAATACTGGTAACTACTTATTCAGTGTAACATTATTAGTGACTGTACCTTTCACTTCCATTTCAATCTCTTCCTCTAGCTTCTCATGAATAATTTTTTCAGGAGCTAGAAAAACAAAACAAAACAAAACAAAAAAAACAGATTTTTTTGAGCTAAAATTGCTAAATGTACCAGCCAACATTTTAGGAAGTAAAAACATTCACTCTCTCTTGCAAAGATACAGAAATTCACACATAAATACACATAAATGCATGCCAAACAACTCAAATACTTGATAAACTTTGAGAACAGAGTAATTGAATGCTTTCAAACTTGTTTGCCATGTATACTTTTCTACAAGATTTGCTTCTGTTTTTTGGAAGGGTGAGGGAAGGTTTCTATTGTAACATGCCTTTATCATGCCTTAAATTCCTGAAGAAAACATTCAGCAACCCACAGGCTTATGAGATGTTTCTTGTTCTTTATCATCTCCCAGGGAATGAATGTACTGTAATGCAATGATGTTATGAAAGAGGAATTGATACTTGGAAGGAGCATGCAGTTGCCAACCTGTCACTCTCAGATGGGTGCTGCACTCGGCTTGTCCTGCAGGATTAACTATTCTGCACTTGTATATACCCTTGTGGTTCTGACCAACTTTCAACAATCTTAAACTGCACAGTGGCCCATCATGTTTTAAGGAACACAGTGCAGACTCCTCAACTATTAGCTGATTGCACAGCCAGAGCACACAAGGTGTAGGCACGCCCTTCATTACACAAAAGAGTAAAACATCATCTCCTTCTTTTACAATGGTTTCTGAAGGCAGAGTTTCAAGAAACTTTGGTGCTCTGGCATCAGTTTCTGCAATGTCTTCCCATGGCACAACATCAGGATAGTAGACTCTGCTTCTTTGCTTCTCAGCTTCATGTAGTCTTTGGGAGGTAGATATAAATAAGCTTGAGGTTTTCTTGGATGATTCTTGTTTAACTTCAGATGCTTTAAACTGACAATCTTTGGCTGCTTTAAAGCTTTTAGTATCTGATTCAAGGGTAATTTTTGTTACTGCTTTGGCTTGTGCTTCTTTAGCTAGGTAAGAATAAAGTTAGGAAAAGGATTAGGTCAGATGTTTTGCAGGAATAAAAAGCATCCTTATATTTAGGCGGGGAAGAAAAACAAGCATTAATTAGTACTGAAAAGAATGTCTAACACGTTAGTGTCATAAGGCTATTAAATATGACTGATCACACATTTAAGAGCTTTTTTCCTGCTGGGCTGAGGTCCCTGTTGAGTCTATATGACTTTCATGGGACCAAGATTTGGTCCATAAGGCCTAATACACACCTATCTTCAATTTTTTAGAGCTTCAATGTAACAGCGGAAGTAGCTGCAGAAAAGTAGCAGCAGAAAATTATGTAAACTACTACGCACAACTCAGCAATGAATAAAGAAATGTCAGCATGTAAGAGTCAAATCAATGTCACTGCATCAATAATTTCTTCATTACTTTTCTGCTCTTGATTCCTTCAAGCTCAGAAATACTATAACCTGTCTATTGTAGTGATAATACATTTTTGAGTTTTCACTAGTAACCCAACTAACATTTTAATATGATGATGTCAGGAAGAAGGGAAAGGAGCCTTGGCAAAAATAAATACTTAGATCAGGGCAAGTGAAAGGAAGAAGACAATCCATTAGTGCAGTCATACAGAACCTGCACCCATTAATCCTTTCAAGCAAATTACAATCCTGATGAATGCGAATCAAGTTGGACCCCTACAATCTGAAATGACCAGGGACGTAGTTTAATATTGCTTACCTGACACCCCTATATCCCTTAAACTCCATCTTCAGGAATTCTCAAAATGCAAAATTTCCTACCAGCCTGTTCTACTTTACATCTCATTGCATATCATGAAGAATATGAGGAATAAAAAGCCACAGACTTCTGTTACGTACTGGGAAGAAGCGTGAAGTTACAACACTTATGAATAGAGCCATAAAGTTATGTGCGTGTGGGAGCCCAAAGAATTATTACTAGAGCTTTCTCAATTAAATGCTGATAATTAAAGAAATATTAGTGAGCTATAGGCTGTGATAATGAAGTTACAAAAGGTAAGTCATAATTTTTAAAGTCAGATAACCACCTTTGACTGTTAGTATTGCAGTAGTTGTTGTCCCTCCGTGATCATTATATACAGTACAACTGTACAGTCCTTGATCTGTCAGCTGGGCATTTAAGATCGTCAGCAGTAGGACACTTCCATTTTGTGATATCTTCAGTTTTTCAGACACTTCTATCCTTTCACCTTCATGAGCCCAAAGAAACTCGGAGAAGAATTCATTTTCTAAGGCACATATGAACTGAGCAATGTCACCAGATTTCACAGTTAAGTCTCTGAGTTGCAGAAGAATCTTTGGAGGAACATCTTTCAGTTCCTGAGCAGTGGCCATAGAGATTCTGGTGTCCTGAGATGTTTGGGAAAGGATTGTTGTGTGCATGGCTTCTGTTTCTTCAAGTGACGTAGCTTTCATGGTCAAACTTTCAGATATGCTTTCAAAAACCTGTACACTCAATTCCTGTGATGGTTGTTGCACTGATTTAAATTCTTTTTGAAAAGCTTTAATGTTCTTCTTTGTGAAAGGAGCAACATGAAGTTCTGATAGAGCCTGCGACCGCATAGAATCTTTTACATCTTTCCCAGAACTTTTCCTATCTAGGGCTTGCACTGTGTAATCAAGTAACAAGAAATAACAATATTAGTATCTAAAGAACTTTACTGGGCCATGATGTGAACAAAATCATACAGCACGGAGGATGAAAATGAGTGATCTTCACTTGAAAACTCAGCATGCCAGATGTACTATGCTCTTGACAGAAAGAATATCTATTCACAAATGTGAATGACAAATGATGCCTAGTCTAGTCATGCAGTTGATACACAGTTGATGCTTGTTTCTTCTTTCACTTGTGAATTTCAGTATTAGATAGCTTAGTATGGAACTTTTAAAGGAGGTATTTTCTTTTTCTTTTCTACATGATAATGCAAAATACCTCAAGTCAATGCTACAGCCATTACTTAATTCCATTTTTAAAAATCTGAACTCCTTCAGTAAAATGATTCTATTTCTTGATCTACATCAAGATAGAAATTTGCAAATCTTCAAATATGTTATAGTTTAAACAGAAGAAATGAGAGTGGCTGGGTTACAGATAGTAGGTACTAATAACATTAGCTGCTAAAGAAAAGGTGTGAAATGAGGAAAGAACGTTAGTAACATTGTAAAAGAGTGGTATACAACAAACTGAATCCCTTTGAAATAAAAATGGGGCTTTACCTTCTTCAGTCACTGTAAGTGTAGCTGTACAAGTTGTTTCTCCAGCACTATTTCTTGCCTTGCAAGAGTATTGGCCAGAATGCTCTAAGAAAGCATCTACTATTATGAGCATAGCTGCACCTGTAGACTCATCAAAGTGGAAAACTAAGTCTTTTGTTGGTAACATGAGGTGCTGATTATGAAACCACTGGATTTCTGGTTTGGGTATGCCAGAGACTCTAGCTTGAAATCTGACTGTTTCCCCACTGCACACCCTGCAGCTTGAAATAGGCTGGATAAAGGTGGGCCTTTGGCCAATAGATTCCTCCTTAAGTGAAATAGATGAAGAAACATGCCAATGGGACTTTGTTGTAAGTTCTTCAACCTTTTTAAATCCTGAAAAGAAGCATGCCAACTTTTAATTTCTTACTCTACGCTGTTTTCTCTTTCAAGATTTTTTTTCTTACTTGCAACTTAACAGCATTAATTATTCTAACGCATCATTTAAAAAATCTGTTGCAAAAAAAAAAAAGAAAAAGAAAAAAGAAAAAGAAAATGTTTATGGTTAAGTAATATCAAGGACAATACAAAATTTAAATATCAGATTCTCCCAACAATATTTATGCTCTAAAACTCTGATGAATGTTTCATCAATTTGTATTTCTAGATGATTTTAAGGTCCCTTCCAACCCAAACCAATCTATGTATCAATGTGAACTATATCTTTTCAGCTTCCCAAGGCTACTACACATCCTTATTTAACATGTTTTCAAAATTTTCAAAGCAATATATTTTACACAAAATCTCTTCTTAGGTCCTCCTCACAATCAAAAGCAAGAATGTGTAAACAAAGCACTTCCATTAGAGAGAAGATTACTACGATGTTTGGTGCATGCCAGACTATAATACTGGAGAGAAAGAAAAGGTCATGTGAATGGAACATTGCAAAATTGTGAAATACTTTTTCCTTTGCATAACGTGTATGTTGTGGACATTGTAAACGGTAGCAATTAGTTGAGTTAAAAGACAACAGACAATGACTCACATATCATCAGTGTATATTAAGATTAGTATTGGAACATGACCTAAACAAGACATCTTTAATTGTACACTGTACCTTCTAACTTCAATGTGGCAGTGCTTGTCACTTGGCCTACAGAATTACTAGCCACAAAAGTATAGATTCCTTCATCCTCTGGATAAGCTTCGGCAATCTCCAGCTGGTAAGTGTCTTCAAACTGAGTCATCCTAAAGAAACGTGATGGCTTGATCTCTTTGTCTTTGCTATACCAAGAGACTTTCAGATCTGCTCAACCAACAGAAAGAAAAAAAATAAATCTGTAAGTTATGATATGAGACTTGTAAATAAATACTATTTTTATATTTCTATTTGTGAGAGAAATCTCAATCTTTATCTCAAGTATCAGTTTGAATATGCCTTGCATTACTCTGATAACATATGATCACTGGAAAATGGCCTATGTAGTTTTTAAGTTTTGATTTCTACCCTGAAAATATTTGTATGGGAAAACTTATTCTAGTGCGGCTATAGTCCTGAATAAAAATCATTTTTTCCCTTTCCTCTCTTAAAGTATAAATTTAAAAATATTTTTCTACTGCTAAAATTAGTGAAAGTCACATTTTTTAAAAGGGATTATGCTACAATTGCCTGATTAAACAGGTTATAAAATCACTAGGTTAGGCTGAACTGTTTGAACAAATTAAAATGGATTTTTAATTTTTTTTCATTTTTCATTTTTTTTACTAAGAAGGACAATATATTGCCTTTTTATCATAAATATTTTAAGTTTTACAGATCATATTTCTCCAGAAAGATCCTGTCTTTGATTCTTTGTAACAGTCCTAAATAAGAAGTATTACTTCTGTAGATTTCATACACTTGGAAAAGAAAAGGAATGAAGCCTGACTTTAAGTGTGCTTCTTTACCTGTCACTGTATTATATTATGAATCTTTTTTTTTTTTCCACACAAATAGTGTGATTACTGTCATTAGAAGAAAAAGGCAGTGTTTTCAATAGCCAGCTGCGGCGTGCAACCTTAAACAATGTTTTTAAATAGTGTATTACTTAAGGTAATAGAAACATTTTTCATAACACAAGTGAGCGGTATTCAAATCCATTTGGGTATTCAATAAAGGGGACTTAGATGAAAGGTTCCTTATGCTCTGTGCTGTAAATAAAACTGCAACATTTACATAAATATGGTTCTTTCAAAAAAAGTTAAACCAGCGTGCTTAGCATAGGGGGCAGGCCAGTCTTTCGAATATGTATTTTCTGAGTTTATCATCACTTTTATGGCAGAAATAGATTTGTCCAGCCTTTTTAAAGGGAGAAGCATATCAAAACTGAATTTTGACTTTAAGTGATGGAAATGCAACTTTTATATATTTGTCTGTATATATATATACACATATCTACACACACATGTGCTAACAATTTATTGTGGATTTTTACACAGATATCACTCAAGATTATTTCTAAAGTTGGAATGTTTTTTACCTTTTAAAATTGCAAATTCTTTGGGATTGGACCTAGATCTTATTCTACACTTTACCATGTGAATATTTTATTACTAATCATACTCAAGACCATTTGCTGAAGTGAAGAAATGTAGTTTGATTTGGTTTTTAATTAACTTGGAATTATTTAAATTTTAAGATGATATCCTATTTACTTAAAAGTAGAAAACATATTTAAGGAAAATTCTACACTTAAAAAGACAATGAGTAAACAGAAATCCTTTTAAAGCTAGGAAAATAATGCAGTGGCAGTTTAGAGTTTGTAGAAGTGCTCAGCAATAATAGGATGATCAAAGTACAATTTTGGTCTGTTTCTTCAGATAATTGATGCAATGCTGTGTGACATCAGAAACTTTGCCATGTTCATGTAACAGGATAATGGTTTTCTCTCTTGATATTCTGTTTAGAAAGTCTGCATGTTATTACAGTGACAAAGTTTTGCAACTTCGGATAGCATTTGAAACACCGAAGTCTCCAAGACATTTTTTTTTTAATCAGATGTGCTATTCTTTTCAGAAATACTTATTTTTTAAGACAGAATATAATTTCCATGCTTGCTACCACCCTGTGATGTATAACTTGCTTAATAGCTAGTTGTCAATGAGTAACAATCTGCAGTGTGTATATATCAGACAACTGTACCTCTAGGGAAAGACTGATTTCAGCACATACAGTGCAGCATTTTTTCTGAGTTGAAGATGAAAAATTCTGAGAGATGAAAAGATGTACAGTATTTCATTAAACCCACCTGTCCCTGTAACTCTGCACTGAAAACGAGCAGATTGTCCCTCAGATGTAACAGCATCACGAAGTGGTATTATGACAGCAGGTGGATACACTGGCACCTCTAGCTCAGGAGAAACAACTTCTGGGACTAAAGGATAAGAAAAAGGAAGCCATTTTTCAAGATGAAGATCAGATACAGCTGATTACTGACAATGTCATTTCATAGACATGCTCGATGTGAGCATGGGAAACTCACTTTCCACTGAAAGTGAAGCTGAAGTTGTAGCAACTCCATAGTCATTTTTTGCTTCACAGGTGTACACTGCTGAATCTTCAGGGAAAGTCTCGATCAGCAATAGAGTATATTCTTGTGCATCATGAAGAAATTTGCATTTGAAACCTGGAGAAAGCTGTTGATCGTCTTTGTACCAGGAAATTTTGGGCTGGGGTTTGCCTGATATCATAGCACTGAAGCGGGCAGGTTTACCAGACTCCACAGTGGTTGGCTCTAGCTCCTGAATAATCTGGGGTGGCTCTGGAGCTGCAAATTGGGAGGCAAGGGGAAGGGGAGGAGGGAGAGGGAGAAAAAGACAGAAAAATCTTATTAATTATATTTACTGAGGCTTCAAAAATATTAGCAAGGAAATTTCCAATTTTAATCTTGTTGTTCCCAGCCTTGCTTGCTCATGAAAATCTGCCCTTGGTAGAAGCAAGAATGATAAGCAACTGCCTTAACAGAACTAGCTGCATTAAAATAAGTGTTTTTTGGCAAAATGCCTCCAATGACTGTTTGGTTGGTCCCTCTCTGTCAAGGTGTATTTGTCCATATGAGCAAATTAGTTTTATTTGGACTTCAGAATTTCCCGGTCTAAACAAATACAGAGGGAAAAAGAAATGTCACTGCACTTTCAGCAGCTAAACAGCGATTTCAGTAGAGCAAGAAACATCCAGGTACATGAGGATTCTGGCAGTGTTCCATAGATAAAATTCCCTTTGGATTTATTTTTTTATTTCCAAGGTTAGGATTTGAGAAAAGCTATATAAATATCAGAAAAATTAAGGGTAATAAATGCAGTCAAAGTATTGGTTTTGGATATACGTACCATTCACATAGAGAATAACAGAACTCCTATTACGTCCTGCAACAAAAGTATATTCTCCAGCATCGGAGTAAGTGGTTTCAAAGATGCTCATTCGATGAACTCTCCGTTCCACTACATAATTGTATCTTTCCTCATACTGGAAGTTGATCTCAATACCATCCTTGTACCACTGTGGTTCAATGTCATCTTCATTAACTTCAAATTCAATTTCAGCTCTTTGTCTCTCAATGACCTAAGAACAAGTATTAGAAATATTACAAATAGCATTTGTATTTACAGATGGTCTCACACTTCACCAAACCTTCCTAGAGGAATGCTCTGACCTTACATTTACAGTTTGTCCTGCTATGACATTTGCAGGTTAGATATTGTTGCTCTTCCTTTGCATGATTATTTGAGTAGAATGATAAAGTTATGAAATATTTATTCTCCTATGTATGCTGTACCTGAATGTCTTTACGGATGCTTCTGATACGAATGTCACGACCTTCCACTAACAAATTGGCACTGGATGTGTTTCCACCTGCTACTACAGTGTACTGACCAGCATCAGACATTCTTGTGGAAGGAATGATGAGACGGTGGACATATCTCTCACGCTGAATTTTCATCCTAAGGAAATCAGAAAAGAAAGTGAACAAGTTATTTCCTGGGAGAGAATATATAACAAAAGGCTATATGGTGTAGAAGCAATCATTTACCTGTCACCAATCTGAAGTTCTTGTCCATCCTTCATCCACTGAACCTGAATGTCAGGTTCTGAAATCTCACATTCAAAAATAGCCCTCTTCTTCTCCACAACCTTAATGTCTTTAATATGTTTCCTAAATTCAATGTGACGAGCTGTGGGAGGGTGGAATAGAATGAGAGCCATACTTCTATTTAAGTCACTGTAAGCCACTAAATATACAAATCAAGAGAGCAAATACCTTCCACATATAAAGTCGCTGATGAAGCTGCTTTTCCAGCAACAAAAGTGTATTCTGCAGCGTCACCAAAATGCACATTCCTTATTGAGAGGGAGTGCGTGAGCTTCTTTGTTCGTATCTGGCATTTGTCAGTTGATTTTATTTCTACCCCATTCTTGAGCCATTTATATGAGATACCTTCATAGTTAACGGTAACTTCAAATGTTATTGTATCTTTCTCTTCAGCATTGATGTCCTTCAGCATGGAGGTAATTAGGATAGCTAAAAGAAAAGAAATGAACCTGGTTTAGGGTTTGGGGTTTTGTTTTGTTTTGTTCTAAACACACTTTAACTTAGAGATGTTTAAAATTCTTTTAGACAGATCCCGATTTTTGGAAATATGAAAATGAAAGCCTGAGTCTCTGTGTCCAGAATCAATACTGCAGTTAAATTTCCTAAAGCTTCTGAATGACATAGGAATCCCAAATCTGTCTCCTATAGTGACCTGGTGCTTAGGGATGTTGGTATAAACAGAAGGATCAAGGACCTGACTTTCAAGCGCACAGCTTCTATATCTCTTTTTAAAATGTAACTTATGTGGCATACAGTTATTTGAAAATATCTTCACAAGACTGCTGTTTTTGTCTGAATTGTACCAAGTACCTGTATTAAAATAAATTCTATTATTGCTAACTGTAAAATATTCTGGTTAATTTAATATTCACATACGTTTTACAGTCAGAGTTGCACTGACTCTGTCATTTCCACAGACAAATGTGTATTCTGCAGAATCTTCACTGCTTGTGTTCATGATGTTCAGCTGATGGAGTTTCCCCTGGACCACTATTTTGAACTTCTCACTCATTTCAATCTCCACACCATTTTTCAACCAGACAGCAGGTACATTGAAATGAGAAACTTCACACTGAAAAGAGGCAGTTTTGGTCTCAGGGATCTCAATATTTTTCATGGTCTTTGTGATGTGTATGGCTGTGAGTTAAAAAAAAAGAAAAAAAAAAAAGGAAAAGAATAAAAGTATTTTTTAAAAGTCAGTATGTGTGCAAGACAGCAAAAAACAAGAGTAAAGTCTATGAAGTGTGAGATCGAGTTGTTCTATATGAGTTGGTATAGCAACTCATATAATTACTTTCTTACAAACTTAAAATACTTACTTTCCACAAACAGCTTAGCTTTACACTCAAGTTGTCCAACAAGAGCTGTATATTCTCCAGCATCATCAGGAGATATGTTATGCAGCATCAGCTTGTGAACTTTCCTTTGAGAGATCATCTTGTATTTATCACTTTGTTTAAGCTCAACATTTTTGTGGAACCACCGGACTGGTACCGTATCATGGGATACACTTAGTTCAAAGGAGACAACAGCATTTTCCAAAGCAGTCACATCCTTTGGTTTTTTGATGATCTTGACAGCTTAAGGAAGAAAGTTAGCAAGATTCATCAATGTGCTTGATTTGTATTTCAAACCACACATTAAAGCAAATTTTCAAAATAGATTGACTTACTTTCCACATGAAGTCTGGCATTTGCTCCTATTTTTCCAAGCTTAAAGCTATAAACAGACTCATCAGTGACAACACAGTGTTTGATTTTCAGTGTGTGAACAGTTCCTTTCACTGAAATTTCATATTTGTCATTTGATTCAAGTTCAACACCATTTTTAATCCACAGAGCTCCTTTCACATCAGGGTGAGTCAGTTCCACACTGAAAACTGCCTCTTGTGTTTCTGTCACAGTCAAGTTCTTTAGAGTTTTCTTTATCTTAACAGCTGGGAAAAAAATAAAATATTGATAAAACAGACCAAAATTTAAAAATTATAGTAAATATAATAATCTTAATAAAATGGAATTACGGTGTTTCATTTTAAAATCTATTATGTATATATTAATTTATACAGTTTCCACCAAAGTGATGTGCTTGGAACACAAAAAAAGAACATTTACTTGTACTATCCACGAGAAACAAATTTTATTTATTTGATATGTTAGCAATTTTGATATGCTAGCAATTATTTCTATCTGCCAGTACCACAAATAAAATGCTTTTTATTAAAATATCATGCTAACTTCCAAATATGGACAGTTTGAAATACAGTAAGTTTTGCTACCTCACAAAGCGTGTCGTAATACAAAATTATTTTCAAAATATGAAATAAAATATGTTTGTATCTCAGGGCCTGATCTAAGACACAGTGAGTGATGCTAGACTGTCTTAAAGGCATCAGATAGTTATTATACAAACAAAACCACTAAATACTGACCTTCAACTTTGAGTTTAGCAGACGTCTTTGAGCTTGCTATTTCATAGCTATATTCACCCATATCATCTAGTTTTGTGGCAGGGATATTAAGCCTCCTCTTTACACCATCAGATTCAGCACGGTACTGATCGGTCATAGGTAATGGTTTACCATTTTTTAGCCACTGGCCATCCGATTCAGGATTTGCTACCTCACATTCAAAAATAGCTCTCTGGGACTCAGCCACCGTCAGGTCAGTGAGAGGCTTTGAAATGGCACCGCCTGTTGGAAAGCAAAAGCACATTTGTTGCTGTTGCACATCTGTTCAGCTTGCCCCTATACAGAAATGCAACCACATGAAAAGCAGGTTCTGAATACAATTCTCTGCCCTAGTTTTCAATGTGCCCATAGTCATACTGAGTTCTGTGAAAAATCAAGAATAGAATCTGACCTGAATGTCATGAAAAATATTTCTTACTTCTATCCTAGTTATTCTAACTTATTATTTTTGCTATCAACACAGGCACACCAAACATTTAAGAAAAAAAAAAAACCTTCTTTCTTACATTAATTTTATCAAAAGCATACTATAGTGTTTGTTACTATGATTCTGATTTAGCAAAATGTATAAACACTTACTCAAAAGCTCTGTTGAATTCATATTTTATGGATTAGAAAAGATAAGGGGAAGATCAAGGAAAACAGAATAAACGATAAAATGAAGGCAAAGAAAGTATAGAAATAACAAAATTGCTACATTTAAAAACTACAGTACATTGAGCATTGTTTCTAAATCACAATAAAATAAGAATCTTGGACTTCAAGCCTACTAACCCGCTACTATCAGCTTTCCAGATGTTTTCTTCTCTCCAGCATAAAATACATATTCTCCTTCATCATCTTTCATCATTTTCACCACTGTCAATTTGTAGATTTTGCCATGTGCTTCAATTTTATATTTAGGACCAGCCTTGATCTCTTGCCCTTTGAAATGCCAAATTACATCAATCCCCGAATGGGAAAGCTCGACCTCAAAAGATACATTCTGTGTTTCAGTGCAAGTGATGTCACGAAGACCTCTGATAATCTGAATTTCTACAGAAAAGAGCACATTACAAATATATTAGTTTCTTCCACTACTTTGTATTTAAAGAAATTATTTCAAAAATAATTGCACCATAAACAAAACCTACTTTCAACGGTGACATTGCAACTTGTTTCAACTTTGCCAACCATCAACTTGTAATGTCCTTCATCTGATGCATGGGTTCTGGTAATCACTAGCCTCTGTTTAGTGCCTTTACACACAGCTTGTACACGTTCATCAGGCTTTATCTGATGATCATTTAGGTACCATTTGGATGAAGATACATCAGGTGCTGAAACTTTGCATTCAAGAACAGCTTTTGTTCCTTCAACTACATGAACATCTTTGAGGGGTACTATTATTTCCACACCTGCCAAGTCACAAACATAAACATCATGAAAAAGCTATACTTTTAAAGAGTTATCATAAAGAACTCAAAAAATCAAGCACAAAATCAAATTCATGATAATGACTTACTGTACACAGTGACCTGTCCAGTGGTGGATAGACCAAGACCAGGAACACTAAAAGAGTAAGTTCCACTATCTTCCTTTGTTGCATCTTCTATCAACAACATATGAGACTGTTTATCCAACACAATATGAATGCGATCACTTGATTGAATTTCATGTCCATCTTTCATCCAGACACCTTCCGCATTTTCTAGAGAGACTTTAACTTCAAGTTGCACAATATCTCCCTCACACACTTTTTGATCAGTAAGTCCTTGAAGAATAATCATGGGACGAGCTATGGAATGAAATGAAATTAATTAATCCTCAAAATAGATAAGCAGAATATTGAATATTAAGAGAGTGTGAGATATAACAATACATAATATAAAACATATAATATATATGATATAAATATTAGAAATACTTACGCTTCATCTTTAGCTTGCAGTGAGTTCTTTTCCCGTCAACAACAAAGCTATACTCTCCCTGATCATCTTTATTAACATCTTTAATAGTGAGGATTTGCCGACCACGGCGGGATGCAATCACATATTTATGATTAGAAGTGAGTTCAATATCACCATGATACCATTTTCCCTCAACATCTTCTGGGGAAACCTCACATTCAAGTTCACCTGAGAAGGACTCTGGGACTTCAACATCTTCAAGTTCTTTAATAAACTCAACGACAGCACCTACAGGTAAAAATAATTACGTTCCTGAATGAGCTTGATTAGATACCCATGATGAAAACATTTCTTACGAAACTGAGCCTAAGGAAATACATATATATACACAAAATGTAACCACTTTACATGAATATATATATGAACTTTAATACCGGATTTCAAAACTATGAAAGTAGCTTGAACACTTCATGCATCAGACAGTAGTCTAAATTGTTTTATTTCTTCCTGAAGCAGATTTCACTTTAAAAGTACTCCATGGTATGGAGCTGTGTGCTTCTTACCTTCAACATTAAGCTTTGCAGTAGTTTTTATGGATTCATCTTCTACCAGTGCACAGCTGTAGTCATCAGCATCAGACACTTCAATAGCTAGTACAGAAAGAAAGTGAGCCTTTCGGTCTGAGTGCATCCTGTATTTGTCTCCAGAATGAATCTCAATTCCATCCTTAAACCATTTCACTTTGACAAAAGGTTCTGATGTCTCACATTCAAATGTTGCCATGGAGTCCCTCTCTTTAGCAACAATATCTTGTAACTTCTGGGTGAAGCTAATTAACTGTTTGGCTGCAAAACAATATGCAATTAATCAACAGCGCAGTGGCCATGTAAACTTAAATATAATAGGCACTATGAGAGGCAGCAGAATAAAAGTAAGAGATTTAAAATTACCTTGTACTAACAGGAAAGCGTGGCTAGAAGTTTCACCAGCTATATTGACTGCTTTCACCATGATGCTGGCAGAATCATCAGAAGTCACATCTCTGATGACCAGTTCACAAACATTATCTTCAGGCCAGTACCAATACACGCGATCAGTCCTTTCAATCTGCACACCATTTTTGAACCATTGGCACTCAGGGTCTGGTTTCCCCACCACTCTCACACGGAAGTGGGCATCTGACCCCTGGGCTACAGTCTGGCTTTGAATTCGTTCAAATATCTTGGGAGCCTCCATGCTTGGACTAAGCTCAACCTTCTCTGGTTTGAATGTTGGAATGGTGACTTTGCCTTCAGGAGGAAGTGCTTTCTTCTCTTCCTCTGGGATCTCTTTGGTCCAGTGAAGAAGTTCTTCTTTTGTCTTTTTTAACATTTCCTCATATGATTCATCTTTTTTGCGAGACTTAAGTTCCACAGCAGTGATGGCTTCGTAATAGCCCTCTTCTGTCCTTCTCTTGAATTTACTGCGTAGCTCCTCAGATTCCTCTGAAAGTTTCTCATGAGTGATTCTTTCAGCCCTTTTAAGCTTCACCACCTCTTTGGTTGTTGTCTCTGCAGGTTTGTCTACCTTCTGTACCTCAAAGAGAAGTTTTCCAGGCTCTGTCACTACAGGTTCATGTTTGGGTTCAGGAGCCCGACGAAGAACTGATCTGAAGTCTTCCCTCTGCTGGATCTCAACTCTCACCTTATGTTCAATAAAGCCTTCTGGATTCTCTGCAGTGACTTTCACCTCTCCTGTGTCATATGATTTGCAGTCTACAATATCCAGGTAGTAAATCCCATCATAACGGAGTCTAAACCTTTTGCTCTTACGAATGAGCTGTCCATTGAGGTACCAGTTGACCTTGGGTAGAGGATAACCAGTCACACGGCAGCGGAATCGAGCTGTTTCACCTTCCAGGACTCTTGCAGGCTCAGGAACCAAAACAATTTCTGGTTTTTGTTTTTCCTTTTGATCCACTGCAACTGCAGGAAGAGCACCTTCATGTGCCATTCTTTCTAACTCTTCAATTCGCTGCAGTCCCCTTCTGCCTTCTGGCAACTGGGATTCTTCCACAAGGCTTTTCTCATCCTTCACAATAAGGGTAGCAGATGTATGATCTGTACCATATTTGTTAGTTGCCCTGCAAGTGATCACACCACTATCTCTAGAATAGGCTACTCCATAGTCCAGGCTACAGTACCCAAACTCATTGATCATGCGGAGCCTGTTAGCCGCTTCTAAGGGTTTGCCATCATGCAACCATTCCACCACCATGGTTGGATCACCAATTGGTGTAAGCCTGCACTCAAAGTGTGCTGGTCCAAATTGCTTGAGTCTTAACGATGTGAGCTTCTTCTTAAAAAAAGGTTTCTGTTGTTTTTCTTTGTCATAAAGATCCCCCTCCTCCCATTGCTCTTGACCATAACGCAAATGGAGAGGCTCTAACTCTGGTGCAGCAATTTCCTTGGCTTTGTAGGTCCCTTTTGGAATGATTAACCTCCTTTCTGGTTCTGGTTCGGCATGTTCAACTTCAACATTTACTTTGCACCGAGTAGTGTCCCGCCCAGCTTTATTGATAGCAGTAGCTGTATACCATGCAGCATCTTGCCTGGCAGTAGATTCAATTTTAAGGGCAGCGGCCCCTTTTGTTCCTTCAATCCTGAAATATTAAAACAATTTATAAAAAAAAATTTAGCACTTCATTGTTATCCATTTTTGCACTTTTTTGTTACTCATTTTTGCACTTCTCGAAAATGAGATCAAAGCTTCCAAAGGCAACTCACTGGAGCAATTTTTTGTAAGCAAAAATGCTGCTTACATTTATTCATGTTTATGAGTTCAGTGCCTACAAATCAAGCAGAAAACGATGATAATATGAAGCCTTGAATTCAATGGCAGTTTTGCCTGCAGAGTACTGAGAAATCAGTGCTTTACATGACTGATTATTAACTCCTTTACTATTACAAACAAAACCAACCAACCAACCAACCAACCAACCAAAACCACAACTGCTTACTTTATTTTGGGATATTTATGAGGTACAATGATGTCACTGTTCTTCAGCCACACAATGTCAGGATTAGGGTTACCAGTAGCTTTCACAGCCATCTCCAGTCTAGAGCCCTCTTTTACACTAACATTTTTCAGCCTTTCCACAAAGTGTGGTCTGACTAGGTCTTCCTTAGCTGAAAGAGCAAGGGAAGGTTACCACAAGAGGAATTGACATAACTACATTTTTTAATAGAAAACATTGCCCAGCCACCTAAAAATAGCATGCACAGTAGATACCTTCCACAGTCAATGTCATTGATACTGAAGCTTTGCCTGCCCTGTTCTGAGCAATTACAGCCCATTCACCAGAGTCTTCGGGCATAGCAGGAACAATGATCAATGACTGGGTGCCATCTTCTTTTATCACTATTTTATGGGTGTAATCATTAACCACTTGTTGGCCTGCAGAAACAAATGAACAAAAAAGAATGCACTCAGAATGTGTCCCAACAAGATGTAAAATTCTCATAAGATTATTTTTTTAAATTATTCTTTGATGAAAATGAAACTGATGTACCATTATGGAACCAGTATGTCTCTGGCATAGGTCTGCCAACAACTTTTAAGTCAAATCTTGCTGTCTGCCCTTGTGAGCATTTGAATGATGTAGGTTTCAGCACAAAAACTGGCTTATATAGTCTCTCTAATTGTCCTTCATCAGTTTCTTCTAATCTGCGGGCAGGAGAACGAGAAGGAGAGCTGCGGGCAGGAGAACGGCTCGGAGAGCGTGGAGAAATAGATCTGGAAGGATTAGAAAAGATATGGCACTGTTATGTAGCAATGGGCTGACATGATAATCAAAGCTCAAATTTTGCCTTTAACAAGATATTTTAAAGTGTTTAAATTTATCTATGTGAGAAATTGTGTAGTCAGTTTTCTTTCTTTTTGACAGCAATTTGTATGGACAAATCGTATTAGGATACACCACAGTCAGTGAAATTTATTTTTTTCAGATACTGTACAGACACAGATGTAATCCAGTGTATGCTTTTTGCATGTGTGTGCATATATGTATATTTAGATAGAATATGGCATCATTGGATTTTTTCTGTTATAGAAATACAGCTGTTTCAAGAGTGGAAAATAAGAGTTGCATACAGTACTAAACTTCCAAATACAATTCTTTTCTTTTTTTTTTCTTTTTTTTTTTTTTTTTTTTTTCTTTTTTTCTTTCTGAAACATAACCACTTTAAGAAAGACATGGCTATTGAGGTTGTAAATCTGACACCGTGGCTGGATATGCATGTGAAAGATAGCACTCTGGGAACTGCAGTGCTCACTAAGAAGGCAAATCAGACATTAACTTGGCACATAAATCAGTGCAAGCCATGAAAACAGCATTTAGAACCTCTCCAGAAGTATGCAAGCTTTGATAACCTAAGTGGTTTAGCCTCTGTATAATGAGGTTTTGGACAGTCTTTATTGCAGAAGAGTGAAGTCTCAAGAAATGTGTATTAGTGTGTACCTACCTATATCTTCTCATAATTTCTGGTCCTGGCATATAACCTGGAGTTGCCGTGGGTGCAACTGGCTCAACATAGAGCTTTGCTGAGCAAATGGCATTTCCTTTCATATTACTGGCAAAGACAGTATAAATTCCTTCGTCTTCAGGTAAAACAACAGGCAAACGCAGACTGGCACTGCTGTCTTGCAGAACTTCCATGTGGTAGTGCTCTCCGTGCCTTATGCGCTTACCATCTTTGTACCATGCAATCTGCATGGAAAGAAACAGGAATGCTAAGTGAACCCTGCTAAAGACAAATATCCAGTAATGGCCCATACATACAACAATTACAACGTTCTATTTTTCAGCTGATGCATTGTTGCTCTAGAGGTATTAACATTTTCTTAGTTTAAGTAAAAATGTTAGACTAAAGTAATATGTTTCCACAGTAGCCTGAAACATAAATTTTTATATTCTTGAGCTAGAAACAGAAATAAAGCCTTTTTTTTGAGGGAGAGCAAAGTGACCTAGACCAGACTTGTTACTGTGCTCCCCACTTGTGAGTGCTAACTCACAGAAATTCAGAAGCAAGACCTACTTAACTGTTAAACCTAATGTACCTTTGAAATAGCTAACCAATCTAACACTGCTGTATTAAGGGACAAATGAAAAATTCAGCCTGATATCAAAACAAAAGATGGCATTTCTTTTGAGATTTGCCATTTTCTGTGTAGAATGTAGAATTTATGACAGTGAGATGGTTAAGGGTGTTTTCAAGTAGAGCACCAGAGGGTTTTTTAAATACAAAAATGTCATACAGGTTTGGAGTACCTTTGGCAATGGATATCCGGTTGTCTTGCAATGGAAAGTAACTCCCGTGCCTTCAAAGGTTCTGTAATTCTTTAATCTTAAATCAAATCCTGCCTCAATAGCTTCAGATTCAGAAATATCAACCATCATCTCCTCTCCATCTTCCTCGAGGAGTTCATCTAAGGTGGTCTTAATAATTCTGAGTTCAATTTCCTTGATAAGTCTTTCTTCAAAAGAAGAAATATGGAATTCCTGTACAAAAAAGCAAGACCATTAGTTCCATATGTCAGGTAATGCCCTTGAAAAGAAATGACTTGTACTGGTAAAATTAAAAAAGATTTCAAACAGTTCTTTTCGTCAGGATACAAAATGAGCATGGAGTGGTAGACATACCTCATCTTCCACAAAAGTTCTGACCACCGTGGTATCTTTTGCCATTTTCTTCCTAATTAGGGCTTGTTCTTTTTCATATTCTTTTTCAAAGTCACCATATGAAATAGGTGGGGCTACCTCAGCCACTTTAGGTTCCTGTACATATGCAGCCACTTGAGTTTGGTACATCAATTCTTGTTGCGATTTTATGTAGGCCTCGTAATCAGCTAAGAATTAACAAAACATTAACTTTGCTAAGTGTTTGTGGTTTTCACTGGATTGAAATAGAAAAGAAGTACAAACTTAATTTACTGTTGCTTTTGTACAACAGTGAAACTAATTAACATTAGTAAAACTAATGTTATTTTGTACAATGATGGGGGGAGGGTTGTGATTTGAGCAGAGATTCTGTCTGCCTAGGCAATAAAATGCAACTAATAATAAAATGTAGACTGCTGCCCTCAGATTAGTTTTATAAACAGGTAAAAGTTTTATTCTGCATTATAAGTATTCTAGTTCTTTAAGTGAAAGCACTTTTAGTGACTATATTTACTTCCTTCCCCACAGCTCCGTCTCCTGTAACCTCTTTTAGTGGTAGATGTGACAGTGCTGGGTTAATGTTTGGACTTGATGATCTTAGAGGTCTTTTCCAACCTAAATGATTCTCATGCTTTTTACATGGACAGCTGAAAATAATCATAGAATTTTATCATAGAATGGCTTGGGTTGTAAGGGACCTTAAAGATCATTTAGTTCCAACCCCAATGCAATGTGCAGGGATGCCACCTGCTAGATCAGGTTGCCCAGAGACCCATCCAACCTGAAACCGACCACTTCCAGGAATGAGGCATCCACTACTTCTCTGTGCAACCTGTCCTAGTGCTTCACCACCCTCTAAGCGAAGAATTTCCTCCTAACACCTAATCTAAATCTCTCCTCTTTTAATATAAAACCATTCCCCCTTGTCCTATCATCATCTGCCCATGTAAAATGTCAATTTCCATTTCTTTTTATAAACCCCTTTTAAGTAGTGAAAGGCCACAGTGAGGTCTCCCCAGTGCCTACTCTAACTCCTGGCTGAACATCCCCACCTCTCTCAGCCTTTCTTCATAGAAAGAGTGCTTAAGCTCTCTGACCATCTTCGAGGACTTCCTCTGGACTTGCTCCAACAGGTTCACGTCCTTCTTATGTTGGGAGTCCCAGACCTGGATGTAGTACTCCAAGAAGTGGGGCCTCATGAGGACAGAGTAGAGGGGGACTATCACCTCCCTCAACCTGTTGGCCATGCCTCTGTTGATGCAGCCCAGGATGCAAAGGGCCTTCTGGGCTGAAAGTGCACATTGCTGGCTCATGTCAAGCTTTTTGTCCACCAGAACCCCTAAGTTCTTCTTTGCAGGGCTGCTCTCAATGAGTTCTCCCATTCTGTCTCTACTCATGTCTGGGATTGCACCAACCCAGGTGCAACACCTTGCACCTGAACTTGTGGAACCTCATTATGTTCACATGGGCCCACTTTTCAAGCCTGTCCAGCTCCCTTTGGATGGCATCCCTTTCTTCTGTTCTATCAACTGCACCTACTCAGCTTGGTGTCATTTACAAACTTGCTGACGGTGCAATGGATCCCAATGTCTATGTCATTGATAAAGATACCAAACATCACCGGTCCTAAGACAGAGCCCTGAGGGACACCACTTTTCACTGGCCTCCAACTGGGCATAGAGCTGTTGACCACAACTCTCTGGTTGCAGCCATCCAGCCAATCCCTTATCTACCAAATAGTCCACTTCTCAAACCCATCTCTCTTCAATTTATAGATGAGGATATTGTGTGGATCTAAGCTAACTTCTTTTCCTGTAATAGAAAAGCCTGTTACTTTTTTAACCTCCTTTCCCCACATAACTCTGCAAATGTGTTACATACACTCTTAAAACATACAGAACATTTCTATAGCTACACATTCTAGAAAAGAACATAAATCCATCATGAACCTGATGTCAAACTCTTTACCTGGCAGAAACAGAGCCACCAGTTAGTACAGGTATCAGCACATTCTCTTTATGTTTCTTGAACTGAACCAACTAAACTGCAAAGAATTTGCAGCACAATTTAGAATTTTTTTCTCTTTTTTAAATGAATTGTAAAAAGTATTTTCCCCATTCCTTTAATTTACAATGTACCTTCTTCTAGTAAGGAGACCGTTGCAGAAGCTTCTCCGTGTTTATTACGAACAATAATAGTATATTCTCCGGCGTCATCGGCAAAAGTCATGGAAATTTCAAGTTTGCATTCCCCAGTTTCTCGTTTGTAACTCACTTTGTATCTATAGAAAACATAAAAGTACAAGATCTCCATAATTCTTATGAGCAGACTTTTTCATGAATTTCCTTTAACAGTGATTCTGATTAGTTGTACAACTAATACAAGACCCAAAAAAAAAAAAAAAGAGAGAAACTTTTGCAGGCAATTCTAACTCAATGAATCTGCAGAAAAGCTCAGGAAAAGTAACCATACTGAAACTAGAGAACAGGCCTATTTTCTTTTAGCTGTCACTAAAAAATTAAATACAAAGAGCAGAATTGAAGTATCAGAGATCTACTTATTAGACATGGTAAAACATTACATGCAGCGTGTATATAGTTTATTCTAATACGGGTCATTAAATGAGTCAATATATGAGTCAGTTCTACAGAAGCATATTTTTTCTGCTAGAAAGTGTTTTGCTTTCCATAGACATTTGCATAGACAGAATGCAAACACTGTACAGACAGTGTAAAACAAATGCAACATTTCTTCCAGATTTTTTTTAAATATGTAGCATTTCTCATTTTATGATCTTTTGAATATTTATATTTTTAAAATCAGCAGACCTCAAGTTACACATCACAATCCTATCATTTTCACAGAAATGAGTGAAAAGACAGATTAATTTAGCTCAGCATCAATAAGGAATCAAAATTATGGTATTACCGATTAAACATTTATTAAAAATATGCTTAAAGAGTTTTTGTGCATTTTTTTTAAGATACCTGTAGCCAGTCGTAAGAGGAACTCCACCTTTTTTCCAGTAGACATGTGGCTTTGGGTTGCCCCCTACTTGGCACTCAAAAATAATGCTCCCACCTTCAATTAGTTTGTGTACTACAGGTTTTCTTATGAAGAAAGGAGGTATGGGTTCTCCCGTTACTTCCTCTGCTGCAACAGAGACATCTTCCATTACAACATCCTTTGTCTCCACATAGCTGAAACAAGATTAAAGTACAGGTAAGTGATCTGATGTCTGAAGCTCTCATAAATATAGTGCAAGAAACTAATGATCACAGTAGGACCAATCTGTTTAGGAAGTAACTTTACCGTTTCTCTTCTGTAACAGCCTTCTCAAAAATGGTTTCTCGAGCTTCAGTTTCTTCTGAAACTGCAAGGCAAATATGATATAGTGAATGGTAGAATACTTGAGAATAATGCTTAAGAAATGAGTTTAGCTAACACAAAGAGAAAGAAGAAGGCTAAGTAGCTAGTTGGCCAGAGGACCAGGAACTTGCACTGAGAGTACAAATTAAGAGTCTGTCAGCCTTCTTTTTTTTTTTCTTATATTCTTCCAGTTCTGTTTCCTAACTGCCCTGGAGTGTAAATCAAGGCACGTGTTCTACTTGACAACTGACGAAATATCTAAGTTACATTATAAGTAATATGCAGTTAATAAAATAATAATCTTTCTACAGTGATACGTATACTTACCCTTCACATGTAAGTGGCAAGATGTGCTGACGCTCCCAGCCTTGTTGGTAGCAGTGCAGGTAAATCTTCCACTGTCTTCTGCAAAGGCTTCACGAATCACAAGGCGAGCAAGTCCTGCTTTGAAAGTGATCTGGAAGTCCATTGAGCTCTCAATCTTGTAGTCTTCCCTGTACCATGTCACAGTAGGTGGAGGATGACCAGAGATATGGCACTCCAGAGTGACAGACTCACCTTCAGTCACAGTCTTATTTTTGAGACCCTGTGTAACAAAAAATAAGTATCACAGTCAATACACATTTTCACTAGAAAAGAGATATTTAAACAACTAAAACCTCTTTAAATGGAAAATTTAATGACTACTACAAAAAAGTGTTCAGTTCAGCAGTGTATCCATCAAAAAAAAAAAAAAAGAGGCAGTTTTAAAAGGGAAGTATTTGAAACTGGATTTGGGATCTTTGAACATTATTTTCATTAAAAAGAAAATGAAAAAGTAGCTTGATGTTTATTCCAGATCATGGTGAGAATTTTTTTTCAGAACATCAAAGGTCAACCTACTGTGTTACATGATTGTGAACACTCACCCCCATAACACACATTCAGGGTAGTTTGTATAAGAGATTAAGCGTATGGCTGAGTAAGTCTAATACAGGGTAAAAAGATTAAATAAAACCAAATGTTCACAGTCAAGTTTTCAAAGATTAAAAAAAAATCACAATACAAAATGGTTGTAAACATAGTGTAACTCCCTTAATCTACATAAAAATTCCTTACCCAGACTAAGGTGGGTGGAGTAGCAGGGCTTTCTGTAGGCACAGGAACTCTGGCAGTTTCTGTCACCTAGGTTGTTTAAAACATAATTAATAAAGCCAAGGAAATAAACAGCAGAATTAAGTAAGAAAAGAAATTAGAAAGGTAAATATTAGGTCCTTAGTAGATTTTGAGCTAAACAGCAAAGAAATAAAAGTCAGTCAAATGTTGTAAAAGTGAGAAAACTGCAAGGAGGAAATAGCAAATAAGCTATACTTCATTTTTAAAGATAAAAGTCCGAGAGATTGAAATTTGCTTAACGACATACCTTTGCTTCGCCTTCTTTCTGCAACACCAAGTGATCTTCCCGCGCTGCTTCACCTTTAATGCTTACACCTGTCTCTTTTTTAGTCTCAACATCATAATGACTCTTATAGGTCTCAGTAGTCTCTGCAAAGGGAAACTGTGGAGGTGCAACTGGCTCTGCTTTTATCCTGACTTCATGTGGCTTTAGCTGAGGTGGTTTCACAGGCTTGGTGATCTTTTGCACAGCGGAAGTAGCTGATAGCTCTTTTTCCAGAGTAGCCATGGCAGACCCTGCTATTGAAACCTACAGAATAGAAGAGAAAGGGTTGCAGTTTGTAGTTTTCTTATTTTCAGAGAAGGCATAGTGTATTTCTTCAGCAGGTTGTATATGTAACAGTTGCTCCCCTTGTTCCTTTGTCGATGCTGCAAAAGGTATATCTATAAAAATGACTTGTAGGTTTGGATTCCAGTAGTAGAGTAATGGAGATGTAAAATCCCTCCATTATTATTCCTATTTGGCTAATATTCAAATATTTTATCAGTTTTTACTTTAGAATTTGATCTTTGAACAGTCAAGAAACTCTTAAGTGAAACTTGTAAAAAGTCCTCTAGATTTGTTTACTTTAGGCCTTAACTTTCCATTTTATCAGTTTGATAGATTCTACATCAAACTATACCTCTAATTATATAAATGGCATGCATTAAAATACCTGAAGAGATTTCAAAATGTTATTGCAGGTGTAATAAATTTGGAAAACGCATAAATCTATAGAGAAATATTTATTAAGTTTATAGTGTTTAATTATGTTTGAGAAAAAAACAGCTCATTCTTAAAGTCGAGAGGAGGAGAAAAGGTTTGCTTGAATGAGAGATTAACTGTGAACTTTTAATATTATGTGAAGGGGTCAGATGAATGGAAAATACAACACTAAAAACAGTGTGATATAATGCAGTTTGGATTTTTTTTTTATAAATAGCTTAGCACGTGCTAATCTGCAAAGAAGAAAGCGCTGTTATCAATGTGCTAGTGAAGTGATGCAAATAGTAAGCTTGAAAAGGGATATTTCTGCTCTAAAAAATGTAAGTTGTATGAAAAGTGTTTATGGTTTCACCGCATGGCAAAATATTGAAGCAGAATCCTTATATATGTTATAATCTTCTTTAAACCAGTAATAGTTACACATCACATTTTAGCAGTTTGTGTGTTTGTTTACAGCATTACTCTTTATTAGTCAAAGAAGATGACAACAACAACAACTGTAGAGAACATACAACCCTTCTTCTCGAGAAAGCACCGTACTGGATTTGGAGGAAGAGAAAAATGGGTGGCTAGTGGTTATTATAAATGAGCATGCTGTTCTCCTTACATACACTGTTTTCACTTCTTACCTCATATGTATGATCTGGTTTCGGAACTGCAATTTTGGAGACTGTGAAGTGAGGACTTGCTGTGCGGGGTCGCGGGTGTTCTATATGAATTGTTTTCTCTATCTTGGTTTCTGTGTCTCTTTTAATCTACATGAAGCAATGAAAAGGTTGTTGAGAATGTGATGCTGTTCTCCAAACTGAAACAGATTTAATCAGGACATAGTTTTTGGAAAAGAATGCAACATAAACAGAATCTAACCTCTGTTGATACATGAACTTCCTTCTTTTCAGCAGCTGAAATATGTTTCTCAGGAGGAACATAGACAGTTTTAACTTCTTTAGTGACAACCTGATGTTCTGCTGGTGCCTCAGAAACATGTTCTCTTACAGCATGCTCCTTATATCCATATTCCAAACCTTTCTGCTTGACATAAGCTTCATCTGCTTGCTCTGGTTCCCAGGGTAATCTAACACGTGCCTGATCAACAGCTGCAACAACTGTAGCTACAGCTTCAGCCCTTTTTCCAGCTTCAATCTACAAATAACATGGGCAGAATTTATACAGATACTCATCATTATACTAACCGCTAGCATATTTGACAAATATTTATATTTTACTTGGCACATACTGCTCAGTAAAGTATATTCAAGACAAAGAGATAGTGCATTCCATACAAAGATATGCAAAAGAAATAACAAACATCAAATATGTTCACCCATACACTTCAGAGTCAGTAGATTCAAATATAGACATATTTTTTCCAAGCTGTCTACACAAATTCAGAACATAACTATGCTTGAATGCTTTATGAATATCAATATTTCTATGCAAGTGCATTTTTAATACTTTATAGTCACATTTATGACTACTTTCAGTGAGTACAACAGGTATGTTGTATACACAATTATGTATACACAATTTTAAAGTCAGCATGCTCATCAACTCCATATAACAGTTAGATGCTACTAAAAATGTGTGAAATGTCTGGCATCTGATACAAATGTATTTACAAAGGAATATATCCATAGAAATATCTACTGCAAGCATATCTGTAAATTCAGATGCTAATCTATTTTAAATTACTTTACTAAACAATGAAATCTATGCTTTCTGAGAAATTGGAAATAATGTACTTTTATCAGGACCTTTTTTTTTTTTTTTTTTTCTGATAACCAATGAATAACGTCAGCTTCAATGTTATCAGGGTGCAAACTTCTGTCCAGTCATTGAACAGTAGATATTAGGATGATTAGTCCTACTGTATATTATTATTGCTGTAACTGGCCTGGATGTCCTCTGTAGCAACACAGCATATGAAACATATGCCTTTTGGATGACAAAAAAACCTCCACAACTAATTTATAATTTAATGTTGATTTCAAAATTATTATTGCATTAAAATAAGTTGACTTAAGCAAGGCCAAAATATGATTGTTTACAAACATGTTTAATTATTTCATTAGTGTTTAGGTAACAGGGACCTCAGTTCAGTTTGCTGCCAATTTCAAAATTGTTGTTTATACCAGCTTGAATTTGGTTCTCAATTCACATCTTCTACCAATTAGTTGTGACCTTTTTGCATTCTGATTCCTTTTAGTCATCTTCAAATGCCATGATCTTTAAATTATATTTTATAACAGTACTGCATGAATGTACCATACTGTTTCTAACAAAGTAGATAGACTTTAAGTAAAAGCTATTTGCAACTGTAGTGTTCTGCCATAGATAAGAGTTCCTAGCTGTACTACAGTAGAAAAACTTTTCTACTATGGTAATCCTACTGGAACAAAGCAGTGTCAACAAGTGTCTGATTGTCAGAAATAATAAACTGGACAGAACTGAATTGATGTTAAAGTTTTCATTGTACAAAGAACAATACAATCCCAGCCTTAATATAGATAAGTTGTTTAATCTGACAACCATAAAATTGCAAGGAATCCGCTTGTATAAAAAAAGATTTCTGAGTCAGAAATTTGGACAAGTAAACACTACTTGAAAGTCATTGGTAGTAAGTAAGCTTTCACAGAGATATCTGAATGTAGTCTTAAAAGTGGCATTTCCTAACAGGGTGAGGCATCAATCTTGGTATCACTAGAAACTTAATTAATCACACTGACTTTATTACTTGACATCAACCCACCTAACAGGCATATTATCACAAATTAATTTGAATACATTCTATTGTACTCAAGTAGGTCTTAAAAGGTGAGTTTTGCAGATAAGACAAGTTGTAACAGCGTATTTCACATCTGCAACAGCTGTATTCACCTGATCATAAGCTAGATGAATTTGTTCTTTCTTGGCTGTAATTTCTTCTCTAGTTCTGGACACTGTGACTGGTGCACTGGTTTTATCAGTGGCAATTATTTTCGGAACTACAGTAGTTTTCTTAGCTTCCTTTTTAATCTAATTATTACAGCAGAAATAAAAGTTTCAGTTATCTTGAAAGATACTTGAACAATGGAAAAGCTTTTTTGGAATGGGAACAGGGAAGGTAAATTAAGGGGTTACAACCTTGTGCACTGCAGACAGCTCTGTATTAAATGTATACTGATAAGTATTGTTACTCCCTGACACCTATTTAAATAGAAGTCATGATTTAAAAAAAAAAAAAAAGTTAAAATTCAGGAGTCAGTCAGTCCATTCCACAAGTCAGTCAAAAATAATTATGGGCATCCTATTAATGAAGGCATTTAGCAGAGGAAGAGAGGTGGAATAATATAATCTAATTAATAGCAGTCCCAAAAGTTTGTAAGTGGAATAAATCTTAGAAAAAAATGAGCTGTAAATGTATAGTTAGTATTTGTTCAGGGAAAGAAACTATTTGCATAGACTAGAGGATAACAAAACAAATAAGGTTTTTATAGTGCTATTCACCTTTTCATGGGTTATGCTCACTTGTTCTTGTTTGGTAGCAATTCCTTCTTTACTTTTCGATATTATGACCGGTGGTTTAGGTTTATCAGTGGTAATTACTACCTTAGGTACAGAAGGTTTCACATCTTCCTTTCTTATCTAGTTTTTATGGTAAAGAAAAATAATAGTAATCAATAATGTCTGTCATCAAAATTACACAGTTTTTCATGAAATTGGGACAAGATTTCAGAATGTATATCAATACAAATATCAATACAAAAAACATTACTGCTGAAATGGAATAATTCCTTTGTACAGTCCAAGTTGTACCCTATTTTACATGCTAGCTGAACCAAGTCCATTCAAAACCATTAATATATTGCATTAATCTGTGTGTGAACTACAGAAGACACTTTTGGTCAATTGTACTATATTATTGCTATGTTTTGTAGAAAAAGATTGAATAAAAATGAGTATTATTGACTTAATTTATTTCCATCAGTACATGGAACTATTTCATTGGTTACTTCAATGAACAATAGTTCCAGAATATGATCTAGCAGGTGCATTCAGTCCTCACACAAATATGAAATTCATTAAATCCATCTGAACATGTAAATAAGGATTATCCTATCATGATAATTAACCTTTACAATTATCTTCATAAATCTGCTTTCAGACGAAAAGCAAAGGTCATTAATCATCAAATGAAATTGGCAATAAAAGCTATAATCCTCACAGGACCTAGAGCTACATTCTTCCTCTGTAAACAGAGCTGATACGAATTCAGTAGATCTGGAGCAGCAAAGCTGGGCCTATATCTGGATAGGTTGTTTAATAAAGTTTTCACTTTGTGACCTCTTCATAAAGAAGCAGAGGACATCTGATGAGGAATGACGTATTATAAACTTGTTAGAGTATAAAAATCTATAACGTCTTTACTCACCTTTTCATGAGCAATGTGCACTTGCTCATGTCTGGAAGATACTTCTCTAGCTCTTGATATTCTTTCTTGTTCTTTGGCTTTGTCTGTGGCAATTATTACTGTGGGCACTGGAGTTTTCTCTGGTTCTTTTCTTACCTGGATGTTTACAAATATGGAATTTAAAATTATATATTGTTCAAAATATAAGGTATGTGATTTTCTGTAAATTTGGAAAAGAGGATACGAAAGAAAAAAAATAAACACAAAATAAAGAGAGGAAAAATGTCCAAATCTGGATTTCAAAATCATCTAGTCTGAAAACAATGCTAACAACATAAATAACCCTTTTATAAAATGTATATGCATTTAACATAAAAATCATAGAACATTGAAAAAATGCTTGTTTTGCTAGTGAAAGCAGTAATAAAAGAAATTGGATCAGAGAAAAACTGTTCTGCATCATAATCACTTTGAAAAAGTGTAGGATATTTAAAGCAAGTTTTAGGTAAGTTTCATTTTGCAAAGAAGTCCAGATGTAACCTGAACTCAAGCATGTAATTTTCTGTCCAGGTGGGTTTTTGTTTCTCAGTACTCATGGGTTACAGTTTCTTCCTCACATTTCAGCATTTCAGAATGCAAATGTAACATTTCTCTGCAAAAGCTGATATTCCATTAAATCAATTTATCTTATAAAACATATGCTAAAATAACCTGAATCCCAAATCACTTGCTAGTATTGTCAAAACTGATTTCAATGCAGAATGAGTTTTTCCTCCTTATTTTGACCCACTGTGCTGCCAACAAACAAAGCAGGCTACAAGCTTAGAAACATATGAAAATTTAACATAAAAAATAGTTTTTTTTCTAAGTTAAATTTTCAGAAAGTTATATATCACATTCTTAAGTATTAACTGTGGAAATGAAATTTAAAAAAGGAAAAAAAAAAGGAAAGACATCACCAAGGAGGGGCAGGAGAATGATAGCAATGTAAACTAGAAGAATGAAAAAATATCAAAGGAGAAAATAATTTCACTGGATGTCATTTTCATTGTTCATAGGCTTGTCTTCTTCATATTTGGTTTTTTTTTTTTTTTTTTTCAAATAAGATAGGGTATGAAAATTGTGGGTAACATCTGTATTCACCTTTTCATGAGAGATGTGCCTTTGTTCTTGTGAAGTAACAATTCCTTCTCTAGATCTTGATATTACTGTTTGTTTTGTAGCTCTATCACTGGTAAGTACTACCGTTGCCTCCTTTCTCATCTGATTTTTGTAGTAACAGACAAACAAAAAACCAAAGCCTTAAAATTAATTTTAACAAATTGATCATGAAAAGAAGGAAAAATAAGATAGGAATGCAAGTGAAGGAAAAATACTAAGGGAGAATTATTTTATTTCTAGTGGGGAAAGTATAAATAAGACATTAGAGGAAAGACTTCATCAGGGTATGAAAAATGTTAGAAAATAACTGACAAGGGAAAATACAGGATCACTTTCATAGAAGGCATTCTTAAACTTAGAAAAAGTTTAAGAATAATTAGTTCAATCCTGCTATGAAGGGAAGTGATGGAATAAGTGATCCATGAGCATTCCTTTACAGTCCAGATGCTCTATATGAGTATGCATGCTTTTGTGGTAATAGCTTGTTAATTCTTCACATTGAATCATGCTTTGTTTGCATGTTGGATGAAGGGATAAAGGGGAAATCATTGAATGTCTGTGTTCTACTTCTACCTGCTCCTGAACAGGCTGAACATGTACTGCAGTCATTGCTGTCCTTTTAGCAGTTTGTTCTACAACACTTGGAGCTGGCTCTCTCACCATGGCTTGATCCACAGCAGCAACAACTGTAGCAACAGCTGCTGTTTTTTCACTGTCCTTTCTCACCTAAATTAGTCACATCAGAAGACATTTCTTCATGTTTTGCATACACTCAAAAGAAGCACAAAACAAGTACATAGAAAGAACACTGCAGTCAAACAAAGATTTGCAGCAGGACTCTCTCAACAGCAGTTACACCCAAGTCTTTATACACAGCCTCTCAGATTCAGCAGTAGTGAGTCCACACACAGAGCAAAAACAATGTTCTTTCCAAAAATAGACTTTACCTCTTTAGCACTAGCTGCAACCTCACCAGCGGTGCCACCACTAAAGGTAACTTGTTCTTGGACCCCGTATCTCCCCTCCCATCTTTCTTCTGTTCTTATTTGGGTAGCACTTGTAGATACTCTGGTTTCCTTCACCTGGGCTTCAGTGGTTGCACTGTATCCTTCCTGTTTCCAAGGAGGAAGGACTTCAGCCCCAGCTGTTGTCACTACCTGTGTTTTACGGATTGGCGATGGAGATTTCACTGGTCTAATAGGAGAGGTGGAGATTCTTCCAGCAGGAGAAACGGACCTAATGACAAGATATAGTATTAATATAGTGTAATAAATTAAGCTTTTGAGATGCTACACTTGAAAATTACATACACCTATTTTTAAAATTATACCTAATGTGTATTCTTTTCCTACTCATCACTATAACCACATTGTTTTAGTAGCTTAGATTTCCAAGTTGAAATAAGGGCAAATCTCAAAGTGCATTTCACACAAGCACATATATTTAAATATAAAAATATATTATTAGTCTCTATTTCCTCTGTCTTCGTTCTCCTAATAGGAATGACATAAAAGGCCTTTTCAAAATGCTTTCACAGGCTTTCTAACTTACATTTTCTTGGAGATATTATGCCTCATTTCCCAGATAACGTTCATAAATGTTGCACTACTGTTACAGCAGTAGGGGGCAGCAGCATCACATTAACTTTTAGATTTATTTCCTAATGTAATGGTCTAGGAGTGGTTTGACTAGCATAGCAGAACGGGACTTCTAGTTCCACATGCACTCTAGATGGCGCTATTGAATTATTCTTTCACCTAGCGTCTTTGTTATTGGTAGCTAGCCTCAATTCATTTTTGTCTGTACTTGCAAGTTATTCTCATTGGGGCAAAATTCATCAGCACATCTAGTATTGGCAATTTAGATGGGGTTCTGCTGAGCTTGGAGATATTGCTTTGGGATGCTGGGACTACAGGACTTCTGAAACAATTATCTCTTTACCTGTCTCTCAGCATACACCTACCAGGGTCTCCCAGACCACAGGTCCTGCTCTTCAAATCACTCACCTTCCTCCTCAAGACCCTTTACACAGCAGAGCTAGATTTCATTTTCCATAACCACATTCACCCTGCCTACATTCCAAACGTGATTTCTGAAGTCATTACGAGCACATACATTGAACATTTTTAATATATTCTTCCATTCTGTTTGCCACTCATCAAAGTGTCATTGCTCTTTTCTCTGTTTGTATAAAATAATCATCAAAGGACAACTGCCCAACTGTTTTCTTCTTTCATCACGAGCCTGGAGCTTTGTGTGCTTCTTCAGTTGTATGTAAAATAGCCAAAAGGGATTTATTCTCTAAACGAATTTCTTCTTCCATATGGGATTGAAAATTTACAGAAGGGAGGTACATACTTCTTTTTTAGCAATGTCAAATACAGCATTTTATAACTCACAGTCAGAATAAACTCATAGTCGATATTAAGTCAGTGTATTTTCATTTCTCTCAATTGCATTTCTGCTGGTGGTGGAAGTGATTCAAAACCTATTATTTGAAAGAATAATGAGGTTTACCTTACTGGTGAGGGTGTTGGTGCTCTGACATGTCTTACAGGTGATGGTGATTGTCTTACAGGTGACGGTGATTGCTGTCGTGCCATTTGAGCTTTTGCAGCAATTATTGGTGGGGTTGGTGATTTTGATGTAGGTCTGGGAGGCATTCGTGGAGGTGCTTTGTGTGGGAGCTGTTGGGCTGTTGCACCTTCTATGACCATTTCAACACTTGTAAGTGATCTGGCATCAAAGTGGGTTTCAATCTTCTGCAATGAAACCAAGAAAAAAAGTCTGAGATACTGTAGACATAATCATTCACGTTTAAGCTTTACCTCCTTTGTTTTTGAAGAGTATACCTTTTCAATTCTGGCTTGTCTTGTTTGTGAAATCTGAGCAGTCGAAACAATTGTCTTTGTCTTTTTAGCAGGAACGGCTTCTTCCTCACCTTTTGGAAGAGAAAATATGGTCAGGAGAATTGCATATGGCAACAATAAATATTTGCAGAAATAAATGAATGGTCAATTTATATAAAAATGTATATAAACAACGGAGAAAGAATAAAGCAGTCATCTGTTTTTCCTGCAATATCCATAGAATGATAATTGTGAAAAAAAAATCAAAATAATATTTGTCTTTCTGAATTACTATGTCATTAGAACATACATAAATAAAAACACATTTATTGCAGATTCTTCAGAATCAGTCCTGGACCCCACATGACTATACAGGCAATCTGGAAGTCTAACAAAGATGAAATCCAAGTGAGGCTTCTCTGGGTAGAATGATTCAGTATTATAATTCTCCTCTAAGAACATTTGTCATTTTTACCCAGCTTACTTACAAGACCATGTACAGTTATGTAGGGTAATATATCTATTTTACCAAAGCCAGATTAAAAATATAACCTTGATAAATATGCTGAACAAAGAGAGAACAACAGAAACTATTCCACTCTTGATTCTCTCTATGGTATTCCTCAGATTAAAGAAGACCTATGTTGGATAAAGGGTCCTTTTAAATTCTCAGACAACAACCTTTGGCAAATTTCACCAGAGAATGCTTTTTTATAAGAAATTAGTAACTCTTGAGAAAGAAGTTTTAAATTAATTTTGATGTAGTGGTGCATTATAATGGTACCATTATAACAACAAATACTCTTATTTTTATACTTTGTAATCTCAGCTTCATTACCTTGAATCAGCAATTCAGCTGTTGAAGTAGCACGTCCCATGTTATTTGTGGCATTTACTGAATAGGTACCGGAGTCTTCAGGATATGCTTCTGCAATTATTAGGCTATAAAGGTCTCCTTCTTGTAAAATTTGAAAATCGGGGGAGCTTTGAATTTCTACTCCATCCCGATAAAACTTCACCACAGGTGTAGGGATTCCAGTCACTCTCACGTCAAGACGGACTTGACTTCCCTGCCTTGCAGTCATGCTCTGTAGTCGTTGTGAGAAGTTTGGTGGAGCTGTTGCAGCTGCAGTTTTATTGAAGAAATAAATAGAAAATAATAACTTAAGTTTAAAAGAATTATAAGGGCTAGGTATTTTCTTTACTATAAGCGCACAAGGTCTATTTCTCCTTCATGTGCTACTGACAGAGACCTTCTCGAATATTCAAAACATTAGAAGTTGATTTGCCAAAGCACAAGCACCCTTAACTTTTTTCCATATGTTTAACATTTCTGTTATTTCTGATTACGTCCATGATTAGAAATGTTTCTAGAATTAGAAGTACATTGATTATAACCACAGAGGGTGTCTGACTCTATAAGTGAGTTACTCTTCTAAATATCATTGAGGGTTCCATTCTGCAGAACTTTATCCTTCTTCTATGACTGGTTTGAATGTAGTCAATACGACAGATCAGATGAGTAGTAGTATACAGGGGTAGGACAGATGTTTGTAATTCTGATTAAGAGTTTACAAAATGAAGATTATACAGTTAAAGTGTGAAGGATGCTATTATAAATTATCGGTGAGGATATATGCTGAAGTCTAGGCTGCTTGAGAAAAAATTTTTTTTTTTTTATTTCTTTGCTGATCATCCAACCTTTTTCATCATCTGTGACACTTCTGCTATTGCTCCCTTTCTCACGTTACTAGCAGAGAGGAACATCTTTTTTTAGCTGCCTGATACCTGTTACAAGTAGCTCAGCAGTACTAGTGGCTTGCCCAGATCCATTGGTGGCTTGTACGGTGTATCTTCCACTGTTTGCTTCTGTCACGGTGGGGATCACCAGTTTAGCGCGGCCATCACTAAACGAGATCTGCACACCAGGCAGAGTTGCAGAAGAGAGAACCTGGCCATCCCGATACCAGCTCACCTCAGGAACTGGGAAACCTAGAGAAAAAGAGAAATTGAGATTGAGATTCTATGAAATCCTGTATGTCCCAAACCACCAAAATACTTGATCATGCATACACAGTTACAGCAATGGCATAGGCACAGATTTATGATTATACCTCCAGTGACACAATAGTAAAGGAAATTCTTTTTTAGAAAAGACTTTAAAATACATAGAACATTAGGATAAGGGCACTGGCAACTGCATTCAGGAAATTGCTTGAATAAGGAGTGGACTGCAGTTTCTGGCGATCCTGTTGAGGAAGGACTGTAGTCACACTAGATGTTTAGGAAAGTTTTACTCGTAGCTGAAAAACATTTTTACACACATGTAAAATATAAACACAAACACACTGAATGAGAAAATGCAGCTAATATTAGAGGAGATTAGAAATTAAGGTAGTGAATTTCTTGAAATATTGTCAACATCTTTTATTTTCTTTATGCGGCATCATGATTAGTGAACACGGGTTTGTGGGGTAAATCAAACAAGGGAAATATTTTTTAAATATGAGGCTATTTTGATTTCTCAAAGTGTCATGTTCAAGGGATCCAAAGTTAGAAGCCATTTTGAAACTCTGAACCTGAGTTCCATGCCACAAAGCTTGGGTACTAAAAGATACAATCAACTTCAGATTATTGCTATTTTTGCCTGGTTTATATGGAGTAGGGATTTACTTTTATACATACCATATTACACTATGACTTAAGTTTTTTTGAGATTTATTGCTAAAAAAGAAGAATATGAGCATGAAGTGTCTCAGCTTTACTGTTTAAGAAGTTGAATTCTATTAAATTGTCCTGACAATGATGTAAGTGATGGGAATTGCCAACCTATAACCTACATATATATGTGCTGCTTTTAACAGTATGTGGAATGTAAAGAGTGCTTGCATTGGGTAATACAACAAAATATTGGTTCAAAGAAAGTCAAGCAGAGTACTCATTAATTCTTTAAAAAGCAAAAACAAAACAAAACAAACAAAGAAACAGAACTTCTTGATCAGTACTGTGAAGACATGAGGATGGGCACAGTTCTAACACCTGCTGCACTGCAGACCTTCTTGACAGTGACATGCTGTCTCATTTCCCCTCAGCCACTGCTCACCCGGTAGAGCTACCCCTATGATTATGCACCAGCTGCTCCAGCATTTGCTGCTTCCGAATCATGGGGTTTGAGTGTGCTGTGCTTTCTGAGTGCATAGAGAAAGACTGGATATTTTTATCAGGTATCAATCCTCTGCAATATGGCACTTAATGCACAGTCTGATACCATACAGTACAGTTTCACCTTACAGATCACAAAATTGCATCTCAGGCAGTTGCTAAACTCTTCGTGGTATTCCTAGATTAACCGGGCTTTTCACATTCAAATGGCAGCTCTGTATTAATACTTAACATTGCCCTTTATATATGAGTCATCAGAGATAAACCAAAAGTTTGAATTTCAAGTTCCTAATAGTTCGTGACTGATGGGAAGGACAGACTAATGCAGCAGGAATAAAGCTGTGTAGGCCATTATTAACACAATTAGTTCAAGAAAGAAAACTGTCACTTTTTATGCATTAGAAAAACTAAACCACAGTCCAATTTGTCAATCTTGGTGAATGCTTTTTGTGCAGAAGTATTCCAAAATACCACAGTGTGTGTAAGATCTGATGAGAGATATCCTCACATGAGATTTGGAACTAAAATAAAAATATGGTAAATATGGTATATACAGTTAGAAAAAATACAATATCTTCTCAAAGTAGGAAAATCAAGTTCCCTAAGTACTCCATGATATTACACAAATGAAAAGAGCTGAAATCACACATTGAGCCATAATATTAGCATCCTAACTGTTTCTGATGGCATATTTATGTATTTGTTTGTAATGGTCAGTGGATTTATTTGATAAAAGTTTTTCATATAAATGTACAGACAACAAGAGAGGGTGAGGACAATTAACTGAAAGATAGACGACCAAACAGCAAAAAATGACATGAAAAAATATCACAGATTTAGTCTTCAGAAATGAAGGTGTTCAAACACCTTGTGTGAATCAGTGCTGGCCAAAGGGTCCAAGTGATGAATCACAGTGGACCATAGATGTCAGTGGTTTATAGCTGGACAGATCATGTGTTTGCACCTGTCACAGAGCATCTGTGTAGTTCCAGACTCAGAAGAGTATTTTATGGTATGTGGATCATCACATTGCTAATGCCTGTAAGACAGTATAATTCCCTCAGCAAGACATGTGCCTTTTCTACTTAGTCATTGCTGAGGTCAGAGACACACTTAGAACAGTGTTGGTTATCTGGTAATGTTGTCTCAGGGTTTGAATGTTTGTTTTGTTTTTTTTCCACATGCTAGGGTGTTTTCATTTTGTGTGGATTGGCAAAAAGAATTAAATAAAATTATATAAATATATATATAAAATGAGGGTGCATCTTCAAATTGCAATAACAACTTAGATTATATTAATCCAGAATTGTACTACTATCATGATCAATATAAACCTCTACTGCCTAGCAAATTAGAGTTTGCTACTCTCTTCATTGGCCATGTGAACCTAGAGTTTGTGCTTCTAACCTGTCAGAACTCTGAAATTAACTAAACTCAAGGGCACAGAAGGAGAAGCATGCCCTAACCAAAATAAGGCTTAGCACTAGGTCAACGAAGAACTGGCACTTGCCCTCACTTTTGCACCTTGGTTTCTCATTCCGTCTCATTATCACCCAAGCAAGACTACTTTCTGCATCAATATGAAGGTCCCTAATTTGAACAGTACCCATTTTTCTGTATATACATTTTTTATGCTATTTTCCCCCAGTTTTGACAACTGTAACATACATGAGAACTTGCAATACCAGTCTCATTGGCAGGATGATTGGCTATTGACTGGGAACCATTGTAACTTTGTAAAGTATGTTTGTGGAAATCTGACAGCACCTCACAGAACCAACCGGTACTGTCTGAGGGGATGCATTCATATTTCAACGTATTTCAACTGATCTTTACCCATTCAGATTATGAGCTATGACAAGTGTTTTCATTTGTCTTCCACAGCATAAATGTTATCAACCACAATAATAATAAAAATTAATCTTGCAAGAATGAAGCAAAACCTTACCACTAATATGAGCCTCAAAGGTTGCGGCACTACCCTCCAATGCCACAACACTTTGTAACGGCTGCGTAAATGTTGGTGCTTTTGTCGTCATCTTTACAGGCACTCTGAAAGCAACAAAAACAAAATTAGATTTCACTGGTCATATTGCTACTCTGCACACATTCTTCTTGCTAGATATTAGAAATGTCTGTACTCATAATAATTCACACTTATCAGTTTTAAATCACATTGACCTGGTGAAAGGGGAAAAGGGGAAAAATGTAGGTTTTGAAAAGTTGTATAGCAAGTTAATCTTAGGGCACGCTTAGCTGAGTTGGATGTGAAACGTATATTTAGTAAAGCTGTGAATTGGCATTACAAATGTGCAGCAGAAGTTCTGCCTGACTCATTGTGTGACCTTGTACAGGTCATCTAGTCTCTATTTCTCCATTAATCTCCCTTATCTAAAGAGAAAACAATCTCTATGTAAAAGTTCTTTGATATGATCTGAAAATATTTTGTTAGTGCAAATTATTTGCATTCTGCAGTGGGAAGAGAACTAGGTCAGTAAGCAGCAACTTAACATGTGAAGGTCTAAAATCTATTTTGGCTTTTAATAATTAAAAAGTTGCCAGCAGGCTCTCTTTGAAATCCAGTCTGTAAGGAACTAATAATTTCATTTTACACAGAACCATGCAGATAAAACTATTCTTTCTTAGAGAGTATCTCAGTGGAATTTTGAATATGGGGAGACAACCACCTTCGAAATGTGAGCTAGGGTATAAGGTAGCCACTGACACTGATGGTTTGAACAACTGCAGACCCATGTGAAATCTGAAAGAAAAATAGTTTGCCTTCTCTTATGCCACTAGATCCTACTTTGAAATAGCATACTGCTACTAAAAAAAGTTTCTATCAGAAGTATTTTACATTTGCACGAACATATTTATTCAGTGATGTTAAACTCAAGGTTTTAAATTTGCAGTTTTTTAAAACTTAGCTAGTATCTTAATATCATATATCTAAGTTACAATTTTTCTCATTAAAAAAATACTCCTCTGAGCATATCATGTTTTACTAAAAAATGGTTAACCTCATAATCTTTTCAAATTAATCTTACACATTTACTGGTGTTTACTTTGACTTTTGTACCTGATTTTGTGTCAGTTCCAGACTTCAAGATTAATGAGAAGGTGAAGTTCCTTTCACAACAAGCCACATTTACGCTACTTTTCAAAGGGGTGAAAATTTTTCATGACAAGTTCTCTCATTGAAATCAGTGGATATTATATTGGGATTTTGACCTGCTTTTTATTGCCCCTACTAGTTATCTGGATACTTGTTCAAGCTTGACAGAGAACAGCCTTCTATCAAACTTTTCAGCTTCAAGGGAGAAAATGTGTTAAAATTAGATAGAAATGGCCAACAGTTTGTCCTAGCACAATGGCAGTTTTCTGAAAGGAAGGTGAAAAAAAATATCTCTCACATGTAATTCACTGAGATCTACTTCCGTTACAACTGTAGGTTTTGAACCTCAGCTAAAATACATAGAAATTAGCTTACAATATAAATAAACAGTATGAAAGCTTATACATAAATTTGAAGACATTAGAATAGATTAGAAATCATTTAATTAAGTATAATTGTCATTGAGTTCACATAAAATTTATGTATTTCACTGTCTAGGCAAATTTTGGTGATGAAGATCTGATCTTATAAGGCTTTTCATACAATTAGGATTGGAAGTATGCATCTGAAATGTCATGTTCCAGAAATAACCTTCCCAGATATGAATGACAACAGACAAGTGTTCCAGAGCTGCCATGTAATTGATACCTTAGCAGTTGATTCCCTTAAAAAGTCATCAGCGCTTAGCTGATACCATATGCATTTTATCAGAGCTATTCTTGGAGCTTCTCAGTTTATCTCTTGGTGGCATAACCTTGAACACTCGGACCAGAAAGGAGTTTTTAATTTAAGCAGATGTTTCCATGCACTTTTCAAACCTTAATTTAAATCAACTTTAACAACATTCTGTAAAAACTTTTTTACTGAACATTATCAAAATTTACCCCCTGAAATTTAAAACATAATCTTTTTAGAGAATTTATTTGATCCATGTCCATAGTCTGAAATCTATACCCCATATGAGCAAACACAGATAGTAGACCACATTAGGCTTATTGACTGATAAAATACTTGTTACTTTAGGAGAAATGTGTTACTAACCTGATCTCTCAAAGTGCCTGTAGGAGTGGGCTAAGCCCAACGAAATCTTCTTGAACGACGTCCTTATCCAGAGTAAGGTTTTTTTAGACAATCCCAGCATGAGAATTGTAGAGCCTCTAACCATAAAAACAAAACTACACAGTCTTGACAGTGTAGTTTTGTTTTTGCAATCCCTACACCCGAGGCGAGGCGGGGAATGCACGACTGCTCAGAAGTGCTAACATAGTTGTTTTACTTTATATACCCCAGCTCTGCTGACAGGTCTACATCACCATACCAGTAACAATTCTGATTGGTTTCCTAAAAGAAAGTATCCTGTGAGAGGGGACCTGCTCTATGTAACCATACACCACCTGTTGGTTTGATTGACAATACTAATTTTAGAAGCACAGAAGGGATTCACTGAAGAAACAGCATCTGTTCCAAAGATTTTGATTTATAATTCAGTTTGGTTTATAATGTACAATTTAGAAGCCATTGCAAATTTCCTAAGTTATAAGCACAAGAGGAAAAATTAATAAGAACTTTGGCAGAGGACATAGGCAAGTCAGTAGTAGTCATGTCAGTGAGATTTAGCCTTACTTTCTTGCCTTATAAAACGTACAAGAAACTACCAAATGCATCTGTCAATCACCAGACTAAATAAGTAAACTGATCTCAGACATGTGGCCGTATGCTATTAGAATATAGTTTAAATGCATGTTTGTTTATTTGTTTTTTCCCCATAACAGTAAATTGTAAAATTGTATTTGCGAATGTATAGATTTGACTATTGATTCTTTTTATTTCCTTTATGATTTTTCTGTTGGATATTCCAAGCAGTTGAGCTTAAACACTAGTATCCAGAGTGCAGAAGTAAAAACTTGGTGAGCATAATTCAACATAGATAACTACGGTAACTGCTTAAAAAGTAGATTTTAAGTCTAACATTTTTTTTCTAGACCTGTGGTGGCCTCGTGCATACTGAAGATTTAATCTTTCATGGACTAGCATATTAGTTTGCAAACTTCCACTGCTGCAGCTTCTCCAGTCTGTGCAGCTAATTGTACTGTTAGATTGGTTCCCTCAGAAATAGTGGTCAGAATTAGAAGAGTGTTCTTGTCTATAGCTGGGAGTTTTATCACCACAGCTCCACATCTCCCTGTTTAAATTATTGTTGTCTTATTCAAAGATCCATTTCTTTCCCTATAAAACTGAATATATCTAACTCATGTAGCAAACTCTTTAAGCACATAATTGTCTCATAAGACTATTTATGTGGTTAAAGTCAAGCTTGTGCTTAGCCTTTTTGGTAAGTGGCTGTGTGCTTTTACCAAGATCCACACTGAAAATGATCCCCTGAGCACATCCCTGAGAGCTATCTTTATAATAGGTTTGCTCCCACTAAGGAAGGAAGGAGATCAACAGCTTCATAGTACCAATCCCATCTCTCAACCAAAAGGCTCTAGTAGTGCAAAATGCCAAAAATTAAGAAAAGTACAACTGGGAAAGGCAGTATAAAAAGAATACCTAGAAAATTAAACACAGTTGGAGTTTTGTAATACCAGCTAAACTTGTGTTTGAAAGTGATCTGAAGAAACTTTCAGCAAGAGCTCCAGAAACTGCCAACAACAGAGACCACCACCACTATAGTTCTTGTGAAGGGTGTTACACTATGGCTAACAGATCTGAAATAAACGAGAAAGGACATACTGCTGTGGTCTCTGCCCTTCAGTTTATCCATCTGTACTACAGTGGTCTCTGCCCTTTAAATTATCCATCCCTCAACATCAACTGGCATGCAGCAGTGACGAGCAACAGAAACTGGAATAGCCTCTTATACTGGTACCATCTAGACTCTTGCAGAGGTTAAAAGTCAGAGTACTATGCCTCATATTTGACTTCTGGTGCAAGTAGATGTCAGAGAACCTAATTTGTCTGCATAAGACTTAGCATGATAACAAATGCACCTCATTAGCAGAGAGGAAAAGTTGTCTTCTACTAAAGGATACAGAATGTCTGAAGAAATCTGTGTAAAGGTCTGACTCTAAATAGAGATGCTTAAATAACAGATGGCATTTTTTTCTGTACTTGAACACTCAAATATTCAGTGAAACATCAACTTGGAGAAAACACAATCTAAAATCTGCAAATTTAACAATTAAAAAAGAAAAAAGCCAGCTTATTCATGATGTCTAAGTCAAATAAACAATGAAAATGTTTATGAAATTGTGATAATTTCTAAGTGAGAGAAATGTGAAAACTGTCACTTTTGTAGATGAGATGGCCAGAAGTTCAATTTTTGCAATTTCAATCAAGTCAGCAACAATTGCTAACAATAGACATTTATAAGAAAAAGCATTGTACTGTATTCAAATATATAAACAGAATATTCTGGATTTTTAATAAAAGTCCCTTCCCATTTTTTTTCCCAGAAGGTTTACATTGCCTTTGATCACTACTAAATCTATTTGCATCCTAATAAAAGTTTGTACTTTCTCAACTTTTTCTTTTGTTGGTGGATTCAGAAATGAGATCAGTGAAATATTTCTTTCATGCTCTTAAGGAAATATGAATAATTTGCATCCCATGCTTTAACAGACGGTCAGCCCAGTGTGATTTCTGCATGCTTAGTGTCACATAGTGTATCTACAATACAAAGGCGAAGGATGAGTTCAATGTTCACACTGTGTAGCAAAGACATTGCTAATAAAAACATGACATTATTTCTTTGCTTCAGGATCAAGGAAAAATTAGATCAAGATAACGACGAAGATATTTTTTTTCACAAGCAGACAGAAAAACTGGGGATTATTATTCAAGTTTCAGCATTTGCTTCAGGCTGCTATTATTTTAAGTAGAAACTATTTATTGTCAATGTTACTACAGTATATATATTACACTGTAAGCCAACAATACACTAGAGAAATAGCAGGTAATGTTAAACATAATGAAACATTGCGGTATGGATACCAACAACCATTTTGTATGTGATTCACCTTGTTCAATTCTAATAATCCCATTGACTTGGTGAGCATAGCTAAACAAAAGAAACAATTACTTGAGTAGGCCCACATGAAGGTAGCTTGAAAGCTCAGTACTAATAGAGCTTAGAAACAAAATCTTTCTTTCTAAAATACTGAAAGCTTCAAATAGCTGCTTGGGCAAGTTTTAAATTTACTTCAGTTCCAGTGAAATGAAAATTCCTAGTTTGATTTAAAACAACAACAAAAAAAAAACATAATTTTTCTTTATAATTTCTTAAACAGCAGTGGTTTGCTATGTGCTGCAGCTGCAAAGCCAATATAACATAAACCCTGCTTTCTTTCCTAGGGTTCTGTTCATTGGTCTACAGGTTAATTTGCAAACTGCATGGAAAGAACCAGTATTTGTTTCATTTCCTTCTCTACTTCTATTTTCCCTTGGTTCTTTCATAATTTTTGTCCTTTCCTACGCGATGTGTTTTATACCTCCTTCTGTATACTATTTTCATGTCATTCTGCCTCCAAACTGAATATATAAAACCAAGCATGCCATGAAAAAAATCATTTGGTTATTTTAAATAAAACTTCTCACCTATAAGAAGCTGTCCTAAATCCTCACAGGACTGGTAAAACACAACTTGAAACGTAGTTATATCTTATATCCTTGCTGAATTTCCAATTTTCTGAAGCCTACTTCTGAAAAAACAATTGGTTTCAGTTCTTCCTCCCCTTCACAGTCCTTCCTTCTTTAATCTTAGAAATGACTAAAAAATTCTTAACCATTTAACCATTAAATTCTCACCTGAAATCAACACACAAAAATTTCCACTACCCTCATCAACTCCCCTTCCCCTGTAAATCCTATAAACAGTGTTTTGTAATGAAACTTAGGGAACTTTAAATACACACTATAAACTGCATGATATTAAGAACCATGTTTGTGTGCTGCAGCTGGCTTCTGAAAAGCTGCTACATTTTCAAACGCTAACATCTCTTATCTGAGATATTGTACATGTTAATGCAAGATCTATTAATCCTTTTCAACATGAACTAAAACCTGCTTGAAGAAAATAGCTTTACTTACTAGTGAAAAAGGTACTGTCAGTTGCTCCCACCATAGAAAAGATACCTAACGCACTAAGCAATTTTTCAAACTACTCTAGTTATTTCATGTGTGAACAACTTACTGAGAACTGTGACAAGATTTGAAAGGGTGTGGAACGGTTATCAGGATCCATATACAATAACTTCATGTTGATAGTTGTCACTTGTCATATCCTTGGAAATATATACGGAGAAGATTTACAGACATTGCATTAGAGCTCATATTTAGCAAATTTTCCCTATGTATTTTTTTTTTTTAATTTCAAATACATGTTTACATATGCAAAACAAGGAAGGCATATAAAAAAATACTTAGCTTCTCACCTGAGAAAACGTTGTCCTATTAACAACGCCTGAGACACCGAGTAAAGAATATATTTACTAATGTCTAAGCATTCCATTTCTTTTTGCAAAATAATAATAATTAAAATCTTAATACTGGGGACAAATATTAACTTGCACAGAGACATCCCTTAGAATTTAATAGATGCATGTGCCCCATCAAGTTTTTCATACCTTTTACCAGCAGCCTGGGCATCAACAATTTATAAAAAGAGAAGCAGAAAAGCAAACAAACAAACCAAGGAAAAAACAATCAAAAAATTAACTTGTTTCATAACTGATACATTCCCTGGGATCATTTGGAGCAATAGCTGTGCTACTCATTGGCAAAAGAAGGTTGCCAGTTTTTTTCTTTATCTGTTTATAAACAAACCTTTCTACTGTTTCGTAAGAAAAACATGTGACAGAACAGATGCACAGATTTCTGTTTTGCCTTATGTATTATTTAGAAAAGTTTAAAGAAAATTATTTATTTATTTACTTAAATAAAGTCATGTTATGTGCATCAGGGACCCACCTCATATATAACATAAAGTTCTAGTTATTTCTGCAGACTGACAATCAAGAAGAAAAGCAAGAGCCACCCAACACCTTAGGCAACTTTGCTGAGGTATTAAGATCAGAAGGCACTTTCATTTTTACAGAATGGCTTTTTAAACAGGAAATCTTATAAGCCATACTTAAAAGTTCCACTGATAAAAGATCATTTATTATAGGGTGAGTTGATTTCATTCTTTGAGATATCTGATATGTATTCTGTCAGTCCTCTGAATGCTATTACAGTTAGAAACAATGTATTCTTTGAAATCTTTAAACAACACATGCAGAGGAGGGGTTTAGCAGAAATGTAGTTGTATGGGATCCACTGGGTGTTTAATATGTCTCCATTCCATTTTGGAAAAAACCTTTTTTTTTGGTGAAAGATACAGTGTAAATAAAAAGAGCAAGAACATCAGTCCTTAGTTACTATATTTATGTGCACATATACACAGCCTTGTGACTCTTTCATGGGCAGAATGCCATTGACTTTCCTATAATTTCAAGCGAGTGATTTATGTGATCAGGTGAAGACATGTACATGATATTTTTTCAGCTCATTTCCTCTCTAGGACTGTGCTTTAATTTGGAGAGAAATCTAGGTTTCTACCAGCCAACCTGCATACTGTTTGAAACATGTTTAATGTTTTGGTATTATGATTGAAGCAACTGTCAAAATATTCAATTCCCTGTTTTGCACAGATGACATCAACTTGGATGTAGCACAAAGATGTTGTGCTTCTTAAACCCTTGTATGCTCCCTCTGGGAAGTGTGAGTGCATTGTTGTCATATATATAAATCCAGTGTAAGACTAATCAATGTTTATAAAAAGAACGACAAATTGTTGCACAATAGGCAGTTGGAGAAAAAACATGTGCATCTGTTGTATTATACAAGCCACATGCAGTACACTAAATAGATAAATGAGTAACAGGAATCATTTGCTAACTATGACTTTGAAAATGTAAATCAGAAGGACCAAGGTGAAGAACAGATAGTCCCAAGTCTAACTAGATGTTCTGTGCCAGTCAAACAGCCAGCCAAAACAGGTCTTTTCCTCAGCCAATTGTTTTAATGCTGCAAGTGGATGACACTCCAAATGTCCTCCTCTTTCTCTGCAGGGAGCTTTCCAACTCAAAAAGACACCTAGTCTCTGAATTCAAGAGATGAAAACAAAAATTTCATCTTGCTAATGATTGCCCTACAATCCATATGACTTTTCAGTTTAGGTTTTGTCTGTATCCTGAATGGATGCTGCAGGTCTTTGGCAATTTTACCACTGGGGAAGAATCCCCTTGGCTAAACTAAGGATGAGCTTAGAAACTAGCTGGGGTATTGCTTCATAAATCCACGCCTTTGGACCACAATGACATGCATCAACTGGAAATGGACTGCTTTGTCACAGCAATCCAATCCTGAAAACAGAAGCTATATAATTCTCCATTATGCTGCCTTGAAGAGATTCCCTGTTCCCTGAAGACATTATTTGTATTAAGTATGCATTAGACAAGGTTTGCAATAATTAGCTACCAGTTCTTTAGAAGCCCAGCCCCTTCTGGAAATGTCTCAATGCTGTTAGAAATAAGGTAACACAGTATTTATTATACAGGAATAGATATAAACAGTAAAGTAGTACAGTATAAACTGTACTACAGTTTATGAGCTTTATACTGTAAACAGTATAAACTCATAATTTCTCATTCTGCAAGCTGAGTTTATGTCTGAATTCTCTATATAAGGTAGTAGAAAGAACTATTGATGGAATTGATTGTCATCAACTGAATTAGTACAAAACAGTTGGTACTGCTGAATCAGCAAGGAGATATGCATTATTTATGTCTCCCTTTTCCCATCATCTTATTCTATTAGATTTGTCTAACAAACCACAAAGGAAAAAAAAAACCAACATAAATTAAAAATCCCAGTCTAACAAATGCTGTGCACAGGTGAATTTTTATTAATGATGATTTATAGAGAAACCAAAATACAAATTGTAACCTACATATAAACCAAATAGCACTCAAAGACTCATTTTCTCCTCACACATGATCAGCACCCAATAATGGACACAGCAAACAAAATGAACACCCTCATGAATCAGGTATTTTGCAGTTCAGTCCATCTGATCCTCTGAAGCATGCAGAAGAACAGGATCATGTTCCAAATTGAAGCTAACCTCTGTTGGCCTCACAAGTTCAAGATACACTCCTTGAAGCCAGAGTTTCTCTTTAAACCTATTAAAAAAAAAAGCCAGTTAATATTTCCTATATTTTAAAATGGTGGCTGTTGCAGCATTTCCTTTCATAATCAGCACCATGGTAGTTAACATAGGTTGTTGGTCTTAAAGCAGTAAGAGATCAAAGAGCAAATGCAAAGTGACTCCAGACAGAACATAAATTATCCTAAAACTATCTTACTGACGATAACAAATAACCAGAGAGTACTTTAGGTATAATGAACAAAAGAGATTTTTTTTTTTTTTTAAAAGAGAATTTTAATCTTTCTGCATGATCTACATGTTTTAATCATACTGAATTCTATGTTAGCACCACAGAAAATTAACATGACCTTGCATTTGATTTCATTGCTTTGGAATACCCATCACCTCACAGTGATACAGAAAACACAGAACAAAACACAAGGGATCAACGCTTGATCGGTCATACATTAGGGAAAGCATGTAGGCAGCTTCTGAAACATGAACAGCTTTTTTTTATCAACATATGAAATAACTTTGCTTTCCATTTGCATGGTGCTCTACAACTAGATAGGTAAACCTCAAGAACTGATGAAAGAAAAAAAATTGCTCTTGCTCTTTTCTATGACCTTTTGCATAATACTCACTATGTATGAAAAAATATATATATTTAGATATTTTCAGGAAGCAAATGCATTTTTATGTGACCAGTGTAAAACTAATATTTTGAGCAGACCATGAAGGAGAAGCCTGACAGCAGTCCCACAGGGTGTCAACCACTTTTCAAAGTTATATTAACCATTACTTCTTCCTTGAGACCCACAGGGCCTCTTTTCCATTATATTGCTCCAAATAAGTTCAAGAAATAAAGCTATTTTACCATACCTAGTGAAAACATCTTTTCACTGTAAAACAGTGAAACTCTTACTAGTTTCAGTCATGCAATACACATGATCAGTAGAGCTGTTCAGTTATTTTATGCTGAAAACCTCTGACAGCAAAACTGTATATATAAATCTTTTCCCAACACCCAAGTCCCAATCTTATGTCATCTTACCTGATGTTTGCAATGAAACAATGAACTGACAATGGAGTAAACTAGATTAGTAACAGTCCCAAGATATAAAAACTCTCTCTCACCCCTGAACGCATTACTACAAAGCACGTGAAGTTCTAGCATTATAAACTACAGTTGGCTATCAGAGCCTAAATTCAGAAGGCAAGATACAATCTTGTGCAGGAAGTCAACACAAAGACTATTGACTTTAAATACCGTACTTAATCTCCTCAAAGTGCATAATGGAAGGCTTTGGCATCTTAAATCAGTTAATGATTGCTCCTGTGCTAGTAGGATTGCTACTAATACTTCTAAAAAGATGCTTACCTAGTAGAAAATTTTGCTTGCATATTCATTTATTGAGACTTCATGTTCTAGATGTATGGCATTGAAATGAGGCCTACTGTCATAAGGAACATTTTCCTTTTGCTTATTAAAGGTCCAAAATATTACAAATTTCTGCATGGCACAGCAGACAAGGAGCTGCTTTATCAACTTCACAACTTTGTCCTGGAGGCTTCAACTATTTTATTCATTAATACATCACAATTTTTAAATGTAGATCACATAACATGAGATTATTTTGCAGACAAATAGTCCTTCACTGCGGTCAAATTCTACCTGCGTATTACGATTACTTAGAGATCCAATATTTGGTTAATATGCTGATCTTTCACATAATAAGAAATCAATGGCTACTAGAGGTTTTTGTGCACGTTTCTTTTACCATTTTAATAAACAATAATAATAATGAATAATATACTGCAGCAATACAAGAGAATTAGTGTCTATGCATATATATATATATGCACATACAGAAAATATCAACTGCTCTACTTAGGCAACATGCTCTTGCAAAGAAAATGATTCAAGGCTTATGCAAAATGTACAACAGTGTTCTGCAAATGTTAAATAGGGAAGTTATGTATAGCAACTACTTTCTCCCTTAAAAAGGAAATGCTAATGGGCTAAAAATCAGTGTATTCTAATGTCATGTCAAAAGCCCATCTGCACAACGAAGGAAAAATACTTAAGTGATATCAACCTGAACTTCTGGAATACTTTTTACCTTCGAGTTGTAGGTAATATTGTTCAGTTGTAGGTTAATATTAAGATTAATATAGCTAGATATAAAAAATAAATCACCAAACTAAATATCTTGTTCCACATAAATTCACTTCTCTATTGTATTACAAGGTCTTTAAACTAACAAAATTTTATACCTTTTAATGCAGGATTAAGCACAAAAAGCAGTCACAATATGTGCTTCATTTCCATTATGCAAAAATTCATAGGAACAGAAAGAGTGTTTGATGGGTGCTTCATAAATTAAAGTTTTTAGAGCTATTTGAGTATTACAAGATGTAGCACAGAGTAAGCTGCAAATTACCTTAATGGGAGATGTTTAGTGAGTGGCCTTTGATCTCTCACATAAAATGTGTCCTGGGTTTGTAGTAGTTCACCTGTGGTGACATTCACTTTTTCTGAAAAATATCCATCTTTCCATTCTGATTTAGTCTGAGTTACAGTGGAAATTTCTGGGGTTTTATTTTTCTCTGAAACAAGACATTTACATCAGTAAGTGGAAATTAGGTTCTCAATTAATATGGCAATGTGCCTTAAAGCATGCAGCTGGCCAGGGTGAGTCACCTATCACTGTTACAACAGCAGAACAGTGTGCCTTCCCAACTTCATTGCTGGCAACACAGATATATTTCCCAGTATCAGCAAGGACTACATTTCTTTTTAAGAGGTAATAGGTATCTCCTAATTTCTCAATCTGTAAAACAATAGAATGCACATAGGAAATTATAAGGAGCATAAAGCAAAATGTATTATCTTTCTCCAAGAAATATTTCAAGAACTTTAGAACATACACTGATATCTCCAGCTACCACTTGGATATCATCCTTAGTCCAGCAGACGTGGGGTTTGGGTTTTCCATGTATAGTGCAATGCAGGATTAAATCTTCTCCTTCTTGTAGAGTTGTATGTCCAAATTTTTGTATGAAGTTTGGCTGTTTTCCCTGTACTGAAAAAAAGACTAACTTCACTCTACTTTAAATGGCAAAACTAAAGCAACTGAAGCAAAAATCCATTCTCATAGTTAGAACTTTACCACATTCCATGACAAAGAGAGCCTTCATTGACACCTGGAACTCAGGATAACTTGTTTGCAAGACAGGAGTAGGCACACATCATTTATCTATATAATATAAAGTTTGCTGAAACACATGGATATCAAGCATCCAAGAATTTCATGCATCAGCAGTGATATTAGATCCACAGTAATGATAATGAATCACGTTCTTTGCGTAGGTAATAGTTAAATATATGTGGATTACTGTGTTTCAGTGAAGAGTAAATAAATATCGCACACAAATTTAAAGGAAAAAGGTTAAGACAGCTAACTTGCATTTAGCATACTGTCATACATCACACACTTCGCTTTTTTTTATTCCAATGTTCCAGTCTAATATGTTGTTGAAAAAAAAATATATTGTTCTATATTTACAGCAATGATTACAGCCAGAACATGGTCTCTGTACTACTATCATCAAGATCAATATTTTGGCCATCATTAACACTAAGGCCACACACTATGAGATTATGCAGCACATATTTGATTTAGATGAAGCATGGGCACATAACTGCATTTATTTTGCAATAACCAGAGCACATGAGGTGGAGTTTGTATTGGTTTCATGCCAACTGTAGGAGGACAGATGATACCTGAGCCAATACCAGAGTACAAAGTCTGGCCAATAAAAATTAACTCATCAGAAATGTTTGAAGAAATTTCAGTCATCTGAGTCAGTTTGTACTGATTCAGAGCTTTGCTTCATGTGACAATAAATTTAATGAGCTGTAAAGCTGGATGTACTGAAACATCATATTTCTACCCAAAGTTCCACTTAAATTCTACCTCCATGGCCACATTAAAAGAAGAAAAATACCTCAGAATTCAAATCAAGTATTCATGACACAGGGAATTCAAAGCAGCCCTGATGCTAACACACAGAACACACACAAAGATATATACCACAACAAAAATAAACATTTTGCTTCCCTAATTCTTGTTCCTCTTTATGGTAAACTATAATATATCTCCATAATATTGAGCAAAACTAATCATCAGTCTTTTCAGAAATTGAAGTTACTGAAATGTACTACGAACTATGCCAGCATCACCCCATTGTATTACAATAAATAATTTTGCTTTATGCTATTGTGAAACAAAAAACAGCATACGTCACAAAAGTAGCCAGCAACATCTAAATCCATAATATATGGATTATTAGCCACTGTCCTTTGGATGTATTTGCCTAATGGGGGACTGTCAACATGGTGAGGCAGACATTTTCACCTCCTGTATTAACAAATTCTTTGCTTAGGTGAGCTATTACTCAAAAGAAGCTTTCAATAAAGTCTTAGCTGCGTAACATTCTTCCCATCCTGTAGGTCTGAGGCCACAATACAAAGCAGAAGTATGTGACTTTTACTCTCATACTCTTGCTAACCTAAGATAGCTCAGTAGATCAACAGTTGAGTTCTCAGCTGTTGAAAGCTAGCATACACACGCTGCCACCATTGTTACATTGCAGAGATTTGGAGTCTACAGCTTCACTTCAACAGGAGAAACAACCAACCAACCAAAGAATAAAAGATTTGAATGGTACTGTGACAATGATCAATCAGATAACATCTTGATGTTGAATCAGTAAATCAGCAGAACACAGAAACTAAAATGACCAGTTTCTAGACAGCAAAGTGAAAAGTATGTGCAAACAAAACCATGAAGTGGCAGTAACTACAACTCTTTGAGGAACATGCTACAGTACTCAATAAAGGAACATTCTGATGTAAAAAGGAGAGATCTTCCTCTGACAGCAACCTTCAAGAGGAAATATATGATTATATTTCGCCAGTGATTTGCCCATGATATCATAATGAAATGCCAGAATAAGCTAAAACAACTTGCCAATTAAAATTGATTCCTAGGATAGACATTGTATGAACCACAAACGATTAGCAGGAACAGATTTTTTTTTTTTTCCCTGCCTTATGGAAGGAAACAACATTTCAGGCTGTCAGGGCTACTGAAAACCCACTCTGTCAACTTCATCCAAGAAATTTGTCTATTCATTTCACAATATTAAATGTTATATATTTGTTGGAAACAGTACAATTCTGCTGCAAGCTGGGGAACTGGCAAGCATGAAAAGGAAAACTCAGAGGTCTGGAACAATGCAAAAACTGCAGGTGTGGAGAAAACCTGGGCTTGACTTTATCACATGTTTTTTACCACCCCCACTGATGCTCAAGCACAGGTGGTACCAGATCAAGCCAAATTGTTTTCAGCAGCCAGTTTTGATTACTATGATTCACAGTTATTCTTAGTCTGTTTACTCTGTGCACATAATTTCAAATCTCTGAATGTCTTGAAATGTGACGTTAGGAAATTTTCTCAACTTCTAACTGTATCTTCTAAAAAAAATTTAGACTAGACTGAGATTCATACCATTCTGCTCAGAGAATTTGGATTCTGTCAGCATTACTCTTACTTGAAACTGTATTTTATTGTTTGGCGATTTTTGTTTTAGTCAAGCTACTAACACACTCACAAGGAATTTTATTAAGAAACATCAAGTGGGTTGATGATCCCAGCTGATCGGAAATAACCATATCCAGAGCTCAAGTCTCATCGAACACCATGGTATAGCCTCAAAAAGGAAACTGAGCTGTAATTTTTAAAGACAAAACTCCCCTGCACACACAAAATAATACTACCTTAGCCTACCAAAGTCTCCAGAAAAAGGAGCAGAAATAGGCATACCTTACCAGTCATTTGAGAGGAAGCCACCTTCTCCACTGCAGCTCCATCCACATCTGATCCAAAGCCAACCAGAGGAATGCCTCAGCTTCCCTTTGCCTATTGACTCACCTAGGCCAACAATCAGGCTGCTTCTTTTGAAAAATAAAAAGAATTAACCCCTTTCCCCTCCAAATTTGTACACCTTGTGTAAGCACCCTTTCACATAATTCCACTTCTTCTAGTCAGGCAATCTTGTTCACCGCTTTCTTTTTTAATGGGTGCCTGTATATGGGGAAGGAGGAAGGGAGGTTAGGTTAGTAAAGTGCCTAAGCAGAATATTTTTGTTGTGAGTCTGAAGAGATATCTAAAACTGCTTCTTAAGACAGCAGTCAGGATGATGTAAATATTCTTGGATCTTACATTAATTATAGGTTCAAAACTGTGACCGTGGGAGTTCCGTATGGTAAAACAAGAACACAGAAAAAACAGAATTCAAAACACCCATCGTACTATTCTGCTTGTACGGAATGGTTAAAAGAAGGAGGAAGCAAGGTATACACAAAACAAACTATTTAGAGAAAAAAAAAAGGGGTGGGGGGTGGGGAGAGGGAAGGAGGCTGGCAGGAATTTTCCAGCAATTTTTTGGGGGGAACTCAGAGTCATCAAATCAAGAGTATTTAACCCAGACTACCAACAAAGCACTACTCAGTATTGACTACACCTTTGTTTACAAAGCAAAGCATTAAAAACCAGGACGCTTTCAAGTATCTCGCTGTGTAGTCAGTATCTCTAACCTCTTTCTTTTAAAATTTTATTTCTTGCAGCTATTAAAAATGTGGCTGATATCCACATAATTATTAAAAATTACACATTTTAAAATATTTCTGATTAAAGTTTGATGCAATACAGTACTCACTCTGAGATACGTGAAAATCAAGTTTTGTTAATCTAAAATTCACAGAAATTTCCAAATTCTCTGAGGAAAGTTTTATTGAACAATGAGATTAAAAACTTCTGCACTGATTTAAGATCTATAGACGTGCTACAGTATTTTTACCTTATGTTTATACCTTTTTGATTAATAATTATATCCGACTATGCAAAAATGGTATTTTCAGAAAAGACAATATGTTGGTTTTGACCTTTTACAATTTCACAGTGTCTGTCACATAGTAACAGCATGAATGTAATACTTGTGTGCACCCTTAAATACAATTGTATACTTAGATTTTGAAAGTTGGATTCCTTTGCATCTCACTCTCTTTTAACAACTTGAAAGATATTTAATATTTAAATAGAAGCTTAATTCTAGGATTTAATCCAATAGTAGGAAACTCATTCTTTCACAAATAACACGTTTGAGTAAAAATGAAAGTGGATGTGCTGGCAAGGGCACAGATTATAAGCCACTTTATCTGCTTTTGAATTGAACAGCAAAACTACTGCTTACTTTCTTTAGAAAGGCAGCTGGCTTCCCTGGGTGACAGGTAATCTACTGGGGTCTTCCATATAATCTTTAGATGCATATAATTTTACTCAGTGTTCAAAGACTGTTATCAGCATTCTAGTCATCCCCATTGGAATAATTTTTATTTTGTCTTTGTTTGACGTAGTTGGAGACAAGACCACCATTGACTTTTTTTTTTTCTCTCTTTGGTGACGATCTGTTGAAATCTGAGCTACGGAATTTGTCCGTTAGAACTGGCATTTACGGTTCAAGTTGGAAAAGGAGTGTTAACCTCACCAAGCGTGGCTTTTCACTACCATTCTTCCTTGGTAGTTTTGCAGTCAGAGGGCAGCTTTTCTTTAGTGACTTCCTAGACAGAAGTAGCTTAAGAATGTCCTTCTCTAGCCAACAAAATTGAGCATGGATGGTGTTTCAACATCATATCATAGCAGTGATCATCTACAGGGACATCACATCAATGCAGCTTCCTCATCTGCAAAGTATTCCAGACTATCATCCCAAATCAAGACTCAAATAGCAATGCCTTAAAAAAGTCCATTAAGATAAACTACTTCCATGTCTTGTTCAGTATATGAATAGGAATAGTATACCAATAGGACTTTCAAAATATGATTTT